>NC_086449.1:532227108-532554608 GCF_028390025.1 Pseudophryne corroboree | reverse complement strand
ACCCATGTTCTTTAGTACGTACCTCTCTTGAGTCCTACATCGGCAAGGAGAGTGCTGCACAAATCACAGGGAAAATAGCACAGTGGCCATTTACCTGGTGATTTGCGCATGAGCAGTAAAAAATTACTAGGCAAATGTCCTGGAGACCTGTGGATGTGCAGTACACTTTGGTAAAGCACCAAAGTCTACTGCCTTGCGCCACCAGCTAGAGAGGAGGGGGCCCAGATGGAGTCTGCACACTGGTTCTCTCCTCCTAATTGTGAGTATAATATTAAGAACTACCGTCACTACATCAGGACTTGGGGATCGACGTGATCGCAGTCCTGATGCTATTATAGTACCAGTCAGGGTGATATGTATTTTTGGCCTTGACATATTTGGAGCCAAACAGGGATACACTGAGTGAGTCGTGACAGACTCTATGACACATAATTACGCGATTGATCCTACCACATTCTCCCCTTCTCTGAACTCTCTTCATTTGCCCTTCAAATGAAGGTGAGATCGCACTGAGATGTACCTACGATGAGCGTGGCTACATCTGTAGTTGCTGATGGAATAATGGGAGACCTACTAGATTTTCAGTAAGGCAGACTAACTACTACACATGGATCCCCACTGTGCCTGTTAAACTAACAGAGGCATCAACATCACTCGTGTGACATGACGCAATCAGAGACGGCTTTTTTGCTGGGACTGTTCAATGTTGGGGTGGGTGTTAAACCTTGTGGGTCCAAAGGAGAAATACTGGTTTGGAGATCCCCACCCCAAAATTGACCAGTCCCGCCAAAAAAATGTTTCCACTATAGTAAAACTGTTGTTTGTTTTTTTAAGTTTTAAAATAGTTAAATGCTATTTCAAAATAACAATATTTAAAAAAAAGAATAAAGCATTTTTTTTAATTAAATGTATACATACACATACTTTCAGAACACACCAAGCAAGGGGTTTGAACACCAAACCTTCTATACCATATTTCTGCACTTACTGTAACTTGTGAGCTATCAGTGATAGGGTGATTTTTGTGCATCTTGTCATTCAGCTACCTCCCACTACGTTTATAACAGTGTTCTCAGCATGTCATACCAGGCACTTGAACTCACAAACTTCTATACTGCAATCAGACCCCTAACACATACTGCTGTTTGCTGATTTATAGGAAGCCTGCCAATTCTAACTACATGAAGCAAGTTGTAATGGTCAGTTTAAAACCCTTGCAGCTAAATAGATCTGTGTAGTATGCAATCGTACTGTATATCCATATCTGGGTGAGGGTAGAAATAAAAGTGGAGTATGACAAAGGCCAGTGATGTCAATATGTGACATGATGTTAAACATTGGAGCCACTGAAGTGTTGCTGGTCTAGGCCAGTGGTTTTCAAACTGTGTGCCTAGGCATCCTAGGGTGCCTCAGGACACTTGCAGGGGTGCCTTGGATTGGTGGTCCAAGACAATTCAAATTATTTATGGTCAATGTAATAGGCAAAACCAGAGCTGGTGGCTGCGAATCATAAAATATGTGGACAAACAGAAGCAAATATTGCCTCTTACCCACACAGTTGAACCTAAGGATGACATATAAACATAATTTAGTTAATTTAAGATTTCTTTCTAAATTTCAGAATAAGAAACTTTTGGCCAAGGGGTGCCATGAAACTCATTCTGATACTCTAAAGCACCGTGAATCAAAAGAACGTTTGGGAACCACTCTTCTAAGGAAAGACCTTAGTTAGCTCGTTTGTAGTGTGAACCATGTATATTAAAATTCAACTACCACATTAGGAAACTTTTTTTTTTTTAAAGTGTTCTTTTTTATTTCTTGTAAAATACTGGTTTATTAAGTTTAATTCATACGTGCATGCATATGAATTAGGTGAGGGCATGATGGGATTTGTGTTGCTGTCTATGGAGGGCAAATGGTGCTTGGGTGGTCATGGTGGTTCAGCTGTGCTGTCTGTCTATGGAGGGGAGGGTGAAATGATCTCCATGTAGCTTTCTCTCTCTCTCTCTCCTCTCTCTCTCTCTCTCTCTCTCTCTCTCTATGTAGCTCTCTCCCCATGTACACTAGCTCTCTCTCTCTCCCTTCCCATGCCTCTTTCTCTCGCCATATATCTCTTATCATGGGGGTCATTCCGAGTTGATCGCTCGCTAGCAGTTTTTAGCAGCCATGCAAACTAATTGTCGCCGCCCACTGGGGAGTGTATTTTCACTTTGCAGGAGTGCGAACGCTTGTGCAGCACAGCGCCTGCAAATTCTTTTTGTGCAAAACAAGACCAGCCCTGTAGTTACTCTTCGTGTGCATTGATTCTAATGATGGCGGGACGGCTTTTGACGTCACACACCCGCCCAGCGAACGCCCAGCCATGCCTGCATTTTTTTCTGCCACGCCTGCGTTTTTCCAAACCCTCCCTGAAAACGGTCAGTTGACACCCAGAAACGCCATCTTTCTGTCAATCTCCTTGCAGCCGGGTGTGCGATTGGAATCGTCGCTAGAAACAGTGCAAAACCACAATGGACTTTGTACCCGTACGACGCGCGTGTGCATTGCGGAGCATATGCATGCGCAGATTAGCCGTTTTTTCAACTGATCGCTACGCAGCGAACAACGGCAGCTAGCAATCAACTCATAATGACCCCCATGTCTCTTTCTCTCATGTCCCTTTCTCTCTCTCGCCATGGCTCTCTCCCTCACTCCCACCCTTCATAGTTGTAAACCACCCCCGTAAACTTCCTGCATTTGCACCTGTAATTCATAACTTAAATTGACCATGAGATTATTAAATGTGTCATTTTAGTGTACTTCAATGATTTTTTATTACGCTGGTCCAAGTGTTCTTACATATTGTGGTTGCTGTATTTGGGTGTAGAATGTACAAGGCCTTTTCACAAATTGGGGCAGATGTATTAAGCCTGGAGAAGTGATAAAGCAGTGTTAAAGAAGTGATAAGTGGAAGATGTTAATGTACCAGCCAATCAGCTCCTAACTGTCATTTTTCAAACCTGTAAAGATTGGCTTGCGCGTTATCACCTTACGCTTATCACTGCTTTATCACTTCTCCAGGCTTAAAGCATTTGCCCCATTATTTTTGGCATTCATTTTCAATGAGACCCCTAACACACACACACACACACACACACACACACACACACACACACACACACACACACACACACACACACACACACACACACACACAGCGAATGGAAAAAAATGTAGTATATGTAGTAGAAAAACTTTTGCATCTGGTAATGTAATTTACAGAAGTGTTGTCTATGTTAAGTTACAATTTCAAACTAAGAACATTTTTACTTGTTTATAATTTATTTGATTCATCGGAGCAATAACATACATTATCGTAAAGCACTTGGGGCGGGATGTAATTCCGCCCAAATTCGGCGACCATGCGGGATGCCGGACGAACTCAGACTTTTTTTAAAGGGGAAATCACTTACAAGGCAAATTGCCGCCCTGTAAGTGTTTGCCCCTTTAAAATAAACATCCGAGTTTGGACGGCATCCCGCATGGCTGCCGAACTCGGGCGTCATTACATCAGGTCCCATATATCAAAGAACAAAGTAGGTAATACGTGACATAAAAATCTACTATAGGTGCAGGGGCATAGGGAGGGCGGTTCCGGTGGAGCGCAAGTTCCAGGTGCCGGAAACTTCGGAGGGTGCCGGGCAGCCACTAGCGCACGCAGGGGGGTTTCTGAGTACCTAGAAACCCCCCTGCTAACTCGATCTGCTACTGCAGCGCACCGATTCAACCCCCTCTCATACACACTGAGTTGGCCAGGCACATGTGTTTGGTGCTTGGCTCTGTGAGGAGTGGCTGGAAGAGGGATGAGTGCTTCATGCCAGCGGAGTGCGGCACAAAGAGAGCGGCTCCCTGTTCCCCCCCACACACACACACACACCTTCCTCCCCCAACATGCAGCCCTTTAACAGCAGCCGCCGAACTCCTGGAGAAGAAGCAGGAGGTGCAAGTGAGGACAAGTCTCGCCGGCGGCAGTGTCCAACTCCGCTACAGCTACTGTCAGGAGATCGGGTACAGGAGTGGTGCACGAGGCGGTGGCATGGAAGGGGCGTCCAGGGCAGCAGGTGCAGTCCGAGTGAGTGTGTGAGGGGAGGCTGTCAGTCTGTGTGCATGTGCTTGTGTGTGTCTGTAAGAGGGTGGGCATTCTGTGTGTGTTTCATGTTGGCAATACACCTGTAAAAAGGCATGTGGGTGGTAATTTTATTATATATATACAGTATATATATATATATATATATATATATACCAACAAATATAAAACCACAGCACTCACCACCCCGGAAGCGGGGTGCAGTGTCTGCACTCAGCACTCATAGGGTGGGGTGCATGTAGCCCATGGCCACCTACTTAAAAATATACAAACAGAAAGTTTAGCACTCTGAGCAAAACTGAACTTTCTGTTTGTATATTTTACATTTGTTGGTATATTGTAGGGTTAATCTTTGGTTAACTCATATTAACTGTGGCCACAAGCTTTGTTCATGCACCCCTATGCAAGCCCAATTATCTTAAACCTGAGTCAGCTGTTCTTTAGTAATTTATCAGCCAGTGTCAGGTGACTAGTGTACCTTTAAAAGCCATGGAGTGTTTGGAAGATACACAGTAAACCAAGTGGGCATCTTTGCAGTTATATTATGTGTGATACAGTTGCCAGGTTTTAATTTTTGAGACTCTGTGATAGTGTAGGACCTGCATGAAGATGGGGTACCTTGGCGAGCGGTTTGCAGGCTTCCGTGCATTGGCCAATTCACTAACTAAACCCCCATCATTTATTTATTGATGTTGTGAAAATAAGTGAGCTTGCTTTGGTGAGTGCTGAACTTTCTGTTTGTATATATATATATATATATATAATATTGCATTATAGGCAGCACGTACACCAATATAGTTTACAGCCCTGGTGCCCTCTCTAGGTAACCCCAGCCTGGGTCCAACAATGTGCAGAACGTCCGGTGGCACTCAAGTACTCATAAAGCTCTGGTCATATCAACGTTTCACTAGTTTATTATTGTAACGTCATCAGGACATCACGTTGATATGACCTGAGCTTTATGAGAATTGTTCATTACCTGAGTGCTGCCGGACTTTCTGTATGTACACACATATGTGCGTGCGGACCCCCCCCCCCTCAGAAATCCTGTGTTTGCCCCTGGGCAGCGGTGGCGCTGCAGAGACCTTACCCATGCCGCATGTCCTTTGTAGTCAGCACCGGCTTTTCCCAAACGCAGCCCGGGATGGCAGTAGCAGGGGGCATGAGTATGGTAATGGGGCAAGGGGCAGAGGATGGTGATGGGACAGGCTGAGGATGATGATGGGAGCTGTGGCTGAGGAAGGTGATGTGGCTGAGAATGGTGATGGGGGCTGTGGGTGAGGGCGGCGTTGAGGGACTGGGGAAGGTGTGGAGGCTATTGTGTTTTTTTCCCTGTTGGGGTCAATGCTATTTTCCAAGTCAAGAACTATGTGTTTGTGTGTATATGGGTGGTGGGGGGAGAGGGGGGGGGGGGGGGGGGGGCACCGTGATGTGAGTTTGCTCCAGGCGTATACAAAAAAAATAATACAGCATCCTAAATGGATTTGCATTAGGAGGTACTGACAACAAGCAATACATGGCATAAATTTTAACCTTAAGTCGTGTACACGCGGCGCGATGCGGCTTTAGCCAGGCATTGACTATTCGACGGGGTCGGAGTCCGGCCTCGCCGATATAGTCAATGTTGGGCCGCCTGCACAGTCTATTTTGCTTGCGATGCCGATCCCGTGGGACCGCGCATCGGCATCGCAAGCTGTGTACACACGATGCAATATGCACTAACTTTCCTTACGATTTGAGTATATCGCACCGTGTGTATGCATCTTTAGCGCGACAGGCACATTCCCTCAAACAAAGTACCTCATAAAGACCCCCCAGAATAATAACAACAAAAAGAGCATTCATCACCAGATGGCAAAGGGATTGGTGGGTTATCGACTAAAATCCGTGTTTCATACCAAGAGGTACAACGGAAACACAAATATATCTGCAGTTGAGAGCCAAAAATTTAACTTTTAAATAAATAAAACATTAAGCTATGTATTTCACCAGATTTGCAATATAATACAAGCCTGCGATAACTTATTAACACTCCCCTGATATGTTCTGAGTAATCATTTTACCCACAATGCCAGTTTGAAAAAATATAACATTTTGCAAACTGCGCGCAAATAAGTAACAATGCTTCTTTGTATAGCAAGGGATTTGAGAGTTGAAATATGCTGAATCATAATTACTTCAAGTTTTTCTTTCATATGGGAATAAAGAACCTGCTTACACGTGGAATCACTAACCATCTTATGATTTTTTTTTGCAAAATTATTTATGAACCATAAAGCATGAATGTTATGTGAACATTAATATTAAATTATTAAACAACAGCAATGGAAGGGAAGAAAAAAATCAAAATATCTGTCGTGCATTGAAAATTCAGCATTGGAACCCTGTGCGTCCATTTTAAATAAATGTAATATACTTGATGGACTTATCTAAACAATGTCATTGTTAATATTAATGTTATTTTACATTCCTTAAAAAAAAAAAAATTAAGCAGGCAAAAGAGGAGCAGCTACAGGAGCTGCTCACTGGCACCAAACTCCATAGGCCTGATCCTTTCTGATTCCAAGCCTTGCTTCAGCGGCAGCATGGCAACTGCAGTTCTGTTCTGCCTCTAGTGGCAACATAGCAGCTGCAGTTCTGTTCTGCCTCTAGTGGCAACATAGCAGCTGCAGTTCTGTTCTGCCTCTAGTGGCAGCATGGCAGCTGCAGTTCTGTTTTGCCCCTAGTGGCAGCATGGCAGCTGCAGTTCTGTTCTGCCCCTAGTGGCAGCATGGCAGCCGCAGTTCTGATCTGCCTCTAGTGGCAGCATGCAGTTCTGGTCTGCCTCTAGTGGCAGCATGGCAGCTGCAGTTCTGTTCTGCCTCTAGTGGCAGTATGGCAGCTGCAGTTCTGATCTGCCTCTAGTGGCAGCATGCAGTTCTGGTCTGCCTCTAGTGGCAGTATGGCAGATGCAGTTCTGTTCTGCCTCTAGTGGCAGCTGCAGTTCTGTTCTGCCTCTAGTGGCAGTATGGCAGCTGCAGTTCTGTTCTGCCCCTAGTGGCAGCATGGCAGCTGCAGTTCTGTTCTGCCCCTAGTGGCAGCATGGCAGCTGCAGTTCTGATCTGCCTCTAGTGGCAGCATGCAGTTCTGGTCTGCCTCTATTGGCAGCATGGCAGCTGCAGTTCTGTTCTGCCTCTAGTGGCAGTATGGCAGCTGCAGTTCTGTTCTGCCTCTAGTGGCAGCTGCAGTTCTGTTCTGCCTCTAGTGGCAGTATGGCAGCTGCAGTTCTGGTCTGCTTCTAGTGGCAGTACAGCAGCTGCAGTTCTGTTCTGCCTCTAGTGGCAGTATGGCAGCTGCAGTTCTGTTCTGCCTCTAGTGGCAGTATGGCAGCTGCAGTTCTGTTCTGCTTCTAGTGGCAGTACAGCAGCTGCAGTTCTGTTCTGCTTCTAGTGGCAGTATGGCAGCTGCAGTTCTGTTCTGCTTCTAGTGGCAGTATGGCAGCTGCAGTTCTGTTCTGCCTCTAGTCTAGTGTATAGACAAATTATCTGACCAGCTCCAACTCAGCTCCTGGTCTTTCAACTGGTTTAACAATGTTTAGAACCCAAGTAGAGTCAGGTGGCTGAAAGCAGAGACAGAAAGAACTGTATGTCACACGCTGTTATGGCTACTTCTTTTGTTTCTATCATATAATAAATACTACATGTATACTTGATGCTGATTATATCCTATCTAATATAAACCGGGTAAAGACATATATCTATAAAAAGCCAATGTATTATCTTATTATCCTGTGGCATGCCACACAGATCCCCTGTATACTGAATGTTTCCAGTGGGTATATTTAGTAACATTATGATACACACCCTGTTTCCAAGATTATGGATTTCAGAGGTTTCAGTTTGTGTTTAGATAGAGATTACTTTGACCACACTGATGATATTGTGAACACTGCAAAACAGATAAACCCTGAGACAAAACATTTCTGTCAAGATTTAATTCCTGGGAAATAACTTGTTATAAAAATATTCATGTATTCTAACAAAAGCACAAAAAAATGTTGTTTATGTCTCCTTATCCTAATTTTAACTGAATAAGATAATATGATTATAATATGTTAATGTACTGTATATACTGCTCATCCAGACCAGCACATATTCATGACGTGTATATACACTTGTTAGGAGGTACATCTGTTTGCACAGGGCCATAGCTAGGGGTGGGTGTTGCTTCTCCATGGCACCTGTTTGGAATGCAGAGTAAATGGGACAGCGCCATGCAGCCTAGAGACTCACTGCCTATAGTGTCCTTGATGAGACACTAGATAGAAAGTGGATCAGATGGTGCGCTTATGCAATACAGAATTAGTGTAACAGATAGTGTAAAAAAAATAAAATAAATTATAAATGCAATTTCCCTTTGGGATATCTGTGTCTGTGCTGCTCTGTGTCTTTGCTCAGCATATGTGCACACAGCAATCCATGACATATGGAGACATAATCAGTAGCAGAACATAGTGTAATCCAAAATAGTTTATTTTCTCAAAAAGGTATAGTAAAACAATACAATAACATGTAATAAAGTGGTGCAAGGTAGAAGACTACCAAATTCTGGTGTAAAGTAGACCGAAATAGTTAGAATTACAGAAACAGGCTCCAGATCCAGTCTCTTGGCCCTTCTTTCCTCCAGAATCAAGTTTTTCTTCCACTCCTGTCACCTGCTGCCAACATGTTTTGGGATATAATTCCCTTCCTCAAGGCAGTGTCCTTCCACATTCCAGATGCCCAGCTTCTCCCAAGTCCCAGGGACAAGATGCCCAGAGCTCAGCCTCTTAGTGGTCCCGATGGCCCTGACCCTCGTTGTGACATTATAATGTCAATCATTTAAGATTAGGGACGGCATAGGGCGCATTATTGCCCTGTTATATGGCCATGATGTTGCACTTATTATTATAGAATAGGTGCAAGTACACACATGATGGTGATGATGACTTGTAGTAAACTAGGCGCATATGCTGCCAATGCAAAGGCACAATTCCCTATGTGCTAAATGACACAATGTTTTTGTGAATTTATATATTGAGTCATTTATGCCCAGTTTGCTACCAATCTGCATTATATAGAATTTGAATTGAAAATCAGCTATTTGGAAAACAATTATACAGGGCATAACAGAAAAATTTAGCAATTCAGATATTTACTGTGCATTTAAAAGAGTATTATGATTCTAAGGGGCCCATTTATTGACATTATTTTTACTAAAATAATGTGAAGAAGGGTGTTTTGTTTTCACACCCTTTTCATATTATTTTAGTATCATTGAAATGGATTAAAGGGCATTTGGAGCAGTTTTCATGAAAAACTGCTCCAAACCCTTTAATTGTGATTATATTTTTTTGTAACCCAGATTGCATTCCCCATACTTATAATGGGAAATGCAATCTGGCCCGAATTTACAAAAAAAAATGTCAAAAAATACTGCAGTGAGCCCTGTGATAATCTCGCCAGCACTGCGATCTGCACCCTTTTATCCAGCTTTCTCTGCCCCTGGCAGAGAAAGCTGTGCGGGGACCTGGCAGTGTGATCAGCTATGTGTGTCCGATGGACACCCAAGTTAATCACAGTGTAAAAAATAAATAAATCCATACTCACCTGTCCAGGGAGCCGGTGTCCGCTGCCCCGGTGAGCGCTGCCGGACGCCGGGTCCCCCATATGCTGCGCTGTGACCCCCGGTGCAGTAAAGTAATGTTGAAAAGAGGCAGTGCACTTTACAGCAGCGGGGGCCACAGCGCAGAAGAAGGACCTGGCACCCGGCAGCGCTCACCGCAGATGCGGATGGTGATAAATACACCCCTTAGTGAATAAAACTAGTTGAACCAGATGCAAGTGCAAGTAATATATTTAGGTCAGCTTTAGAGCTGGCGAGTTAATCCTCTTGTTCAGAATGTAATCAACTTTCACCAAGCACTGGCCTTTTTCATGTCTTGATACTAATATTTCAGTGGATAACCCCTTGCGGCTTCCTTTAAATCCTGCAGCAAGAAGGTATACAGAGGTATTTTAACCCCTGTAACTGTACAACTGTACATAGAGTAACTGAGCATAAAGCAACGACGAGCAGGCACAGCAATGCTTTTTTTTACAGAAGGTTTCCATATTGATTTTTCCATTATAGAAACAGAGAGGTATTCCACCTCATACTCATTATCCACCACATATAACAACAGGACATCTTTCAGCGCTAGATCAGCCTTTAGATTCTTATTCTCACACACAGTTGAGGTTTAGAGCGTTAGCAATAAATAATCTTTTAACTAAATTGATTTGTTTTTTTTCTACCTACACTCTTTGCAGAAATATACATATAAAGTATAAAAATAGAAGAAGAAGAAGAAAAGATATTGAATTACAAACTGCCAGCAGTCTACTGTACGTCCCTGTAATCCTGTTAGCCTAGGCCCAGGCCAGAGTAAAAGTAATACATTCTTGGAAGGGAACACGTCTCTCATGATAAATATAGGGGTTTTTATATATTTCCTATTAAATAACAAATGTTACTTCATGGTGAGTATTCTCTATTAACCAAATGAGCCAAACATTGTTTGAATTAGTAGAGTGAAAATTGCAGGCCTCTCCGCAGAACCACCTGAACAGTTACTCTGAATCACTGGATATATTTGACCAAATAAATTAAACTGAATGACAAACACTTCTTTCCTTTTTACATGCAATAAGGTTACAAAGATGACAAAATGTGAAAGACTAAGCAGTACCTGTATTATAAAAAATCATATCCCTTCTCAACACTTCCACTAATATATACCAGTAATGTGCAGTGGGGTGAGGCAGAGCCTTTCCTGTCATACTAACTTATAAGCTTTTTACCTTATAAAGTATATGAAAAATACAAAGAATATATTAGAAATATTTTTTTGGGATTATTCTAATCATTTTTATAGTCAAAATTCTGAGGTAAAAAGTCTATGACAGGTGAGGCAGTGCTTCCCCTGTCTACCATTTCCACACATCTCTAATCAAAACTCACCAAATTTTTCAGTAAGTATATACTACTGCTCCGGTGTACTGTATAATGCCCAGATGTACCCTTTGGCTCATATATTGTGTGTAAATCTGGCTCTGGTACTAGCCAGCGTCTCTTGGGCCATTTACCACACTGCATGTCCTTGATAGATACTACATACATCCAATGGGTAATGCAACGCCAATGTTATCAGAAATGCAGGGCATACTTACCGACAATCTGGCTGCCCCCCCCCCCCCCCCCCTCTGAGCAGAATTTAATTTTGGAGCCCCAGAAACCTGGCATGCTGGGATTTCAGATGCCTAGCAGTGATTTCATTATGCTCCCTGCTGACAGCTAACACTGCAAATGGGAGCACTGAGTGCCCTGGAGAAGCACAGGTGTCTGCTACAGTACATGGAGACAGCAGCTGCACCTCTGGCAGAATGCTATGCAGCACATACTTATCCTATAAATAGAAAGCATCCGGCCAGTAAATATCACAAATGCTACTGATAAACACCTCACACACTGCCTACAATGCAAAGTCCATTTAACTAGATCTAGAACCCAGTTTACAAGAATCAGACATTTGATCAGAAGTCTTTACTCATTTGATTACTACACAGCTGTTAACACAAATGTCATCTACTAACTGCACTTTTGCAGAAAATAGTTCTCAGAGCCTTTTTGATCAGTAACCAGCAACCCATTGGTCAATAATCAGAGCCACATTTCATCAGTATACATGCACACCGCCATTATATTCCTTACTGTTGCTGTCACTGAAGTTGTCCAGTGAACATAATTCACACCAACTGTTTTCATGCAGACTTCTATTTAGGAATGGCGAGAATGATGCCTCTCCCAATGCCAATTTAACTTAGTGAACTACTGTGTAACTGTTAGGGATCAATAGTAGAGGGCAGCTGCCATGCTTACATTGGCTACTCTAGCTCCAATTTCCTGCAGGAGCCCTACAGTTTTCCCAGGGTCACCTATTAGGGAATGCTCTAGACCAGTGGTTCTCAACCTCGGTACCCTCAACAGTTCATGTTTTCCAGATCACCTAGCAGTTGAACAGGTGTATTCATTACTCACCAGGGCCGGATTATCAATGGGGCGGATGGAACTGCAGCTCCAGGCCCCCCCATCAAAATAGGCCCATCAGATCTGCTGTGCTGCTGGAAAAAGGAATTATTTTTCTTTCCTGGCGCAGTGGCCAGCCAGTGAAGAAAGCACCCCCCCCTTCCCATTTTCCTGTCCAGGGTGGAAAAACCGGGCATATTTTTGTTAACGGCGGCTCAGCGGAAGGCTTTACAAGCCCTGCCTGAGCCTCACAGTTTCTACCTCTACAGCGTGGCCGCGCAGCTTTTACGTACTGTAACACAAGTGCCGCCCCACTACTGTGTAAAACTGCTGCATGATGCAGCGGGACTCAGCTCCGTGAAGGCGGCCTTGCTTGTTGATGCTGCTACTGATGACCGGGGACAAGCTGCGGCTCATGATCAGGGACAAGCTGCTGCTGATCTTTAGGGACAAGCTGTGGCTGATGATCGGGGACAAGCTGCGGCTGATAAGAAGGGTAAAAGGTGTCAGTGTCCTACTGTGCCGCTGACTGAATTTTTGACAAATTATATTTTGCTTCTAAATATATATATATATATATATATATAATCCAAATATTCCATATATACAGCGGCACTCAGAGACTTATGGTAAGTGAAAAAATGTGCAAAATTTAATTCATATTACAAACTGTTCAGGCCAACGTTTCGGGGCACACCCACCCCTTTGTCAAGGTGAACCAAAAGTGAATAGAACAAATACATGCAGTACCTTATACTGTGAAGAAGACCCGTTGGCGGGAAGCATCGCGGCCGAAGGCGGGCTGTGCGTCTCGCCCGGCCGTCTCCAGTGCAGTGATGTCATCAGTGCACCGCAGAGTTCTCCTTCCGTGCGCCGCCGGCCTCCTGCGTTGCCTAGGGAACCAGGACGTCATCGTATCCCCCGCCCCCGACACAACGCGTCTCCATGGCAACCTGGCTTACGTAGGTGCCTGGCTTCCGGACTGTCCTTTTCATACGCCGCACTGACAACCTGAAGTGACAAAATGTGTACACGTTAGGCACTGTGTGAACTGGTGAACATTGCTGCTGAACCCAAATAATTCTGTATAAATACAAGGTCATCCAGCCACTGTAATTAGCACCACAAAAAGCACCAGTTAATCTAGCATATACGTAATAAACTATTAAATTGCGAATTATACTACTCAACTGCTATCCATGATTAAGATATAGAAATACTGAAAAATTAAAGTACATTCCACTGTATCATGTCATTGAGGCCATTCGGCCTTATAGTGTCCAGTTTGTACATCCATCTTGCCTCCATGCGTAGTAATTGTCCATGCCTGTCCCCCCCTCTGATCCTCTTGGGGACATGGTCAATAATGGAAAAGCTCAAATCCTTCAGCTCATGCCCCTTCTCCCTGAAGTGTTTGGCCACAGGTTGATCCGTGGATTTGCCAGCTAACGCAGCCTTGATAGAAGATTTGTGCATGGCAAAGCGCTCTCTGAAGGTACGTATAGTCTTGCCTACATATTGAAGCTTGCACGGGCATGATATTACATATACTACATACGTTGTTGTACAGGAGAGAACATGGTTGATCTTAAAGGATTTGCCTGAGATACATGAGGTAAATGCACTACCTGGGTTCATAAATTTGCAAGTATCGCACCCCAAGCATTTGTAGCAGCCCGGGGGTTTGGACAGAAACGAAGACATTGTCCTTGTTCTATCAAACCCCGTGATGTCCGTGTGCACCACCATGTCCTTGATGTTCTTACTCCGGGTATAACATGCCAACGGTTTCTTTTGCCGGAATGTGGATAAATTCTTATCCGTGGCAACTATGGGCCAAAGAGCTTTGAGTGCTCTAGGTACCACCGGACTTGAAGTATTATATTTAGTAACGAATGGTATGGCTTGGGTGTCTTCCCTGCCACGTTGTTCCAATAGCTTCATTCTCAGTATCTCGGAGACCGCTTGTTTGCATTTCAGTAATTCTCTTCGGTCATATCCTCTCTCCGTGAAGCGTGTCACCACTTTAGATAAGGCCCCCTCAACATCGGATGCTTCGCTGGTGATCCTGGCTGCTCTTATGAGCTGTGACTTGGGTAACCCTTTTTTCAAGGCCCTGGGATGGTGGCTGTTACTTCTTAATAATGTGTTTTTATCTGTGGGCTTGTAATATACCTCAGTGCTGATCCTGTTGCCCTTAATGGATACCCAGACATCCAAATAGTTAAGGGCCTCATGGCTACTCTGTGCCGTGACCCTAATGGATGAGTCCCTGTTGTTAATGGAAGTTATCAGCTTGTTGAATCGGTCCGGGCCCCCAGTCCACAAGATGAACACATCATCTATGTACCTACAGTACTGAATGATGTACTGGGCAGCCTCCTGGTTATTGAAGAACATTTGTTGCTCTTCCTGCAACATGAACACATTTGCAAACAATGGCGATACGTTGCTTCCCATAGCACACCCACTTGTTTGTCGAAAGAACTTGCCATCGAAGAGGAAGTAATTTCTAGTGAGTGATAGTTCCAGAAGTCTGAGAAAAAGGTCCACATCGAGCGACTCCATCTTTGTCTTGGTTAGGAACTCTTTCATTGCTGTCAGGCCCTGGGCCTGGGGGATGCAGGTGTACAGACTACAGATGTCAATGGTGCATATCATAGTCCCCGTTGGTACTTCTGAAACTAATTCTAACATGTTTAAAAATGCAGTAGTATCCTTGATAAATCCCCTCTGTTGAGTAATCAAGGGCTGAAGGATGCTGTCTAAAAACATGGATATCGGTTGGTAAAGTGCTCCTTGTGCAGATATGATTGGTCTTCCCGGTGGTTTTGATGAGTTCTTATGTATTTTTGGTACTGTAAATAGTACTGGTACCACCGGAAATTCCTGCTTTAGTGCCGTACATAGCTTGCTGGTAATCATATCGGACTGGTATGCCTGGTCCAAAATGCCATCCACTTCCTCCTTGAAACTCACCGTGGGATCCATGGCTAATTGTTGATAAACTGAGGTATCCGCAAGTTGACCGTATATCTCAGATTTATAGTCCTCCAAGTTCATTACTACGATCCCGCCCCCTTTGTCGGCGGGGCGGATCACAATGTCCCTGTATGTCCCCAGTTGCTTCAGGGCCCTGAACTCTGCTTTGGACAGATTGTAATGCGTTCTTGTGGTGGCTGCTGAGTATTTAGAGACAGATTCGTCCAGTAGCCGAGAGAACGTCTTAATGGAGGAATTACTGGATGTGGGATCAAACTTTGATCTATGCATGGAATTAATAAAGGCTTGATGTGGGTCCCTTGTTGCAGGAGGTGGTTGTGCTTGAAAAAATTCTTGCAAGCGGAGCTTGCGCGAAAACTTGTGCAAATCCGTTTGCCACACTAGTTGGTCAAATTTGTTGGTCGGAATAAATGAGAGGCCGTTACTTAATGCTTTCGTTTCTATGTCACTTAGGTGCCGGTCCGATAGGTTGTATATCAGGTCTTCTTTCTGGACGGAGCGCTTCTGGATCCTGGTGTTCTGCTTGCCCCTGCGGGTGGGCGTCCTCTTGTTTTTGTTGTTGCCTCTGCTGCCACTGCAGGGGAGTTCCCTAAAGGGATACTGGTGTTGTCTATTGGACCCTCGGAATCATTTATCGCAAATTCACTGTCACTGTTAGATGTTATTAGTTCGGCACTGTTGTCCTCTCTTCGTTTGCGCCAGCTGTGCTTGGCCCTAAAATTATAGGGCTTGTGATTGCCGGGCTCACCACCAGAAACCCAGCGATATACCTTATTGGTCTCATAGTCCTCTTTCACGATTAGGGATTTGTTCCGCTTAAATCTGATGAGCTCCTTTTTATATGTCTCATTCTGTTGTTGTAGTTTCTGGATTAAGGGCTGGCTGCTATCCAACTGTAACACTGTTTTGTGTGTTGTCTCCAGTTGATGTATTTTGTCCCTTGTGATTTTAAGTTCCCGGGCAGCTTCCTCCACCACCAGCAACATCAGGTCTAGGCTGCATTTGTTGAGGATACCTGTAAGGATTACTCCTCTATTCTTTAACCCTCGATGTGATAGTCTCTTAGACGTCCGTGAGTGTAAACCTTATGCTACAAGTAACATGCAAAACACAAGCAGTAAAGATTCACACTGTTTATTGTTTGTTTAACAAAAGTATATAAAAGAAAGGATTTAGGGCGTGTATGTCCCAAGTCAATAACTAATTGGACAGAACACAAAAGGGGGTTAACATAACATGATTGGCTAGGAACTGCCGCAGCGGAAGGATATACATATATGGGCAAATTTGTACTCAAATAGAAAAGTTATTCACACGGTATAAAAAGATAACAGACAAAGACAGTAACAAAAATGTGCTGGAACAAACAGTTCTGTAACACAAACAATTCTATGACATGTGAAGCAGAGACGAGCTTTAACCCTTTCATTCCCCTCTTAGAATCATTAATCTATATAATATGATTCTCATTTAATTGTTTCCTTCTAGACCTCCATCTTCTCCTTGTTGGAGGTCAGGGCTGTCTGCCCCCGTTAGTACCTCGCTGGAATCACTTGCTTCTTCTTCAAGGTCTGGTCTGGGAACTTTCTTTACTCGGGATGCATGAATCCAAGTGGGCCCCTCGTCAGTCAGGACTGCTGTTCTGGTCACTGCTACGACTTCTGTCTCGGGACCATAGGTGAAGTCTCCTGGGCTCTTGTTCCTGGGGAGCACCTTTACCACGACTCTGTCTCCAACCTTGAAAGGGTGTGTTGGTTCCTGTGGATTCAAAGGATTTTTACAAACAACTTCATGTTCAATCTCATCAAGTTTGGCTATGAGGGCCCTGACATACTCTTCCCTTATAAGTTCTAGATCTCCTTCCTGTATTATCAACGGGTTTTTTGCCCATGGGGTGGGAAAAGGCCTACCCATCAATATCTCAAAAGGGGAGTACCCTAGGGTTTTCTGTGGGGTCATCCTAATTTCTGCTAGGATGATAGGGAGGACTTGCTTCCATTTGTGGAAGGTACCTCCTGTGGCCTTCCTTAGTTTGTCTTTGAGGGTCCTATTCATTCTTTCTACGACCCCTGAACTCTGCGGGTGGTACGGGATGTGAAACTTCCATTCTATTTGCAAGGCCTTCACTAGGGCCTGTGTGACTTTGGCTGTAAAGGCTGTGCCTTTGTCGCTATTTATCTGCAATGGGCATCCCCATCTCGGGATGATTTCCTGTGTTAGGATTCTAGCTACTGTCTTAGCATCCTCTGACTTAGTTGGGAATACCTCTGGCCAGCGAGAGAACATATCTACAATGACCAGGGCATATTCTTGTTTGCCTATGCCAGGGATATGGGTAAAATCAATTTGTAAGTGTGTAAAAGGGGTGGTGGGGTATTCAAGATGCTGGTGTTTCGCTTTATTAGGGTTGTTAGGGTTGTTCCTGAGGCAGGTGATGCATCTGCTAACATATTGGTCCACAAGTGTTTTGGCCTCAGTAACATAAAAATCCTTGGTTAGTAGGAGGAGTGTTGTGGCTTTACTATGGTGACCAACACCATGGTAATGGGCAATGAGCAAAGGGGCACTGGACTGGGGTATACAGGGTTTCCCCTCTTTGCAGATTAATCCTGATTTAGGATTTTTCTGCAGAATTGGGTAAGTCCAGTCGGAGAGATCAGTATTAGTCGCAGCAGCTTGAAGTTGAGTGAGCAGATGGACGTTGTCAAGGGAGGGAGGGGCCATGACTGCCATGTGAGAATGGGCAGTAGGCTGTAGGACCGCTTGTTTAGCAGTAGTGTCTGCAAGGGCGTTGCCAAGGGAGATATTATCCTTGCCGCCAGTATGTGCCTTGCAGTGGATAATGGCAATGTCAGAAGGGAGGGTAATGGCATGTAACAGATCAGAGATGAGCTGCGCATGCGAGATACCCTTACCATCTGCCCCGAGAAAGCCACGGCGTTGCCAAATGACCCCATGGTCATGAGCAACGCCGTGGGCGTATCTGGAGTCAGTGTAAATGGTAACAGGCTTGTTCTGGTAGAGCTGACATGCTCTAGTGAGTGCAATGAGTTCTGCAGCTTGCGCGGACTGATAAGGTATTGGTAGGGCTTCCAACACAGTGTCAGGGAGGGTGACAATGGCATAGCCAGCTTGGTATGTATTGTCATTGGGCCTACTACAGGAGCCGTCAACAAAAACTATGTCTGCGCCTGGTATGGGAACGGGAGACATGTCAAGTCTGGGAGAGGTTTCAGCTTCAATGGAAGCAGCACAGTCATGCAGGTCGGGTGGTTCATCCTCGGGACCTTTCAAGCCTAAAAGGGCATTGAGAATGGGTGCAGGGCCAGAAGAACTGGCAGTGTACTTGATGTTAAGTGTAGGGTTGCCCAAAAGAAGTACTTCATATCCACTAAGGCGTTGTGCTGACATGTGCTGTGTGTGTAAGCCTTTAAGTATTGCCAGGACATCATGTGTGGTGTGGAGTACTGTGGTGTGGCCTAAAGTGAGGGTAGTGGCCATTTCTGCAACCATTGCACAGGCTGCCAAAGCCCTGAGGCAGGCAGGCATACCTTGCACAGACACTGGCATGACTTTGGAAAAAAATGCCACGGGGCGCAACTTCCCTCCATGAAACTGTGTGAGCACCCCCGCCATGGTTTTACAATTGTCCCTTGCATATAGATGGAAAGGTAGTACATAATTGGGGAGGCCAAGTGCCGGACTTTTCATCAACATACATTTTAAACTTTCATATGCAGTTAACATTTCTTGTGACCATTGTACAGTTTTAGGTTTGTCCTTCAGTGTGGCTTGTCTCAAAATGTTATCATAATAGGAGCAATCAGATATCCACTGTCTGCAGTAATTTACCATACCCAGGAAGGACAGTAGTTCCTTCTGGGTAGTTGGGGTGACCAGGCCCAATACAGACTGTATGCGTTGTGGACTGATTTTCCTCTCTCCCTGAGTGAGCACAAAACCTAAGTAATCAACATGCTTTTTACACCATTGCATTTTTGTTTTGGACACCTTGTGTCCACATTCACAAAGCCAGTTTAGTAATGAAACACCATCCTCTCGGCAGGCCTCCTCAGTTTGACTACAGAGCAGCAGATCATCTGCATACTGTAGCAGGACTGAACCATGGTGAGGTTGCCAGGGCCCCAATGTGGCCTGGAGTACAATGCTATAGACAACGGGTGAGTCAATATAGCCCATGGGTAATCTGCACCAGGTAAGTTGTTTACCCTCAAAAGAAAAGGCAAAAAGTAATTGTGTCTGTGAATCTACAGGTATGCTGAAAAAGGCATTCTTCAAATCAATTACAGAGAAGAACGCAGCATCTGCAGGGATTGCAGAAATGAGTGAGTTTACATCTGGAACAATTGGTGCAATTGGGACAATTAACTGATTGATCGCTCTGAGATCTTGTACAAATCTTATACTGCCATCAGCTTTGGCAACAGGGTTCACAGGAGTACAGTATGGTGATGCAATATGTCTGAGAATACCCTGTTGTAAGAATTGCTGTATCATGGGGCGGAGACCTTCTATCTTTTCTGGTGAGAGGGGATACTGCTTTTGATAAACAGGTTGTGAGTCGGGTTTGAGATTGGCCTTATATGGTGTGCATGAGATTAGGCCAGTGTCATATGGACCTTCTGACCAAAGAGCGGGGTTTACTTGGGCGAGGTCAGGCATGTTGGTAGTCATTTCCCAAATTGGAAAATGAGGGGATTCAATATCCAACCCAGTACCAGTAGGTGAGGGCAGAATAGAGATGGAAAGTTTGCTAAGCAGGTCCCTACCTAGTAGGTTGATGGGGCACTCAGGTATGACTGTGAACCTATGTTTGCCCATGCGCAACCCCTTTGTTGTGGAGACAGAGAGGGCCTTGGTTAGGTAGGCATTGGTGGGTATCCCATTGATTCCCATTGAAGGAGCAGTCTTTTCCAAATCACCATCATATAGGTCAGAACACAAAACACTGGTTGTTGCACCGCTGTCCACTAAAAAGGGAATTTTACTTCCATTTATAATAAGTGGCAGCAGAGGTGAATCTTTCCAATGACGGGTGAGTTGAATAAAGGCTGGGATACCCTCCTCCGGGCCCCGTCAGTGCGCGGGGTCTTGCCAGTCAACTCTGAAACGTACATGATCAGAGAGAGGGTTGTCATGGCGTGGGCGGGGGTGTTGTTGGGGGGCAGGATTCAGAGCAGGCTGTCGAGGTGTCTGAGGGGGCTGGGGGCAATCTCTTGCCCAGTGACCATCCTGGCCACAGTTGTAACAGGAGGTGTGCCGTTTGCCGGCCATGTCTCCTGTAGGTGATTTATGTTGGGGTCTTTGGAATCTTCCCTGACTGCGGGGTTGGTTCTGTCTGTCAAAGCGTCTGGAGTTCTGATAGTTATGAGTGGGTGCAGGTTTCTTTACATCAAAACACCCTGCAGCCTCTTTCTCATATAGATGTTTTTCAAAATCTTTCGTACTATCAGAAGTCCAGGAAGAGACGCTTTGCTTAACAGAAACTATGACAGAAGGTAGAAGGTTGTTAATGAAGGTGGAAATGAGTAAGCTTTCCGAGTTAAGCAAAGGTAAGCCAGCGTCATCTGTCCAACAGTCCTTAAACCTTTTCCAAAACTCAGTAACAGACTCTGAAGGCTTCTGTTTACAAGCTACAGCGACAGGCAAAGAAGCACGGGTTTTAAAGACTTCCTTCATATGTGTATCAATTTCCTTCCACATATTCTCGATACCTGTCTGTGTGTTGAGGGTGTAGGTAGCGGCACTATTTTGTGCAGCAGGTGTGTGGATGGCAGGGACCTTTGTCCAATCCCATCCATTATAGTGGTCGGTTACACCATCTATAATCAGCCTCATGTCTTCTTGTGTATAGCTGCGTCCTTTGCAAGCTTTGCGCAAATAAGATATACAGCCAGCGGGGGTAACGGTAGGCTTGGGACAGTGTTTTACTATCCTGTCTAAATCTTCTATTTCAATGGGTTTTATTAACATTTGGTCTCCCACTGTCATAAAGGGTAAGTGGAGGGCAACGGTGGTGGAAGAAGCTTCACCGCCGTCAGAGAATTCAGTTCCTCCTCGAGTGACATGGGGGGAGAAGGAGCCCTCGGCAGCAATAGTGAAATCGGCTGTGCGGCGGGTGGCTGGTTGTTTAAGGGATGTGGGCTGGGAGGTTATTATACTATTATCTAAACTCTGGGTTACTGGTGCGTTAGGGATAGAGCTAGTGGACGCATTTTCTAGCAGTGGAGGTGGAGGCGATCCCATCTGTTGTGAAAGGGTTACTGCTGCTAAGAGATCTGTGTCTTTAAGAGCAGGATATACTGGGCTGTAAGGGGGAGGCGAGAGGGTTTTCAAAGATTTACAGGTTCTCACTTCCTCCTTTCTGTGCTGTTGGGAACTGATATTTTTAATCCTCCTTTGTTTCTTATTGATGGATTTATCATACCAATAGGGCGCTATGGTCAGCCACTGCTCACCCCCGGCCCGCATATATGTCATATCCCATTGTGGATCATGATCATACCACGGCCAGGCTTCCCTGTCCCCTAAACAAAGACCTTTAACCATATCCATATAGAAAGGGTAATTACTGCCTTTCCGTGGGAATGGGTCCTATCCTGCTTTCTCTGTCCACCCTGCTAAATTATCCACCCAGGGATCAATCAAATAATAATCAGAGGTAGAATTACGGGCCACGTATTCTTTACATGTCTCCCCGGGTAGGGGAGGGGGGTATACAGTTTTCTTACTCTGACCAGAGCCCATAGTAAAAACACAATTTCCAACAACTTTCTATGCATGCATCAGCTAACCAGTTAATTAGTTATTGACAATATCACAATATCATCTGCATAGTACTTTAACAAAACAATCGATAGTAATAATCTGTACGTTTACTCACCACTCGTACAGGGACTTGGAAATGCAGCGTATTGTGATAGGAAGCAAGAAAGTTATAAGGGTATTCAACAGACGTGCACTTACCACCCGTCAAGCTGAATACATGAAACTTATACTCTAATATCTGTTATGGCCATAACATAATAAGTAGACAATCAAATCGAGGTAAAATCTACGTTATGTATAGACTCCCAGGTCTATTTTAAGTATCCCAGATACTAACGTCTTTGGAGAATTGCGCATGGACCCCTGGTCACTTCTCAGACGTATCTTTAAGTCCCAGACATTAAAGATGTTAGGTCACGTGTTCCCAGAACACTGACACGGATTCAGCTTCAGTGTATGACCGCAATCCCGTATGGCAAAGACAGACAATAAATTCTCTATCTTACCGATCCGGGGACGATCAACTGAATCCCGGGCGAGCACCCACTTGTAAGGATTACTCCTCTATTCTTTAACCCTCGATGTGATAGTCTCTTAGACGTCCGTGAGTGTAAACCTTATGCTACAAGTAACATGCAAAACACAAGCAGTAAAGATTCACACTGTTTATTGTTTGTTTAACAAAAGTATATAAAAGAAAGGATTTAGGGCGTGTATGTCCCAAGTCAATAACTAATTGGACAGAACACAAAAGGGGGTTAACATAACATGATTGGCTAGGAACTGCCGCAGCGGAAGGATATACATATATGGGCAAATTTGTACTCAAATAGAAAAGTTATTCACACGGTATAAAAAGATAACAGACAAAGACAGTAACAAAAATGTGCTGGAACAAACAGTTCTGTAACACAAACAATTCTATGACATGTGAAGCAGAGACGAGCTTTAACCCTTTCAATACCTATCCATCGGTTGCAGAAATCCGCATTAAATCTGCCTATTGTGGGAACGTTGCGGACGCGGAATCCACGAGGGATCCTCCTTTCCTTGTGATAATTGGATAGCGAGATCCCATGCATCAAATAATCACATTCACGACGCTTAAGCTTGTTCAATTGATGATACACATCGTTCATGGTGAATTGCTCCTCCGAGTCGACCAGGCTCTCCGTGAAATACAATCTGTTGGCATCCGCCTCTGTAAAACTATATACCTCTGTGTCTGCTGTGACAAGACCTCCAAAACCAGCCGCCATTTCTTGTGACATGTCGACGTATACAAGCAGTTAGTGTGTGCTAGGTGCTGATAACGGGATGCTCAGTGTGCTGTAGAGCCCTTTGCTTCTCTCTTTACAAGACGAGCAGAAAAAAGTGTCCAGTGCCTTAATAAAGTGCTAAAGTGAAGTAAAGTGCTGTGCTATAAAGTGCAAAAATCCTGTGCTTGACTCCAGGGTCCTCTCCCTTCCACAAGGGGACTGCTTGACCAAAAATATTCAATATAGAAAGTCATATGAAAGTCACATAAATTCCAGGGGTGCCTTGTCCCAGGCGGATCGTACAGGTGATGACCCCGTGCGTCCCTGGGATATGTATCATATAGGACCGGCACTCACCTCTCATGGACACTTTGCTCCGGTGCCCTCTCGAAATAATCAATAATCCAAATATTCCATATATACAGCGGCACTCAGAGACTTATGGTAAGTGAAAAAATGTGCAAAATTTAATTCATATTACAAACTGTTCAGGCCAACGTTTCGGGGCACACCCACCCCTTTGTCAAGGTGAACCAAAAGTGAATAGAACAAATACATGCAGTACCTTATACTGTGAAGAAGACCCGTTGGCGGGAAGCATCGCGGCCGAAGGCGGGCTGTGCGTCTCGCCCGGCCGTCTCCAGTGCAGTGATGTCATCAGTGCGCCGCAGAGTTCTCCTTCCGTGCGCCGCCGGCCTCCTGCGTTGCCTAGGGAACCAGGACGTCATCGTATCCCCCGCCCCCGACACAACGCGTCTCCATGGCAACCTGGCTTACGTAGGTGCCTGGCTTCCGGACTGTCCTTCTCATACGCCGCACTGACAACCTGAAGTGACAAAATGTGTACACGTTAGGCACTGTGTGAACTGGTGAACATTGCTGCTGAACCCAAATAATTCTGTATAAATACAAGGTCATCCAGCCACTGTAATTAGCACCACAAAAAGCACCAGTTATATATATATATATCAATCATATTTATAGAAGTATATGTAAAATGTATGTAGGTGATATATGCATAAATTCGATGTACCAGTGTTTGGATTTTATATATATATATATATATATATATATATATACACAACTTTAACAGTCACCTCAGTCTCTGCACCATCTCTGGCTGGCCCTGTTTCCTCTCTAGTATACCACCCTCGCCTCCTTGCACGTCTCTGATTCTCCACTCCTTTCGACTCCTTTCTGACCCCCCCCCCCCCCCAACAGCTCAGTTCCGCACATCCATTGCAGCGGATCTTCCTGACCCCTCCACTGTCACAGTTCCTTCCAGAACCCCTTGCTCCCATGCTAAACTCTTTGGCTGGTCTTCCACTCCTACGGCTGTCCCAAATTTAGGGCTCACACATTAGGGAGACAGGACAGCCTTACACAATTTTATATATAAAAAGATAAGAGGACCGTGTCCAGTATTTCTTTGTGAAACCAGTGAGTGCCGTCTTTGGGTGTACCTACGCTTTCTTTCGACGCAGCACCGTGGCAAGCTATACATGTGGGACAGAAGTGAGTGCCGACCATTGGAAATTGTATATATATATATATATATATATATAAAAAATATATATATATATATATATATATATATAGGGTTAGGACGCATGTTGCCCCTCACCCCCTTACCCTAACCCTCCCTTGCTGTCGCCTAATCCTAACCTTCCCCCCCCTGCGCAGTCTAACCCTAACACCGCATTCCCGCAGCCTAAACCTAACCCTCCCCGCCGCAGCCTTACCTTAACTCTCCATGGGGTTGCCTAATCTTAATCCCCCTCCCCGCATCCTAAACCTAACCCCCCCCCCTTCTCGCAGCCTTAGCCTAACCCTCCCCCTGCAGACTAAACCTAACCTCTCCCCCCGCTTACCTCTTCAACGTCCTGGCAGTCACTTGATCGGGATCCCATCTGTCAGAAAGCCAGCATCGGGATCCAAGCTATTTGGGATGCCGGTGCCAGCATTCCGATCAGTGGAGCTAATTCAGTATGGATCGCAGGGCCCTGCGGTTGGGGCACAGATATGCGAACGCCTGTGACTGATTGACAGGCACAGGCATTCATGGCGAGGGATGGAGGCGGGATCGACCAGCGTTCGGGAAAACAGGGGTCATGACGCCGTTTTCCAAGAGTGGCGAGGCCAAGGGCTGCGTTGCGAGATGCAGTTTCCTTGGCCCAGCAAGCTGTACTGCAAAGGCAAGGCTCAGTAAGCTGAAACTTACTCAGCCTGCCTTCGCAGATGAACATTGCGAACGATGGTCACGATGTTCATCTGATATGTGTTTGCATCGGTAATGCAGGGAGGAGTGGTATGCACCTCCTCCTGCATTTGCATTGCTAAAGACAGCAAATGCAAAGCTGCTGCAAGCAGCTTTATTTGCAATCCTTAGTGAATCAGGGCCAGTGTTGGGACTCCGGCATCGGTCTTTAGGCAGCCGGGATCCCAACTGCCGGGATCCTGACCGGATCCCAATTATTATATATCATTGTGATTAAGCAGAGAGTGCCCTGCATATCTTGTAAGTAGAAAAATGTGCCATGCCTTTTTAGGGAGTGTCATACTGATTGAAATATCAGCTCTGATGTGGACACTCTCTGATGCTGGGCATGGCTATCACCTGCCCATGCAGTCCTGGACCACAAAGCAGTAACAGCACACTGCAGAGAGCCACTCTGCTGTAGGAAGGAGGGGTTGCAGCCACACAAAGAGCTGCAGAGAGGGGGCAGGTGGAATATTGCTGTGAGCAAGTCGAGTATGCCTTTGCCCGATGGACCTTGTGCCGGGCAGCACCCGAGGTGGAGTCACTGGCAGTGGTGAGATTAGTGACAGTAGAAAAGGAGACTGGAATCAGATGAAGGACTCTTGTGTGGTTGGCAAATGGAAGCGGGAACTGGATTGATTGCAGTAAAGAACCAGTACCTCTGCATAAAACCTCTGATCCCACTGCTTCTTCCATGTTCCGGCAGTCTGCATAGCCCCTCTCTGGTGGCCAGTTTTTTTTCTCCCTCTCTGTTCGAATACTGCACAGAGGCCTGTCCAGTTAAGTTGTGAGGTATTACAGGGGCACGAATTGTGGTCTGATGGTGTGCATGGAAAGCTATACCCGCTGAAGGGGCATGTCTTGCGATTCCCCTCTGGTGGGCTGCAGGGCATCGCAAAGAGATTTGTAACTTTTGATGCATTGCACAGCTGGAAAGATGCGTATGCACAGTAGACACAAGGAGGTCTGTAAATAAAAGTAAAGTGATTGCAGATGCGATCTCTTATTTCTTCTTGATCTCTGGGACAGGCTCTCAAGGAGCCCTTACCCTGGTGATTACGTTTGATACACTTGAGCGGAAGAAGAATCTTATTGCCTTAATATACGACAATAAGAATTCTTAATGTTCGATGCCAAACTGCATATATTAATAAATAAAACCCTATAGATATAAAGTCTATATATAGAGAGAGAGAGAGAGAGAGAGAGAGAGAGAGAAAGAGATATTTCACATTCATGACAACACTAAAGTACATGTATGCGCATTAATAGAGGGGTTTCACATTTGCATCATCAAGTGCCATTTTACAGTCACGTTAGCATTTCATTTGTTTGCATGTTGACTCTCACATTACACTATTGAGATAAGTGAAGAGGGCGGGTGGTTTGAGGTTTTTGAAGGTATGTGCTTGCATACCACATCTCCACAACATTGGTCACAACCCCCATATAGCTAGTAACACAGATGTGGCGCTGGTCACACCCTTTCCGCAGCACATAATAGGCCCTTCATAAATTTCAGCTCCAGGCCCATGTGGACCTTAATCTGGCACTGTTACTCACGGACACATTTTAAAAGACCCACAGGTGGAGCAAATTATTTCACTTGCAATCCTGTGAGGAGACCTGGAAAACATGAACTGTTGGGGGTACTTGAGGACCGTGGTTGAGAACCACTGCTCTAGACAGTATGGAAATCAGGATATTTGTCCGGAGTCTGGAAAGTTATAATGTTAGCAATCCCGGATGGGCTGTGTCAGGAAATCATGTCTCCGATCGGACAGCTTCTCTGCTGTCCCACCTCCTCTATGACCGCCACCACTGACTATTTTATGCTGTGAGAGTCGGTGCAAATCAGTGCAGTTTAAATGTTTTGGCAGATGGCCCCTTCCCAGTGGGCCCAGCCACCTTATAATGTATGCTAGGTGCGATCAGCAATGAGGTTGTTCCACTTGTTGTCCTCCCTGTACAGCCACCCATTCGTGCCATCCAACCCACCCCACACTCTGTGTGTACTGAGAGGTCTCCGTAGGGTCGTACCTCTTATTACCGGTGTGCTCCCCAGGATCCCTCCCCTGTATACCTAATGCTGTGTACTCACATACACAATAGAAGGCCGGAGATCCCTTCTGACTGGTAGTAGCACCCACTCCCACCTGTCCTATATATTGCGTTTTATTAGGTTCCTGACATTTCTTAGACTGCAGGCAGAGCAAGGTGAGTCCTGCACAAATGTATATCAGATTGTCAGATGGGGAGTGGATTTCTGGGGTGGGGGACCCCCTGGACTGCTGTGACTGGTTGGCCTCAGGAGCAACACAACTTAATACTTAATTTCGTATTTCCTTTCATCCCTATTGTGTGTGATGTTTCAGTGTAACTAATTTCCGACCTTCACTTCTCACTACTTTACCTATCACTACTTTATTTCTCACCACATTACCTCTCACTACTTTATTTCTCACCACATTACCTCTCACTATTTGACCACTGCTGTTTTTCAGCAGCCTCTCTCACTAACCTAACTAGCTTCACTTTTTTCACTATATGTTTTTACCCTAGTGTTGCCCTGGGGTCACTCAGCTGCTTGGATTTGGGGTGTATCGCGCCCCGGACTTGTAACCCCCAATATGTTAGGGACTTGCCGATTAATGAGGTAACATGGACGTGGTGTGCTAGCCGTTATTTATGGCTATAACTATGCGAAGAACCTCGCTCAAAATGCAACATTTTATTGCAATGATTATTATTAATCAATTGGTAGTGTTTGAATTGTGCACCTGCAACCTTGTCTTTGTATGCAGTACTGAAAGATCTCCGCAGGGTCGCACCTCTCATTACCATTGTGTACCCCAGGATCCCTCCCCTGTATACTCCAGCATAGATAGTCAGATGCTCAAGATGAAGATATACCAATAAGGGGTCTTAACCACACAAGATTCTGTACAGACCTGTCAGGACTATTATAGTGTTAACATGATCAAACTTCATAATAGACCAGAATAGTCTGTTTCTCACTTTGGCCCTCATTCCGAGTCGTTCGCTCGATAATTTTCTTCGCATCGCAGTGAAATTCCGCTTAGTACGCATGCGCAATATTCGCACTGCGACTGCGCCAAGTAATTTTACAATGAAGATAGTATTTTTACTCACGGCTTTTTCTTCGCTCTGGCGAACGTAGTGTGATTGACAGGAAATGGGTGTTACTGGGCGGAAACACGGCGTTTTCGGGGCGTGTGGATAAAAACGCTACCGTTTCCGGAAAAAACGCAGGAGTGGCCGGAGAAACGGGGGAGTGTCTGGGCGAACGCTGGGTGTGTTTATGACGTCAAACCAGGAACGACAAGCACTGAACTGAACGCAGATGCCGAGTAAGTCTGAAGCTACTCTGAAACTGCTAAGTAGTTTGTAATCGCAATATTGCGAATACATCGGTCGCAATTTTAAGAAGCTAAGATACACTCCCAGTAGGCGTAGGCTTAGCGTGAGCAACTCTGCTAAATTCGCCTTGCGAGCGATCAACTAGGAATGAGGGCCTTTGATCACAAAGCTTAGTTGTAAAATCAAGAGAATAAACCACAAGGATAGATAGATAGATAGATAGATAGATAGATAGATAGATAGATAGATAGATAGATAGATAGATAGATAGATAGATAGTGAAAAGGATCACGTACACTGGATAAAATACAAGCCGCTTCCTTTATTTTTCTCAGTCAGAAGGACAGCATCAGGGAACGTTTCAACAGCATAGGCTTCACAGCATGGCAGTTCACAAATCAGAGGCTAGTTGATCACAGGTTACAGACATCTTGGTAGTACATCCCAAATGGCTTCCTAGCATAAACCCCACACCTCCAGTCTTATCGTCCGGCCAGCTGGTCCATCATCGGAAGCAATGTGTCCTTGCACTGAACATATATTTATAGGCAGATGACAAGTGCTGTTAATTAATTAGCTTAGCTTCTAGCTGATAACTGATTGAGGCAAAACCTAGACTGGACCCTTTAGTACTGCTGCTGCTCTAAAGCTGGGAAATCCTGCTGTTCCACATTAACTTCATGTGGAACTATGCTGTCCCTGCCACAATATATACAATTTCTTCTATATGGGAAACATTAACTCTAAAATTATTTGTAAATATGTAAAACAATATTCTGAACTGGTATATGTATGTAAGGCATCAACAGTGGTATTGTTGCAGTGCGGGTTATGAATGGTTGTTTTACTGCAGTGTGGTGTTATGAATGGTGGTAATTGTGAGGTAAGAAACAGTGGTGTTAGTGCAGGGTTAGAAGAAGTAGTGGTGTTGCTGTGGGGCAGGGTTAAAAGCAATGCTGTTGCTGTAGCAGTGGTGTTGCTGTAGTGCCGGGTAAGAAGCAGTGGTATTGCTGTAGTGCAGAGTTAGAAGCAGTGGTGTTGCTGTAGTGCCAGGTAAGAAGCATTGGGATTGCTGTAGTGCAGGGTTAGAAGCAGTGGTGTTGTTGTAGTGCAGGGTTAGAAGCAGTGGTATTGCTGTAGTACAGGGTTAGAAGCAGTGGTGTTTCTGTAGTACAGTGTTAATTTAGAAGTAGTGCTGTTGCAGTAGTGTAGGGTTAGAAGCAGTGGTGTTTCTGTAGTACAGTGTTAGAAGTAGTGCTGTTGCAGTAGTGTAGGGTTAGAAGCAGTGGTGTTGCTGTAGTGCCAGGTAAGAAGCATTGGGATTGCTGTAGTGCAGGGTTAGAAGCAGTGGTATTGCTGTAGTACAGGGTTAGAAGCAGTGGTGTTTCTGTAGTACAGTGTTAACTTAGAAGTAGTGCTGTTGCAGTAGTGTAGGGTTAGAAGCAGTGGTGTTGCTGTAGTGCCGGGTAAGAAGCAGTGGTGTTGCTGCAGTTCAGGGTTAGAAGCAGTGGTGTTGCTATAGTGCAGGCTTAAAAGCAGTGGTATTGCTGTAATGTGGGGTTTGAAGAAGAAGCAGCGCTGCTGCTGTAGTGCAGGGTTAGAAGCAGTGGTATTGCTGTAATGTGGGGTTTGAAGAAGCAGTGGTGCTGCTGTAGTGCAGGGTTAGAAGCAGTGGTATTGCTGTAATGTGGGGTTTGAAGAAGCAGTGGTGCTGCTGTAGTGCAGGGTTAGAAGCAGTGGTATTGCTGTAATGTTGGGTTAGTAGAAGCAGTGCTGCTGCTGTAGTGCAGGGTTAGAAGCAGTGGTATTGCTGTAATGTGGGGTTAGAAGAAGCAGCAGCGGCGCTGCTGTAGTGCAGGGTTAGAAGCAGTGGTATTTATTGCTGTAATGTGGGGTGGAAGGTTTGGAAGTGGATTGCTGCTGTAGTGCGGGTTGGGGTGGTGGTGGTGTTGCTATAGTGAGGAGCTTGGTGTATAGCTACATGGTTTGAAATGTGTGTGGGCTTTTTTTGCTGTAGGCACAGTGTGTATTTTTTCCTGTGCGGGCCAATGTGTTTTTTGTTAGTGTGGCCCTTCAGACTGTGTGTCTTCTGTTGTTTTAGGTGATTTTAGCATTTTAGTGACAATTTAGCAGCTAGAATAGGAGGCCATCAATGTATTATGAACTTGCTTTGGTGTCATGTTTATTTTGTTAATGTTTCTCACAGTATATTTTTTATTCAATTATCTCCATAAATAAACAGTGTTCTACACACCAGTTGAGAGAGTATAAATCGTTAAACTTCTTGCAAAAAAAATAATTACTGCTATTTTCACTAGTATCCTCTTCCTATGAACACTCCATTAATTTGTATACTTTTATATTTATTTCTAAATGTTTTGGCTCTAGAAAAGAAGTCCTTTGTATTTCCTGTTATGATAAAATGGTAGGAACACATTGTATTCATGTTTCATGCTCTTCTTGATTGAACTGGGAGCAGGGGATTAGTTAGACCAGAAAATGTAATCTCTTAAGAAGTTTGCACTTTGATCTCAGCCAGATAAAAAATCATCTTAAAATTGGTCAGTGAGGCCAGAGGATAGTTATCTGATAACTATCTAGAAAAGGTTATCCAAGTTTGGAGTATAATCTCATCTCTCTGATCCTTTGTCTCCAGTCCCCCCCCCCCCCCCACCCCCCTTCCCCACAGTTCACACAATGGGGGTCATTCCGAGTTGATCGCTTGCTAGCTACTTTTTGCAGCCCTGCAAAAATGCATAGTCGCTGCCTATTGGGGAGTGTATTTTAGCTTTGCAAGTGTGTGAACGCCTGTGCAGCCGAGCACTACAAAAATAGTTTATGCAGTTTCTGAGTAGGTCTGAACTTACTCAGCTGCTGCGATCACTTCAGCCTGTCCGGTCCCGGAATTGACGTCGGACACGTGCCCTGCAAACGCATGGACACGCCTGCGTTTTTCCAACCACTCCCTGAAAACAGTCAGTTGACACCCACAAACGCCTTCTTCCTGTCAATCTTCTTGCGATCGGCTGTGCGAATGGATTCTTCATTAAATCCATTGCCCAGCAACGATCTGCTTCGTACCCATAAAATGCGCCTGTGCATTGCGGTACATATGTATGCGCAGTAGTGACCTGATCGCTGCGCTGTGAAAAACGGCAGCGTGCGATCATGTCGGAATGACCCCCAATATGATTATTTGTAGCATTATTCATTTAATTAAAGTATGTTATGGAGATTTTATTTTGTTTGTCTTCCAGATTAAGAGAACTGTATGGTCTTTTTTTTTTATACAAGTGTATCTAATATTACCAGCTTTTAATAAAAATGTCTTCTTGCTGCTCTGGTAAATGGACACTAAATAGGGATAGCCTGCATGGTGCCAGCACCACCACTGCATCTTCTGGGTGACATTTCCAGATCTGTACTATTTTACGCTCTTTTAACATTTCGATCATATTAAAAATCTGCACAATTTGACAACACAATTAGTAAATGAAAAATTCAACAGATACTGTGTATGCAATTTATAAACCTTATAGGGGCTATTCAGAAAATTCTCCATAGGATATAAGAAAACACAGCAAAATTCTGGCTTTAAACGTAGAGGTACAGCACTAGAAGCAGGGGATCCTGGACAAGGTGGCTTATTACATACTGTAATGGCATTTAATTGCCAAAGATGCAATAGCTGCTAGCCATCATTTCAACACATCAATACAACTGTTAACCCTCTTCATTCCCTACTGAACCTAATAAATATTTTGTTTTGTTATATTGTTAAGTTAGGTAGAGTAGATCACCCCACGATTCCAGCTAGCATGATTTAGGCAAGATAAAGCTTTACATTAAGGACCAAATTGTTGGGTAAATATATGAAGCAGTGATAAGAGTGGAGAAGTGAGCCAGTGGAGAAGTTGTCCATGGCAACCAATGAGCATTGAAGTAACATTTCTAATTTGCATACTATACGATTGTACGGAGTAGCTGATTGGTTGCCATGGGCAACTTCTTCACTGGCTCTCTTCTCCACTCTTATTACTGATTCATACATTAACCCCTGTGTTTGAAGTCAAACAGATTCCCATGCTAACCAATCAGATTGCTCACATTCATTCCTATGGCCGTGTCCAACAGTGACTTAAACAAAGAATTAAGGATCAAATAAGGTTGAGGTTACCAAATTGTTTTTATTTGCTGTCAAATTATGTGTTTTTATGTATGTTTCTATCTGTAAAAGACTTCCAATAGAAGTACCAATTTTACCTGTATTGTAATATTACCTTCACAGGGAGCACTACAGGTGTCAGTGCACTTTGCCTGCCAGGACATAATGGCATTAGTGGTTCTCCAAGTTTCAGCATGTATTGGCATCCCTTAAATTGGGCATGACAAGGTTGTTATTATTATTATTATTATTATTATTATTATTACATTTTATTTAGAAGAAGCCACAGGTGTTTCGCAGCGCCATACAAAGGACAGTACAGGGAGACAAAACTTAGCATTACAGTAAATAAATAACAAAAATAGAGTACAGGTAACAAAGAGCACCACAATTCTCAATTCTCAAATAGCCACCAGCCCCAAGTAGTACGATGGTTACTCCCTCGCTACTTACATAATATAGCTAATATGTAAGTAGCGAGGGAGTAACCATCGTACTACTTGGGGCTGGTGGCTATAGATGGAGATGAGCCTTGACCAGCAGGAGAAAAAGCGGGTAAAGATGGTCGCTGAGTAGGAGAAAGCTGCGAGTGAAATGTGTCGAGAAGAGGGCTTTGACAACAGGAGGAAAGAGGACCCTGCTCTGAAGAACTAACAATCTAGTGGGAAGGGTCGACAGACAGATGACATGAGGTACAAGCAAGCGGGAGGTAGCCTTATGGCAGTATGTAAGCAAAGCTGAGATGTTCAAGGCATGAGGCAGGGGGATGGAGGAGCAGCCTCAGGACTGTTATGCATAGGGAGGGTACGCTTTGATGAATAGGTGGGTTTTTAGTGCCCGTTTGAAGCTTTGCAAGGTCGGGGAGAGTCTAATCGAGTGGGGGAGAGAATTCCACTGAAGGGGTGCAGCACGGAGATAGTCTTGAACTCGAGCATGGAAAGCAGTGACCAGGGCAATGGAGAGGCGATGGTCATTGACCGACCATAGGGGGCGGGAGGGAGTATGAAGGGAGAGGAGGTTGGAGATGTAGGGAGCAGTGGAATTAGAGATGGCTTTGTATGTGAGGGTGAGGAGTTTGAAGAGGATTCTGTAGGGGAATGGGTGCCAGTGTAGATTTTGTCAAAGGGGAGTGGAAGATGTGGAGCGGCGGAAGAGGAAGATAAGCCTAGCTGCGGAGTTCAGGACAGATTGGATGGGAGCAAGTGAGGCCAGTGAGGAGAACATTGCAGTAGTCGAGTCATGAGATGACCAGGGAGTGGATGATAAGTTTAGTTGCACTCTGGGAGAGAAATGGCCTGATGTGAGCAATGTCGCATAACTGGAACCGACAGGATTGTGCAAGAGCTTGGATGTGCAAAGGAGAGGAAGGAGTCAAGAGTAACGCCCAAGCAGCGGAGTTGGGGAATGTGGGAGATGATGGTGTTGTCAACCGTTATAGAGATATTGGTAGGGAGTGTTGCTCTGGGTGGGGGAAAGATGATGAGTTCAGTTTTGTCCATATTGAGCTTCAGAGAGCACTCAGACATCCAGGAGGAGATTGCAGAGAGGCAGCTGGAAATCTGAGAGAGGACAGAGGGGGACAGATTAGGAGAGGAGAGGTAGAGTTGTGTGTCATCAGCATAGAGGTGGTATTGAAGGCCAAAGGAGTTAATGAGCGCACCCAGGGAAGAGGTGTACAGAGAGAACAGAAGGGGAACCCTGAGGGACACCAACAGGAAGGTATACAGTAAAAAATGGTAGTTTCCAGCGCTGTGTTGCTTGAAAAATATATAAATCAATAGATTAGATCAATAAAAAATCTAGGACTGTAGGTTATGTTTGATAATGCTGATTTATCTTCAGGAATGAAAGCTATACCTTAAACACACCTTAAATACACTTTACCATGGAGCCGCTGCGGCCGCTATACTTAATACACACTCTACGTACTTTGTACGCTATTAACGTACAAAGTCCCGTGCTGTGTACGGACTTTGCGTACAAACGCCGTGCTAATGGTACAAAGTACTCACAGCGCGTACACACCCAGAGATACACTGTAAACCCTTAACAGCTATGCAATGCAATGATAATACACTTTAAACCTTAGCAGGGCAATGAAGACACGACACCAGATTGTAATTAAACCGCTGGGTTCCGACACCACAGCGTATTATTGCTGAAAGGGGGTTACAATACAAACAATACAATACAATATAACAGAGTAAATGGCTACAGTCAATGTTACATACGTGAGTGGATTCGCCGCGCTACCCAGTCTGGTCCTCTGTCATCTGATAGATAACGTTGTGAGTCTTGTGTCTGACCAGGCCTGCAGCAGGCTCTCTTTATATGGTACAAAGAAAAAATGTTCAACGCTCCCACTTCCCCCTTCCTGAGAGTTTATATATATATATATATATATAATTAGCTGTTAAATAATATTCACAATCGGTAGAATTCAAAAAATATATTTTTTATTCAAAGTATATAAGGTTATTTTAAAAATCGTATGTAAAAATGAATTGTTATCAGATAATTGATCAATTAATTAATTAAGATACAATTAAATTTATGAAGTGTAAAACGAACCTATAAGGCTATAAAATGCAGTTTACCAAGCCTAATACCAAGTTGATGTCAGATAAAACTGATAATGAACCAATTAAAAATGAAACTTTGTTAAAGTAAATAGACCTGTATAAATAAATATATTACAAACCTAATACCGGTATACAAAAACAGACATGCAACACAGATGTGAACACAAGTGGGGGCTGCAGTATTTTCACCTGTGGGTACACTTTATAGCGTTTTACCCTATTAGGTGCATATGCTTGTAAAGTCTCTATAGGGTGCAGTCTGAGTTTCACCTATGGGCAGTCTGTGGTTGTAGCGTGATGGGATTCACTTGGATCTTTAAAAACAATCAAGGGCTCCTGGAAGGTACTAAATTCCTTGCATGGAATAAGTCCTGTTAGTACCTTAATCCGTTGGTGGAGTGATGAGGTTCTCGTGGTCTGCCGGCAGACACCCGCTGCTCCGTGTCTCTCTGTCTCCGGACTCCGTGCAGGGATCGATTGTTCCGCAATCAATGCGTTTCGCCTTGGTATAGGCTTCGTCAGGATGGCTGGATAATCGATTTCACGGATCCCCTCCGTCTTTATAGCTGCTGCTGAGCGCCGTTCTCTTCCGCCCTTACTTAAGATGGCCGCACTGAGCTCTTTTCCTTGATTAAGGCGTATTTTTTGCCCATACATAAGAAATGATCATATACAGGGATTCTTTTCATTATCTCTGTGTTGGAATACTCATAATCAATGGCGGTTTAGTGAAAAAAAACTAAATCCATAGTGATTTTTAATCCTTATTGTGATCTCCACATTGGTTGCTATTGGTTACTGCCGTTTGGATTTGATCACGTAGACATGAGGACCCCTCATAGAGACATTGATGGACATAGGGAGGGGCAACAAAACAACATACAACAACATAAAACAAAACAAAAATTGAACGTTTATGTTAGGAGATTTAAAGTCTGTTAAAAAGTGTTTTAAGATGTATTATTAAAGTCTGGGAATTCCGTGTTATGGTGTTATATGCGGGTCTTCTATCCTCTATTCTTCCTTATATTGGATGAGAGAAGTAATGCTAAAATAAAGCATATATCAGATATCTCATATAATAACAAGGTATATTCTTTATTTCAAAAATGATGTTAATTCTATATCTATATTGAGGCCCCTTGGAACCAGGGTACCTAATTCATAGATCATCTTTGTTTCTTCTCTGGACAAGAGGTCTTCAGTATTTCCTCCTCTCCATGGTTTTGTAATTTGCTTTAATCCAACAAATTGTAGAAGACTTGGGTTTGAATTATGTTTTTCTTTAAAATGTACGGGTATGCTATGGTTATCTTTTCCATTCTTTATGTTACATAAATGTTCCTGTACCCGTACATGGAGTTTTCTTTTTGTTCTACCCACATATTGTAGGCCACATGGGCACCATAGCATATAGATCACTCCTGTGGTATGACAACTTATTCTTCCTTTTATAGTGATCGTTTTTTTATTTGTGAAGGACTCTACCTCTTTAATTATTTTTGTAGAGTTGCATCTTGTCTTTCTACAGGCTGTACAGACTCCGCATCGTGAAAAGCTGTTAATATTTTTTTTCTGGCCTCCTACGGTCAAGCTCTGATGACTTTTGACCAATGCTGTCTTGATGGTGGGGGCCCTTCTATAAATTATCCGTGGGTGTTCTGGCAATATTTCCTTCAGGTCCTCATCTGTTTTGAGTACGTGCCAATGCTGTTTAACACTTTTTTCGAGTAGTTTACTCTGGGCGGAATAGTCTGATATGAAAAGGATTTCTTTCCGGTCTTCTATTTTCTTACTCTTATATTTCAGCAGATCTTTTCTGTCTACTTCTCCGATTCTTTTTCTTTCATCCATCAAATATCCTGGACTATATTTCTTCTCTATAAAGTTGTCCATCATATTGTTCGCTTGTAGTTCAAAATCAGTTTTTCTGGAACAATTTCTTCTAATTCTCCTGAATTGTCCTCCGGGAATGTTCCTAATCCATTTTTGATGATGGTTGCTGGTTGCATTGAGATAACTATTACAGTCTGTCGGTTTGATGAATATCTTTGTTTCCAATCTGTTATTATTTTTGAAAATGGTTAGATCTAAAAAATTAATGGATTCCTCACTGATGGTAAATGTAAACTCTAGATTTTCTGTATAATTATTCAGTTGTTTAAGGAACGTCTCTAAGTCTTCTCTCTTGCCTTTCCATACAATGATGATGTCATCTATAAATCTTGCCCAAAGTTTCAAGTTGTTCAGTTGGGGTAGGTTATTCCATATTCTCTTATTTTCCCATTCTGCCAAAAAGAGATTAGCGTAAGATGGCGCAAATTTACTGCCCATAGCGGTCCCCTTAGTTTGGACAAAAAACTCTTCTTTAAATTGAAAATAATTATGTTGCAGAATGAACATCATGGATTCCACTAAGAACTGTATTTGTTCTTTCTTGAGGCTTGCATCTTCATCTAGTCGTTTCTACACATATTCACATCCTATGTCGTGGTGTATGCAGGTGTACAATGATTTGATGTCACAGGTTGCTAATAGGAGGTCCTCTTCGTATTCTATGTTGTTGATCATGTTTATCACATGTGTGGTATCTTTGATGTAACTCCGTTGTTTTACCACTACCAGTTGGAGAAATGTGTCCACATATCCTGACAAATTAGCAGTCAGGGATCCAATACCCGCAATAATAGGTCTTCCTGGTATAGTCATCCAAAACTTAACACAATGGATACTGTAATCTCTTTGTCCATTGGACACAGGGATGGTCATTTACAGTACAGGAGAGGTCACAGGTCGGTTTGAATAGGTGGGCGATGTCTGTTCCAACTGCTCTTGTGGGTGGTCTCCTCTGGATTCCCGCCGCATACATAATGTACAGTAAATACAGTTTATATCTATATTCTGCTCCTGCACATAACTATCCGCAGGAACATGCGATCTTCCTCAAACCAACACCGGAATGTTACCCTTAAAATACTCTACAGCTGGATACCAAACACCACCTTATAACCTTGTTCTGTCCCCTCCTATTCTGTAAAGGTGAATCCCTTTGTTCTGTTACCATTTAAACTGCTGTTACTTTCTGATGTGATGCATGGAGACTATGTGTACATTGTGCACTATTTGGATTAAATATGTAATGTGTTTTGATAGCCTTCCATGCGTTCACAAACTCTACCAGAAATACTCATACCACGTGCTAATGCGCAGGACCGCGGAAGCGACCATACGCAAATTGCAGATATGCGCACACACAGCAGAACAAGAACACGTGCGGAGGCCATCTGTGTGTAGTTTGTACGTGATGTGTGTACGGCAATATTTTTCGACTTTGACAGTTCACCCTTTGGCAGTCACTAATAACTGCCACTATATAATCAATAAACAGAAAAATATCTACACAATATCTACAGAAGTTTGGATGGTCAGGGGAGAGTTGTAGGTGGGAAATGTATGACCTAGTGGGATAGTAGAAAGCATGTATGTATGAATCCATGTCTGAGGGGCATGTATCATGATACATGCCGTATATGTTCTAAATAAGCTTCGAGGTATTGCGAAGTATACATTAAATCCTTCTCATCCCGTATCAAGGGTCTGTAAATGGGCCAACAAACACTACCAAGCTCTTTTCGGCTTCTTGTTAAAACAAATGGGGTGCACATTTAGTTGATGATACATGGAGGGGAAAACATAAGTGAGTGCTAGTATATGTGGATATCACCTGTCGACTATGTGTGCTATTAACTGAAGGTTGCAGAGATGAAGATAAGACATATAAATAAAATACATTCACATAAACATTTTGGGTAGGGCTGATGTCTTTTTCCGGATGGATGTATCTGGGCAGAGGGGGAGACAAAAGAAAAACGGGTGAAAGAAACAGGCCATGAAATTCATTTGCAATCCTTATCATAACACTGTCTCTATGGAGGGGTCATAAATTAAATCTGCTGCTATAACAGCGCCCTCGCTCCTTAGACTCATCAACCTTGTGCCGTGCTTGCACCGCGTCAGAATTTGAACATACCTAAATATCAAACCAATAATTATGACGACTCCCAGGATACAAAGGAGAAACTTCCCTACACTCATAATAACATTTTGAGCCGACTCTCCCAAACCTGAGAACCAATTTCTTGGGTTCAACCATGAGACCCAGCCGGTCAGTTCATTACTCACAGTCGCCAAGGTAAGGTTGTGTTTCCTCCTGAACTCCCACTTGAACTGCAAGATATTATACATCTTTTGATCGATGATCTCTGTTGGGTCGTCAGTACTGTTCGTAATATATGTACAGCACTTCACCCCATATTGAGTTGCCAGAGTAACACAGTACCCACCTGTCACGGCTGTGATATAATTTAGGACCATCCTGTGCTGAATCAGTTCTTTCTTGTAAGCTTGTAACTCACTTCCTGTATACCTGAAGGTGTCGTCATACATCTCAGTGATATTTTCTATCAAGTTCGCTAGCGCATGGATATACCTATAATTTATAATTCCTCTGGCAGTACGGGTGATGTCTAATGCGAGAAGGAATTGAATCCCGGTGGATTTGTGGATCAAATCAGAGGCTGCGTGCTCTGTCCTATCTATGAGGTGTCTCTTGATGATGTGTTCATAGTGAGTATGAGTATAAGGAGCCTGAGCACTACGGTGAACGTCTTTCATCTTATCATGGGTTATGGTCATGACCTCTGGTAGTACTCTCCCAATATAACACAATCCCTCTGAGCTCGGGGCAAGCCACTTGTACGCCTTCCTCCCACATATGAAATAGGCATCATCTGGGAGAATATAGGGGACAAAATATGACATCACCATATTACAAACTTTCCAAGTAAAGAAACCTATCCCTAGTTCTCCCATCTGCTCAGTACAAGTATCGGGCTGTATGATATGGGCACAATACCCTGGCGATACTTTTCCAACCCACATGGTCTTGCTTCCACGAGTATACCTATACCGAAAATACCTCCCACTGTTGGCTATTTGGCGTACAAGTTCAGAGTCTATGGGTATCCTATCAGCTCTATGTGAAAAGGTCATTGTCTGGTTATTCCACGTCACTTCCCAATTTCCCGGTTTTCGGTAATTGGAAATATTGAAACATAATAAGGATCTGTCTACATGATACTGGTGGAGCTTCAAACTAGGGGGCCTAGAAATATTGAATTTCTTGTCTACCGGTCTCCCATCCCGTAATTCGAGTACCTCATCTATTGCTAAAGGGTATGGTACTAATCCTGACTTGCTCTGACCTTGAGGTACCTGAGAGCACACCCAGCATTCTGTCTGGTTTAAGACCTTACCCACTAGTGAGTGGTAATCACTCAACGGATGACGGTCCATGTCGATATTAAGGTTGGACTGACATCTCTGGATGCACCCATCCTCAACTATATTCTCACAATTCCTACAAATACAATATTCATCAGACAATAACCCCTCACAGTGCCTCCGAGCTCCCTGACTACCAGAGCGCTTACTGATGCCAGCCTTTACCAAAATGATGTGCTGATCCTGAGATCCTACAAATTCATACTTGCCATCAGAACCCATTCCAGATCCCTGCTCGACCTCTCTGGGACCCTCACCTAAACACACTGTCCTTATCATAACCAGAATTACTAATAGAACCCGAAACGCAGTCTCTTGTGATCGATCCATTTCGTTAGGGGAAAGGAGGAAAATAAGAAGGAGAAAAGAAAGGAAAAATGCAGGGGGAGGTGAAAAAAGAAAGTGGTACGACAACTGTTCTAGCTCTTGTTACTCTCTGTGCTCAGATGCCCTTCAACAGTCCTGCCTCTCAACTTTCCCGGAACAGACACTCCAGTGATACGAGATTCTCTACACTCTGCTCTTTGTCACGAGTTCTCTCCGGGTCAGCGACCTTCTTGCAGTGGGACGAGTGGATCCAAGTTTGGCGACCTTCAATGCTGTTGTGCTGGTTAACAAGACTTGATATGGTCCTTCCCACCTGTCTATGAGGCAACCTGAGCGTAAGAAATTTCGAATCATCACATAATCCCCAGGTTCAATGTCATGACAATTACTGTTCGGTAGGTCAGGAATCACCAGCTTTAAATTTCTTTGTTGATTTCTCAGCTGCTGGCTCATCCCAACCAAATATTTCACAGTCACTTCATTATTACATTTCAAATCATCCTGGGGGTCTATCATTACATGAGGTTGTCGACCAAAAAGAATTTCAAAGGGTGATAGGTTAAAGGGAGACCTGGGAGTGGATCTGATGCTGTACAACACTAGTGGCAAAGCTTCTGGCCACGACAATCCAGTTTCAACCATTAATTTGCTCAGCTTGTTCTTAATAGTGCTATTCACTCTCTCCACCTTTGCACTCGCCTGTGGACGGTACGGAGTATGCAGCTTGCTATTAATTCCCATCAGCTTGCACATGACCTGAAAGACTTCACCTGTAAAATGGGTACCCCTATCACTTTCAATTATTCTAGGGATACCATATCTACACACAAATTCCTACACAATTTTCTTTGCAGTGAACGTAGCAGTATTTGTGGCAGCAGGGAACGCTTCTACCCAGTTAGAAAATACGTCAATACAAACTAACACATATTTTAAATTCCTACAGGGTGGTAACTGTATGAAATCGATTTGTATTACCTGAAAAGGTCCGTCTGTCGGAGGGGTATGGGATGGCTCTGTTGGTATTGACTTTCCAATATTCTTTCTCAAGCAAGTAAAACATGTAATTGCTCTCTTACCTGCATGAGAAGAGAATCCTGGCGCACACCAGTAGGCTCTCACCAGCTTACACATACCCTCTTTACCCAGATGAGTCAGACCGTGTGCCGCCTCAGCTAAGCTTGGAAGATATTCTCTGGGGGCCACTGGCTTACCTTGTCCACCTGTCCACAGTCCCGAGGATTCCTGGCCATATCCCTTTGACCTCCAGACTGCCTTTTCCTGTAATGAACACAAATCTTGCATTTCAATTAATTGTTGTGTGTTGATCGTGTTAAATGTCATCAGTGGTGTGATGTTCGTTTGTATAGGGGTGCTGGCTGCTGATTTAGCAGCTTCGTCTGCCCGGCTGTTACCAAGTGAAATTGGGTCTTGGTTGTAAGTATGTGCTTTGCACTTGATAACAGCCACTCTGTCTGGTTCCTGTATCGCTGTTAGAAGTCTTTTTATGTGGGACGCATGTGCTACAGGTGTGCCAGCTGCCGTCATGAAATTTCTGAGGCGCCATAGGGCCCCGAAATCATGCGCCACTCCAAAGGCATACCTAGAATCTGTGTATATATTAGCTGATTTACCCTTGGCCAATTCACACGCTCTGGTTAGGGCGACCAACTCAGCAACTTGTGCTGAGTGCAGTGGGCCCAGGGGTTCAGCTTCTATGCTCTGTCGTCTACAACTGCATATCCAGTGCACAGGTCCCCCGAGTCAGTTTGTCTGTGGCAACTACCGTCAGTGTAGAAGGTAAAGTCTACCCCTTCCAGTGGGCTGTCACTGATGTCAGGTCTCGCGGTGAAAGTCTGATTCAGGAATTCCATACAATCATGCGTATCAGTGTCTGCACTAAATCCTCCTTCACCATCATTCTCATCCTCCACCCTTTGTGCCTGTCCAGGCACACTTGGCAAGTCAGTTGCAGGATTTAGTGAGCTGCATCTCTTAATGGTGATGTTTACAGGGGCCATCAGTGATAATTCCCACTTTGTAAACCGAGCAGATGAGACATGTCTGGTTTGGACGGAGTTCGGTAAGGCTGATACTGCATGAGGTGTATGGATTGTCAGGTTGTGTCCTAACACTACGTCCTCACTTTTACTTACTAGCAAAGCTATCGCTGCAACGCTTCGAAAGCATGTGGGGAGAGACCGCGCTACGGTGTCCAACTGTGCACTGTAGTAAGCTACCGGCCTGCTGGCATCACCATGTCTCTGGGTTAAAACTCCTGCTGCGCACCCTGCACTTTCTGTACCGTATAATTCAAAGGGCTTTCCATAATCTGGCATACCTAATGCAGGTGCTTGTGATAGGCACTGTTTGAGTCTCTCAAAGGCCAGTTCGGACTCATCTGTGTGCGAAACCCGTTCTGGTTTGTTTGAAGAGACCATTTCTTGCAAAGGTAAAGCCAGTATAGAGAACCCTGGAATCCAGTTTCGGCAGTACCCACACATTCCAAGGAAAGTGCGGATCTGTTGCTGGGTTTGTGGCAGAGTCATGTCGCGAATCGCCTGTATTCTATCAGCGGTGAGGTGTCTCAGTCCTTGTGTTAAGCAATGTCCCAAGTATTTCACTTTGGTCTGGCACAACTGTAACTTATCCTTTGAAACCTTGTGTCCCGTATTAGAAAGGTGAAACTGAAGTTGTTTCGTGTCTTTCAAGGACAATTCGAGTGAATCAGAACACAGCAGTAAGTCATCTACATACTGTATTAATACTGATCCGCTCTCAGGTTGAAAGGATTGTAAATAGTCATGCAAAGCCTGGGAGAAAATACTCGGGCTGTCAATGAAACCTTGGGGAGGTCGAGTCCAGGGGGTATATTTACTAATGTTCGTGTTTTAGCCGTTTTTAAGGGTGTTTGATCTCGAATGGTATCGGGTGCATTTTACTGCAACTTTTTGAATCCTGATAAGGTCATTTACTAAGCTTCCGAGTTTTCCACATTCGTTTTTTCCGATGTCGATGTGATTCGTAATGTCAGGCAGTGTTTTACGGGAGTGATGAGTAAAACACTGCCTGACAAAACACAAGGAATCCCGGCCGGATCTGTGAGATCCGTGCAGGGCTTCATTGTGTACCTTTAAAAGGTGTTTAAAGTGTTACAAATTATGAAAAAAATTGCGTGGGGTCCCCCCTCCTAAGCCAAACCAGCCTCGGGCTCTTTGAGCCGGTCCTGGTTGAAAAAATCTGGGGGGAAATTGACCGGGGTTCCCCCATATTTGATCAACCAGCACCGGGCTCTGCGCCTGGTCCTAGTGCAAAAAATACGGGGGACAAAAAGCGTAGGGGTCCCCCGTATTTTTTGAACCAGCGGTCAGCGGTTGAGGTTACTCACGGTCAACCGCTGACCGCAAAGTTCCCACCATTGGATGCAATGTAGCGCCCATGCGCTACATTGTATCTTCAGTGCGCAGCCTGACTGTCAGCTCAGGAGCGCACAGCCAATCAGGAGAGTGCCATGACGTGGCGCTCCCTGATTGGCTGAAGGGACCCTCTTTGACAGGAGTCACGGGGGGTCCCGCCAGTCGGGGAAAGGGGTCCCATGTGTAAACATGGGACCCCTTTCAGTGCGTGGATCGGGTTTTTCGGTTTGTTTTTTTTGCCAAGTACGTGGATTACAAACAGGACACAAGCTACACTGGATTATGGGAGTATAATTTTATTCACAGGTACCCCGAGGATTCTACATGGAGAAGTGGAGCGAGCCTTGTGTGAACATAGGTAAGTATGTGTGTATGTAGATGTGCATGTATGTAATAAAGTTTTACTGTCACGGTGTGTGTGTTCTGTTTTTTGTTGGGTATTTTTTTTGCAGTAGTACTACAGGTACCAGCAGGCCCGTTTTTCCACCGCATGCTGGTACTTGTGGTTCTCCAAGTACCAGCTTGCGGGGGAGGCTTGCTGGGACTTGTAGTACTGCTACAAAAAAACAATATTCTTATTTTTACACTTGGCTATCAGCCCCCCATCCGCCACCCTTGGATGGGGGGGGACAGCCTCGGGCTTCACCCCTGGCCCTTGGGTGGCTGGAGGGGGGACCCCTTGATTTAAGGGGTCCCCACTCCTCCAGGGTACCCCGGCCAGGGGTGACTAGTTAGTGATTTAATGCCAGGGCCACAGGGACCTATATAAAAGTGTCCCCCGGCTGTGGCATTATCTCTCTGACTAGTGGAACCTGGTGCTGGTTCCAAAAATACGGGGGACCCCTACGCTTTTTGTCCCCCGTATTTTTGGCACCAGGACCAGGCGCAGAGCCCGGTGCTGGTTAATCAAATATGGGGGAACCCCGGTCAATTTTTCCCCCATATTTTTTCAACCAGGACCGGCTCAAAGAGCCCGAGGCTGGTTTGGCTTAGGAGGGGGGACCCCACGCAATTTTTTTTTGAAGTTTTTACAGTAAACAGACCCTTTCCCATATTTAACCATGCACAGATCTCACTGATCCGTGCATGATTATCCAAACTCGCCTGGAAAAAGCAGGTCTATTTTTTTGCTGCTTTTTTTAACGAATCGCAAAAAAAAACACCCGCAGTTGAGCACTCAGAGACTAACACCCAAATACGAATGAATAGTGAATACCCGTGTTGTATGAAATAACAGCCGCGTTTGACCGATGGTCTATTCATTCGTATTTCTGAACTTTGTCATTCAAACCATTACGAATAGTCCAAACACTGCCGAGATTTGTGCTTAGTGAATTCATGTGTTGGTACTTAGAAAAAAAAACACAAATCGGACAAACTCGACTTTTTAGTTAATATTGGCCCAGGTGTACTGTACTCCCCTGTATGTAAAAGCAAAAAGATATTGGCTGTCAGGGTGTAGAGGGACAGAAAAGAAGGCAGAACAGAGGTCGATGACAGTGAAGAATTTTGCAGTAGAGGGAATTTGCATGAGGATGACAGCTGGATTGGGCACTACGGGGAATTGGCTCTCAACTATCTTGTTTATCCCCCTTAGATCCTGCACTAGCCTGTAACCCCTCCCCCCACTCTTTTTCACAGGGAAGATGGGACTATTGGCAGTGCTGGACGTCCTGACTAGGATGCCCTGCTGTAGCAGCCGCTCTATGACAGGGTACACTCCTAATTCTACCTCTGGCTTCAGAGGATACTGAGGGATTTTTGGAGCTATCCTACCATCTTTTACTTGCACTGCTACTGGAGCTACATTTGCCATCAATTCAGTGTCTTGTCCATCTTTGGTCCAAAGGGAACCCGGTATTTGTGAGATCATTTCCTCTACCTTTGATGGACACTTGTCTATAACAGTAGAATGTGAAATTAGCCTTTGAGGGGTGTCTAGTATATCTTGTACTTCTTAAGCGTGGTTCCCAGGTATATCCAAGAAGACACCCTCAGGAGTACAGTATATGACACACCGCATTTTACACAATAAATCTCTCCCGAGTAGATTAGTCAGAGCTGATGCAGCCAACAGGAAAGAATGTTTGGTTTGCACGGGCCCTATCGTAATCTCTGCAGGTCTACTCAAAGGGTATTGTTGCACAGGTCCTGTTACTCCCATTTCCGAAAATAAGAATTTACTTACCGATAATTCTATTTCTCATAGTCCGTAGTGGATGCTGGGGACTCCGAAAGGACCATGGGGAATAGCGGCTCCGCAGGAGACTGGGCACAAAGTAAAAGCTTTAGGACTACCTGGTGTGCACTGGCTCCTCCCCCTATGACCCTCCTCCAAGCCTCAGTTAGGATACTGTGCCCGGACGAGCGTACACAATAAGGAAGGATTTTGAATCCCGGGTAAGACTCATACCAGCCACACCAATCACACCGTACAACTTGTGATCTGAACCAAGTTAACAGCATGATAACAGAGGAGCATCTGAAAAGATGGCTCACAACAATAATAACCCGATTTTTGTAACAATAACTATGTACAAGTATTGCAGACAATCCGCACTTGGGATGGGCGCCCAGCATCCACTACGGACTATGAGAAATAGAATTATCGGTAAGTAAATTCTTATTTTCTCTGACGTCCTAGTGGATGCTGGGGACTCCGAAAGGACCATGGGGATTATACCAAAGCTCCCAAACGGGCGGGAGAGTGCGGATGACTCTGCAGCACCGAATGAGAGAACTCCAGGTCCTCCTCAGCCAGGGTATCAAATTTGTAGAATTTAGCAAACGTGTTTGCCCCTGACCAAGTAGCTGCTCGGCAAAGTTGTAAAGCCGAGACCCCTCGGGCAGCCGCCCAAGATGAGCCCACTTTCCGTGTGGAATGGGCTTTTACGGATTTTGGCTGTGGCAGGCCTGCCACAGAATGTGCAAGCTGAATTGTACTACAAATCCAACGAGCAATAGTCTGCTTAGAAGCAGGAGCACCCAGCTTGTTGGGTGCATACAGGATAAACAGCGAGTCAGATTTTCTGACTCCAGCCGTCCTGGAAACATATATTTTCAGGGCCCTGACTACGTCCAGCAACTTGGAATCCTCCAAGTCCCTAGTAGCCGCAGGTACCACAATAGGCTGGTTTAAGTGAAACGCTGAAACCACCTTAGGGAGAAATTGAGGACGAGTCCTCAATTCTGACCTGTCCGTATGAAAAATTAGGTAAGGGCTTTTATAGGATAAAGCCGCCAATTCTGAGACACGCCTGGCTGAAGCCAGGGCTAACAGCATTACCACTTTCCATGTGAGATATTTTAAGTCCACAGTGGTGAGTGGTTCAAACCAATGTGATTTTAGGCACCCCAAAACTACATTGAGATCCCAAGGTGCCACTGGAGGCACAAAAGGAGGCTGTATATGCAGTACCCCCTTGACAAACGTCTGAACTTCAGGAACTGAAGCTAGTTCTTTTTGGAAGAATATTGACAGGGCCGAAATTTGAACCTTAATGGACCCTAATTTTAGGCCCATAGACAGTCCTGTTTGCAGGAAATGCAGGAAACGACCCAGTTGAAATTCCTCTGTAGGGGCCTTCCTGGCCTCACACCACGCAACATATTTACGCCAAATACGGTGATAATGTTGCACGGTTACATCCTTCCTGGCTTTGATCAGGGTAGGGATGACTTCATCCGGAATGCCTTTTTCCTTCAGGATCCGGCATTCAACTGCCATGCCGTCAAACGCAGCCGCGGTAAGTCTTGGAACAGACATGGTCCCTGCTGGAGCAGGTCCTTTCTTAGAGGTAAAGGCCACGGGTCTTCCGTGAGCATCTCTTGAAGTTCCGGGTACCAAGTCCTTCTTGGCAAATCCGGAGCCACGAGTATAGTCCTTACTCCTCTCCTTCTTATGATTCTCAGTACCTTGGGTATGAGAGGCAGAGGAGGGAACACATACACTGACTGGTACACCCACGGTGTTACCAGAGCGTCCACAGCTATTGCCTGATGGTCCCTTGACCTGGCGCAATATCTGTCCAGTTTTTTGTTGAGGCGGGACGCCATCATGTCCACCTTTGGTTTTTCCCAACGGTTCACAATCATGTGGAAGACTTCTGGGTGAAGTCCCCACTCCCCCGGGTGGAGGTCGTGTCTGCTGAGGAAGTCTGCTTCCCAGTTGTCCACTCCCGGAATGAACACTGCTGACAGTGCTATCACATGATTTTCCGCCCAGCGAAGAATCCTTGCAACTTCCGTCATTGCCCTCCTGCTTCTTGTGCCGCCCTGTCTGTTTACATGGGCGACTGCCGTGATGTTGTCCGACTGGATCAACACCGGCTGACCCTGAAGCAGAGGCCTTGCCTGACTTAGGGCATTGTAAATGGCCCTTAGTTCCAGGATATTTATGTGAAGTGACGTTTCCATGCTTGACCACAAGCCCTGGAAATTTCTTCCCTGTGTGACTGCTCCCCAGCCTCTCAGGCTGGCATCCGTGGTCACCAGGACCCAGTCCTGAATGCCGAATCTGCGGCCCTCTAGAAGATGAGCACTCTGTAACCACCACAGGAGAGACACCCTTGTCCTTGGAGACAGGGTTATCCGCTGATGCATTTGAAGATGCGATCCGGACCATTTGTCCAGCAGATCCCACTGAAAAGTTCTTGCGTGGAATCTGCCGAATGGAATCGCTTCGTAAGAAGCCACCATTTTTCCCAGGACCCTTGTGCATTGATGCACTGACACTTGGCCTGGTTTTAGGAGGTTCCTGACTAGGTCGGATAACTCCCTGGCTTTCTCCTCCGGGAGAAACACCTTTTTCTGTACTGTGTCCAGAATCATCCCTAGGAACAGCAGACGTGTCGTCGGAATCAGCTGCGATTTTGGAATATTTAGAATCCAACCGTGCTGTCGTAGTACTACTTGAGATAGTGCTACTCCGACCTCTAACTGTTCTCTGGACCTTGCCCTTATCAGGAGATCGTCCAAGTAAGGGATAATTAAGACGCCTTTTCTTCGAAGAAGAATCATCATTTCGGCCATTACCTTGGTAAAGACCCGGGGTGCCGTGGACAATCCAAACGGCAGCGTCTGAAACTGATAGTGACAGTTCTGTACCACAAACCTGAGGTACCCTTGGTGAGAAGGGCAAATTGGGACATGGAGGTAAGCATCCTTGATGTCCAGAGACACCATATAGTCCCTTTCTTCCAGGTTCGCTATCACTGCTCTGAGTGATTCCATCTTGAATTTGAACCTTTGTATGTAAGTGTTCAAGGATTTCAGATTTAAAATAGGTCTCACCGAGCCGTCCGGCTTCGGTACCACAAACAGCGTGGAATAATACCCCTTTCCCTGTTGTAGGAGGGGTACCTTGATTATCACCTGCTGGGAATACAGCTTGTGAATGGCTTCCAATACCGCCTCCCTGTCGGAGGGAGACGTTGGAAAAGCAGACTTCAGGAACCGGCGAGGGGGAGACGTCTCGAATTCCAATTTGTACCCCTGAGATACTGCCTGCAGGATCCAGAGGTCCACTTGCGAGTGAGCCCACTGCGCGCTGAAATTCTTGAGACGGGCCCCCACCGTGCCTGAGTCCGCTTGTAAGGCCCCAGCGTCATGCTGAGGACTTGGCAGAAGCGGGGGAGGGCTTCTGTTCCTGGGAAGAGGCTGCCTGCTGCAGTCTTTTTCCCCTTCCTCTGCCCCGGGGCAGATATGAGTGGCCTTTTGCCCGCTTGCCCTTATGGGGACGAAAGGACTGAGCCTGAAAAGACGGTGTCTTTTTCTGCTGAGAGGTGACCTGGGGTAAAAAGGTGGATTTCCCAGCCGTTGCCGTGGCCACCAGGTCCGATAGACCGACCCCAAATAACTCCTCCCCTTTATACGGCAATACTTCCATATGCCGTTTGGAATCCGCATCACCTGACCACTGTCGCGTCCATAACCCTCTTCTGGCAGAAATGGACAGCGCACTTACTCTTGATGCCAGAGTGCAAATATCCCTCTGTGCATCTCGCATATATAGAAATGCATCCTTTAAATGCTCTATAGTCAATAATATATTGTCCCTGTCCAGGGTATCAATATTTTCAGTCAGGGAATCCGACCAAGCCACCCCAGCACTGCACATCCAGGCTGAGGCGATTGCTGGTCGCAGTATAATACCAGTATGTGTGTATATACTTTTTAGGATATTTTCCAGCTTCCTATCAGCTGGTTCCTTGAGGGCGGCCGTATCAGGAGACGGTAACGCCACTTGTTTTGATAAGCGTGTGAGCGCCTTATCTACCCTAGGGGGTGTTTCCCAACGCGCCCTAACCTCTGGCGGGAAAGGGTATAATGCCAATAATTTTTTAGAAATTAGCAGTTTTTTATCGGGGGAAACCCACGCTTCATCACACACCTCATTTAATTCATCTGATTCAGGAAAAACTACGGGTAGTTTTTTCACACCCCACATAATACCCTTTTTTGTGGTACTTGTAGTATCAGAAATGTTCAAAACCTCCTTCATTGCCGTGATCATGTAACGTGTGGCCCTACTGGAAAATACATTTGTTTCCTCACCGTCGACACTGGAGTCAGTGTCCGTGTCTGGGTCTGTGTCGACCATCTGAGGTAATGGGCGCTTTAGAGCCCCTGACGGTGTTTGAGACGCCTGTACAGGTATTAACTGATTTGCCGGCTGTCTCATGTCGTCAACAGTCTTTTGTAAAGTGCTGACACTATCACGTAATTCCTTCCATAAGACCATCCAGTCAGGTGTCGACTCCCTAGGGGGTGACATCACTAATACAGGCAATTGCTCCGCCTCCATACCATTTTCCTCCTCATACATGTCGACACAACGTACCGACACACAGCACACACACAGGGAATGCTCTGATAGAGGACAGGACCCCACTAGCCCCTTGGGGAGACAGAGGGAGAGTTTGCCAGCACACACCAGAGCGCTATATATATACAGGGATAACCTTATATAAGTGTTTTTCCCTTATATAGCTGCTGTATAGATTTATCTGCCAAATTAGTGCCCCCCCTCTCTTGTTTTACCCTGTTTCTGTAGTGCAGGACTGCAGGGGAGAGTCAGGGAGCTTCCCTCCAACGGAGCTGTGAGGAAAAAATGGCGCCAGTGTGCTGAGGAGATAGGCTCCGCCCCCTTCTCGGCGGCCTTTCTCCCGCTTTTTTAAGGAAAAATTGGCAGGGGTTAAATGCATCCATATAGCCCAGGAGCTATATGTGATGTATTTTTTGCCATATAAGGTGTTTTTATTGCGTCTCAGGGCGCCCCCCCCCAGCGCCCTGCACCCTCAGTGACCGGAGTGTGAAGTGTGCTGAGAGCAATGGCGCACAGCTGCGGTGCTGTGCGCTACCTTATTGAAGACAGGACATCTTCTGCCGCCGATTTTCCGGACCTCTTCAGTCTTCTGGCTCTGTAAGGGGGCCGGCGGCGCGGCTCTGGGACCCATCCATGGCTGGGCCTGTGATCGTCCCTCTGGAGCTAATGTCCAGTAGCCTAAGAAGCCCAATCCACTCTGCACGCAGGTGAGTTCGCTTCTTCTCCCCTTAGTCCCTCGGTGCAGTGAGCCTGTTGCCAGCAGGTCTCACTGAAAATAAAAAACCTAATTTAAACTTTTACTCTAAGCAGCTCAGGAGAGCCCCTTAGTATGCACCCTTCTCGTTCGGGCACAAAAATCTAACTGAGGCTTGGAGGAGGGTCATAGGGGGAGGAGCCAGTGCACACCAGGTAGTCCTAAAGCTTTTACTTTTGTGCCCAGTCTCCTGCGGAGCCGCTATTCCCCATGGTCCTTTCGGAGTCCCCAGCATCCACTAGGACGTCAGAGAAATTGTTTTACCCGTGGTTTTTATACCTACCATCGTATTTTAACACTGACCCTGGCCGCCCCTGTGTCTACAAGAAAAGGTAATGGTACACCAGCTACATCAACCGTGACCTCAGGTTCACTACCAAGGCTAGCAATTAACTTCACTGGCTGCAGACTACAGGTGTGGCCCAACCCCTATTGTGTGGCGAGACCCTCCCGCAGCGCATTGGCAGCTACAATATGTGAGGGGGGTAGCTGTGAGTTTTCGGAGGCCTGCCAGTCTCTCCTTGGTGGGTACCTCCTTGTTTCCCCTGCATGTGGCTCATAACCTCTCCTATATGGTCCCTGATCCCAATTATGTGAATTTTAGTGAGGTCCGTATTCTGGTCTAGGGGGTCGGTTTACGTTATGTGTACCTTTATTCCTACAATCCTGGGCAAAATGTCCTTCCTTTTTACAAGCGTAGCATACTCTAGGTCTTTTCCAATCAACAGGGGTCTGGGTTTTCGGCTGATGGGGTTTTGCTGTAAGGGCCTGTATACTTACCGTCATCAGCTTTTCCCCCTGTGACTCCCTGTGCTTACTGATGTTCCTATCATGCTCGACAGCGGACTCTCTCAATGCAGCCACCAAGATACCTCTCCAGTTTGGTAGAGAGGTCTGTACCCTTGTTCTCAGTGCCTCCTTCAACCCGTCCATTAATACTGAAACAGCTACCTCCCTGTGATGTACATTGTCTCTAATGTCCTCGATCCCAGTGTATCTAGCCATTTCCTGCAGTGCTCGATGGAAATATTCGGATGCCGTTTCACCTTCCTTTTGTCTTATGGAAAAGTTTTTATTCCATTTGACAACAGTAGGGAAATATACTCCTAATTGCAGATTGATTTGCCGTACATTCTCCTGATTGTATTCATCAGTGAGAGGTACTTCTGCGTCTAACTTACAATCGGTTATGAATTTTGTGGGGTCAATATTTGAGGGTAAACATACCCGTAGCACTGTTCGCCAATCTTTGTTCGTGGGTTCGTTGGCGTTACCTAACTCTTTAATGAACCTCTGGCATGCGACTAGATCTTTTCTGGGATCGGGAAATTCTGACATAATTGACCTTAACTCTGCCCGGGACCAAGGACAATGCATGGCAATGTTCCTGATGGGAGTGACTCCCTGAGCGTCAGTCTTCCCATTGGGGACTGCAATCACCCTGACAGGATTTAACTCAATTACATCATTCTGGTTTGACTCTATAATGTGAGGTGGTATTGTCTCTGCATAATGTATGGTACCGTACTTACCTGTGGACATGACCTCACTTATCCCTCCGCTAGGGGGCCTGACTACTGCTCTTGTTGGTTGGGCCGTGCCCACCTGAGTGTCTTGTATGGTGGCTGCTAGAGAGAGTGCCGATATCATGCTGGGCTCATCTTCCTGCTCGCAGTCCTGGGGAAAATTTAAAATGGGATACAACTGGCAAGGGTTAGCATTAGTACATTTATCAATTACTCTCCTATCCTGTACCAATGTACCATTGTCTGTAGCCACTTTCTCCCCCACAATATATGGTGGTGGTGGTGCGGTCGCCATTGCTTTCCCGCTAGGTTTGGAACCTGCTGCGCGAGCTAATTCCCTTTGCATATCCCCCTCCTGTTGCCATAAATGTAAACAATCTGTATGTTTAATCCTTTGTTTCTTGGATTTTATCAGACATATCCTTAACCTTAAGTTCTGTAATACCTCTGGTTCAAAGCTGCCCACCCTAGGGAATGGTACCCTATCATTGTTAGTCATACATACCCACTCATTGCATAAAACTTCTGTGTGTGAACCATATTTGTCACACATGATAAACCTTGCTGAGCCTTTTGGCCACAATTCTGCCTGAATCCTGTCTAAACACCTCTTACTTGAGCAACTGGCTCCCATATTTGTGGGTCCTTTCTAATAACTTTAAAAAATTCCAACAAACACCAAAATACTCAATATAAGTAGACAGTGGAAGTATCCCTGAGCGCCTTCCACTCGCTCTCGCCCACGCTGACCAGTACAACGATACACTGTTGGTAGCGGATCGCAATGTACCCAACTTAGGGCTCCTATCAGACCTTACAACACCGTAATTTCTTTCGGTGGAAGTTCTGTTTGGAATATTTTCCTGAGAGAGGCAGCGAAAAATTCCTTTTCAGTATCTTTCAACTGGAGTTGTTTGTAGGGTGAAAAACAGAGAAATTAGATAACTATCCTTCACCCTTTCCAGTGAAGCCCACCAGGGAGATTTCCAGACGTTATCAAAGAAAAACCCCTGTCTATACAATCACGTCTACGTATGCTCTTCCACAGCGCATATGACACAATGGTATCACGTTGTGCTGTGCAGAACAAACGGACATGCGATGCAATAGCACAGCCTATAGATACTAGTTATCTATATGCCCTACAATTGCTGTAGAACACTTTAGTCTAGACCACTCCAGACCACGTTAGACCACTTCAGTTGTATGGGATCACTTCAGACCACTTCAGTTCCTAATAACGCAGGGTAGCGAACCCTACGCCACCGGGCCTCTACTAACCCAGTGTTACCACTTCAGACCACTTCAGACCACTTCAGTTCTTGGGTTCAGTATCCACTCACTCCTGCGTTCGCTCACTCAAATACACTTTGTTTTTCTGTACAGAAAATTTGGATTCATTCAAGTTGGCAGCTTTACCCCCAGAGGCAATTTTAAAAAAAAATGTATTTATACAAAATTTTGTTTTTATACTAAAATTTTTTCTTTTTTAGAAACCGGGTAGTTTTGTGCTATTGTAGCGTGGCTACTGTCCCACCTTTAAACTAAACGAACTATTGTGTAATTTTTGCTTAGCGCCCGTACTCTTACGCAATTTGCGTAAACACGCGATCGTGCGCGTCTCTTACGCCGCGTGTGCAGTTCCGTACTGTGTCCGAGACACTTGTACAAAACCATACGTCCGCAATAGCACAAATCATACAATTCTATAAATGTGAGCAATAAAACTACTATTGCCCACTAAACACAATCCACACTTGTTCCGTTTTAACCCTCTTACTACTGGGCCAGAACTGCGTTTTGTGATTTTACTCTTACTTCCTTAAATACTTATTTTATTTTTAACTATTTAGCAACAAATGTCTTCGGTTTCACACAGGTTTAAATGAATCTAGCAATCTGAATGTTATGGCAACAATGTGAGAGAGTATGCAAAGTATGGGTGCCGTGTACACTTTTGGCGCCCAAAAATTTTTTCACAGATTTTAAATAGCTTTTTTCCTGTTTACCTTACGAGTTCTACCAGCATCTCTACAAACCATACAGAGCAGACGCCATCTAATCAGCAATCAAGTATGGTTTTCAGTGCATCCATCGACCAGGAAAAGGATACGTAGGATACTTTCTGTCCACCCTTTGCTGATAGATTAAGTCTGCTGTGACCTGTTAGGTAGTAAGTATGTGGAAAACCGGAGGAGCCCCCAATTGATAATGCTGATTTATCTTCAGGAATGAAAGCTATACCTTAAACACACCTTAAATACACTTTACCATGGAGCCGCTGCGGCCACTATAGTTAATACACACTCTACGTACTTTGTACGCTATTGGCGTACAAAGTCCCGTGCTGTGTACGGACTTTGCGTACAAACGCCGGGCTGACGGTACAAAGTACTCACAGCGCGTACACACCCAGAGATACACTGTAAACCCTTAACAGCTATGCAATGCAATGATAATACACTTTAAACCATAGCAGGGCAATGAAGACACGACACCAGATTGTAATTAAACCGCTGGGTTCCAACACCACAGCGTATTATTGCTGAAAGGGGGTTACAATACAAACAATACAATACAATATAACAGAGTAAATGGCTACAGTCAATGTTACATACGTGAGTGGATTCGCCACGCTACCCAGTCTGGTCCTCCGTCATCTGATAGATAACGTTGTGAGTCTTGTGTCTGACCAGGCCTGCAGCAGGCTCTCTTTATACAATTCATCCAAAACTTAACACAATGGATACTGTAATCTCTTTGTCCATTGGACACAGGGATGGTCATTTACAGTACAGGAGAGGTCACAGGTCGGTTTAAATAGGTGGGCGATGTCTGTTCCAACTGCTCTTGTGGGTGGTCTCCTCTGGATTCCCGCCGCATACATAATGTACAGTAAATACAGTTTATATCTATATTCTGCTCCTGCACATAACTATCCACAGGAACATGCGATCTTCCTCAAACCAACACTGGAATGTTACCCTTAAAATACTCTACAGCTGGATACCAAACACCACCTTATAACCTTGTTCTGTCCCCTCCTATTCTATAAAGGTGAATCCCTTTGGTCTGTTACCATTTAAACTGCTGTTACTTTCTGATGTGGTGCAGGGAGACTATGTGTACATTGTGCACTATTTGGATTAAATATGTAATGTGTTTTGATAGCCTTCCATGCGTTCACAAACTCTACCATAAATACTCATACCACGCGCTAATGCGCAGGACCGCGGGAGCGACCATATGCAAATTGCGGATATGCGCACGCACAGCAGAACAAGTACACGCACAGAGGCCATCTGTGTGTAGTTTGTACGTGATGTGTGTACTGCAATATTTTTCGACTTTGACATGTTGAAAAAGTATAAACAAGTATGTTTAATAGAAACAATATCTTAAAAACACAGATGTCTATAAAACACAATTAAAAAACATGGATCATTCATGGATCGTGACACATTCACATGTCCCCTCAATAAAGAGATTATATCATACCCCGGCTAGGACTCCCTCCGGAATTAAGTCCACAATGACTGTTGGAGAATTGATGGAAGCAATGGAGTTCAGTATGTCCCTTTTAAGCAAACCAATGCAAGCGTTTCCATGCAGATAGGGCAAACTCCAATTCCTCCACAGGTGGTAGTATCCAAGGGAAATGCTGTCCAATTAATGCCGTAGAGGTAGTACTGAAGAAAGTGTCCAGTGATGTTGAGGGGATTTTGAATGATGTGTCGGACACCAATATATTCTTTTTCACACCAACAGGAAGGATGGAAGGGTGTGAGGTGGTGCTGGAGGCAGACGCAGAGAAGGAGCAGTTAGTGAGGTAAGAAGAAAACCAGTCAAGGACAGTGCTAGAGAGGCCAATGTTTTGGAGTGTGCGGAGGAGGAGAGGATGATCCACGGTGTCAAAGGCAGCATAGAGGTCCAGAAGGATGAGCAGAGAGAAGTGGCTTCTGGATTTGGCAGAAAGCAGGTCATTGGTGACTTTCACCAGGGCAGTCTCAGTGGATTGGAGTGGGCGAAATCCAGATTTTAGTGGATCGAGGATAGAGTTGTCAGGGAGGTAGCTTGTTCAAGTAGTTTGGAGGCAAAAGGGAGAAGAAAGATGGGTAGCTAGTGAGTGATGAAGGGTCGAGGTTGGTTTTTTTGAGAATAGGTGAGACCAGAGCATGTTTGAATGCTGAGGGGAAGATGCCGGTAGAGAGCAATAGGTTAAAGAGGTGAGAAAGGTGGGAGCAGGCAGTGGGGGAGAGGGAGCGGAGATGACAGGAGGGAAGGGGGTCCAGGGGACAGGTGGAGGGGGGGAGGATTATATGAGGGAGTGGACGTCCTTGTCTGAAGTGGGATGGAAGGAGGACAGGGTGGGATAGATGAAGGAGAGCGATGATGGGGCAGCAGAGGGGTGACGGGAGGAGATGTCATGTCGGATATCCTCAATTTTGGAGATGAAGAAGGAGGCAAATTCAGTGGCAATGAAGGAGGATGGGAGGGGAGGAGGGGGGCGAAGGAGAGTGTTGAATGTTTCAGAGAGACGGCGTGGACTGGAGGACTGAGAAGAGATGAGTACTTGGAAAAAGGATTGCTTAGCGAGGGAAAGAGCAGAGCTGTAGGAGGAGAGAATAAACTTGAAATGGAGGAAGACCACCAGGGAGTGAGATTTTCTCCAGGAGCGTTCTGCGGAGCGTGAACATTTTTGTGAGAAACATGTTAGTTTGGTGTGCCAGGGTTTGGGTTTGGATCAGCGGAGGGGGACAGAGAAGAGGGGGCCACAGAGTCAAGAGCAGCAGTTAGGGAAGAGCTATAGAAGGAGGCTGCCTGGTTGGCACAAGTCATAGTGGAAAGAGGAGAGAGGAAAGTCTTGAGGGAGGACAGTATAGCGGGGTAGAGAGACCAGATATTGCATCTAGTTTGGGGAGAGAAGGATGCCCACGCCTCCACCCTGGCAGTCATCATGTCTGACCATGTGGGTGAAGGAGAGGCCTCCGTAGGAGAAGGCAGCAGGGGAGGTGGTGTCAGAGGAGGAGAGCCAGGTTTCAGTGATGGCGAGAAGGTTAAAAGAGTGGGAGATGAAGAGGTTGTGGATAGTTGGCAGCTTGTTGCAACTTGATCTAACATTCCAGAGTGCACAGGAGAAAGAAAGGGAGGCTGGGGTGCATGTGGATGATCTGGAAATTGGGGGATGAGCCCTGGCAGTGAGGATTGGTATGGGACAGGATCGAGAAGCCATCATTCCAGTACAGTAGTGTTGTTCAGAGGAATAATATAGAATGGAGTGGGTGTAATATACAATGGACAATGAGAAGGGGGTGTAGTAAAAGCAAAGACAGTGCAAACAGGAATTTTTTGGAAGTAATGGATGGAACGGAAAGACTGAGATTGTTACACAGTGGATATAGATAGTGTAACTGAGGAGTAGAAAGCAATGTGTGAGAGCAGTAGGGCTGTTACTTAATCAGACAGGGAGGTCAGTGTGCAGGTTGCAGGCATTGGTGGTAGTGGATTTGGTAACTCACTGTAGTATGTTGATTGCAGTTCTTTTGTGGAGGTGGGGAAGGTAAGTGTGCTGTCCTTCTGTTTCTCTCCTTATATCTCCAACTTTCATATACTCACACTTTGCACTAACATACTTAGCAGCCAAGAGGCTTGTAGCCTACATCTATACTAATTAAATATACATGAACACATGGATGCAGGCTTGATTGCTAGCAGCACCTACCCTCTGAAACCCCTCCCACAATAAAAGGTGGACTCTAGGTGTGAACATCAACAGACCACTATACCCCCACTAATACACAGTGAAATCCTGCTTTAGTATTGGCTAGGAATAACTAGTTAAAGATAAAGTTGCCATTACCTAGCTCAATTCAAATAAGCATGAAAAACATGTAAAGTTGCACAATTGAGAGATTGTTGCAGGAGTGAAGATGGTACCTGTAGTGCTACAAATTTGTGGTACACATTTCAACATAGACATTTCTAGCATAGCTCTTTACAAAATAGCATCAATGTTAGCCATGAAATGTAGGCCAATAACAACACAGCCCAACACGTGTTTTGGTGCCGAGGATTTTTGAGCTGATTTTATGTATATTTGGTGTGCTGATTTCAAATATAACATTCATTTTCGCCTATCAGCTCTAATTTTTGGGATATAAACATTGTCTGGTTTGTGTTACCCTATTTCATATGAGGCCTATGATTCACATAATAAAACACAAAACGTTAAAAGACATAGTCTAAAAAAATGTCTAGAATATTTTAGTGACATCATTAAAACATACTAATATTACAGTAACACTATAGTGATTTAAAAAACACTTTTTCTTCAAACTAATATAATGAAACCATAAATTAAAAGAAAATTAGTTTTAGGACGCTTCTTTTATGGGGCATTCTTGAATTGAGTTTGGGCCTAATTCAGATCTGATTGCAGCAGCAAATTTGTTTACTAATGGACAAAACCATGTGCACTGCAGGTGGGGCAGATATAACATGTGCAGCGAGAGTTTGATTTGGGTGGGTTATATTGTTTCTGTGCAGGGTAAATACTGCCTGCTTCATTTTTGCACTGCAATTTAGATTTCAGTTTGAACACACCCCACCCAAATCTAATTTTCTCTGCACGTTACATCTGCTCCCCCCCCCCCCCCACCCACCTTGCAGTGTACATGGTTTTGCCCATTAGTTAACAAATTTGCTGCTGCAAACAGATATGAATTAGGCCCTTTGTTTGGACAGTCTCTTTGTAAATTCCAGCTATAATCTGCCATCATATGTATATTCCATCTTCTCTGGTAGCGATCTTCCATTGTTTTAATGTCCTGGTTAAATCTTTCCCCTTGCTCTTTGCTCATATCACCAAAATTTTCTGGGAAATGGTCCAAGTGGCTGAGTAAATAATGAACTTTTATGCTCATATTACATCCAAGGGCTCTGAAATTAAAGAGCATGTTGTTTAATAGAATCACAGAGTTCAAAAGGAGAAGGAAAGTGTCCTCAATGTGGTGCACAAAAAATTATACAGTAGCTAAAATATAACTTTTATTAGTATACTGAATAAGAAGTATTCATAAAAAGCGAAAATTGAGTTTAAAAAATGTTAGACATGTGAACACAAAGAATGAAAATGTGTATTAAAATAAATAGCTATATGTGAAATGACTAATTCCTCTAAATAAATATTTCAAAAAGTAGGAGGAGAAAAAAGGGGGCCTATATATTAAGATACAATGTTTGATCTCAGGCACAGTATAATCTCCTAAAGATGTGAGACAGTAATTGGATCAATGGGATCTTATGGGCTCCTCTCGTTCACGTATAATTATGTGTCTTGTTATGTACCCAAATGGGCGGAGTCCTCAGAATCCTCATAAAGTGTCATGTACCCTGGTCTTTTGACCTCACAGTTAGAATAATTAGCCACAAGGGGCAATTCTGTATCTATGACAGTTTGATGTGTGCTGGAGCCCACTTATTAGGTCTTATGTGGGTGGACACTCAAATAATAATTTAATTTAAATATATATCTGTTTGTTTGAATTATGGTCCTCCTATAAAACTGAGATCCCTCCTACCATATAAATTTAATGGTATAGGTTAGTGTATGTTATGTCTATTCTTGTACCATAGAGATGGAAGATGATGGGTAGTTCCCAGATCTCAGATTAAACTGGTACACTGAGGGAGAGAAGTGTTGAAAAGAAGATAGCAATAGGTACACTCCTTATGAATGGAGTTAGTTGGTATAAAGACGAAGCTAACTAGCGAAACGCCGCGTTAGGTTCTCTTAGCATATGTGAAAATGACTTGTTCTATGTTGTAATTGCACTGTATATATTCTTATGGATCAAGTGTAAATATACCTAGACCCACAGTTTAGACATATCTGGTACATATCTGCCCCACAGTGGTAGGAAGTGAAAGTGTTTAGCATACAAGAATTATATATGCATTTCCCATAATTCCTGGTACCAATACAGTCTGGTCATAATGGAAACATAGGTGACAGTATTCTCCCAGACTACCGAATTAGGTTATTGAATAGAGAATCCGTACACTAGATATATTCCATCTCTTTATACCAACTAACTCCATTCATAAGGAGTGTACCTATTGCTATCTTCTTTTCAACACTTCTCTCCCTCAGTGTACCAGTTTAATCTGAGATCTGGGAACTACCCATCATCTTCCATCTCTATGGTACAAGAATAGACATAACATACACTAACCTATACCATTAAATTTATATGGTAGGAGGGATCTCAGTTTTATAGGAGGACCATAATTCAAACAAACAGATATATATTTAAATTAAATTATTATTTGAGTGTCCACCCACATAAGACCTAATAAGTGGGCTCCAGCACACATCAAACTGTCATAGATACAGAATTGCCCCTTGTGGCTAATTATTCTAACTGTGAGGTCAAAAGACCAGGGTACATGACACTTTATGAGGATTCTGAGGACTCCGCCCATTTGGGTACATAACAAGACACATAATTATACGTGAACGAGAGGAGCCCATAAGATCCCATTGATCCAATTACTGTCTCACATCTTTAGGAGATTATACTGTGCCTGAGATCAAACATTGTATCTTAATATATAGGCCCCCTTTTTTCTCCTCCTACTTTTTGAAATATTTATTTAGAGGAATTAGTCATTTCACATATAGCTATTTATTTTAATACACATTTTCATTCTTTGTGTTCACATGTCTAACATTTTTTAAACTCAATTTTCGCTTTTTATGAATACTTCTTATTCAGTATACTAATAAAAGTTATATTTTAGCTACTGTATAATTTTTTGTGCACCACATTGAGGACACTTTCCTTCTCCTTTTGAACTCTGTGATTGTATTCTTTGTGTCCGTGGTAGCACCCCCCACTTCTCAATAATTTTGGAATACAATTAAATCAATTATTTTCCTGGGGGTCTTGACATTAACACACTTATATGTACTTTGGCTTGTGCGCCCTTATCCTTAGTATGTTGTTTAATAGCTCAGCATAGTTTTGAGCTTTGTGGTTGCCCAGAAAGTTTCTGACAACCAGGACCAATGACGTCCTGCTCAGACTGAAGGTCGCCCAGATGGCGATATGCCGCGGCCTGTGCATGTGCAAAAAGTATAGCTGATAGAGAAAAACTGTTTTCGTATTTGGAATTATCACGCCCAATATAACCAAATCAATACTAACATTCCAGGCACTAATCAAACAAATATTTTTCATTGGGCAGTGCAATATTACAATACTATAAAGCAAAATAGAAAAAGGCAATAGGATACAAAAATCAAAGAAATAGTACAGATAATCAGAATACACTCCACAGGAAGTGATTCAAAATTCACTAATCAACTTCAGAAACACAATACAATTTCTATAGACAGAATTAAAGAAACATAGCACTTCACCTCCAATGGGATATTAACACTAATCCAAACAATTCTCCCTTCAATCCAAGTGTCCTTGTGCTCAGCAGGGAATGCAGCAATAATTTTATCAGACATGCTCTCACTCACAGATGCAATAAATATCAATAAACACAATACAATATTGTTGAGAGCTTGATCTGTAGGTGGGTACCTTAAATGTTCATGCACATTTTATCACTGTGCAATTGCATACCCCAAGACCATGTGCTATCCTACTATGTTGTACTTTCCAGCCCCAATAAACCGTGCCATCAACAGAAAATGGTATTTATATGTGTTTCCTCTTCCAAGGTGGGATTGGTGGCTACAGTTTGGGTGGATCACATTCTAGGTCATGGTTGTTAGATAACAAAGATTGGGGGTACAGTAGATTCTTTCATATCCTTCTTCAGCTTCTCTCTTTTAGTAGTGTCTGTAGGGCAATGATTTGATTCAGGCTGGCAGTGTATGAACTCACTTCATTTGTAGCACTTTCAGATAGTTTTAGTATCTTGCATAAAACCAAAAGGATTCTCCAGAGTTCTGCAATAAGGTAACAACCTGATCTCATCTCATTATCTCATGGCTTGATGTATTGCTATTGATGGCTTGTTGCTTATTCTCCAGTCACTGAAGTATATAAAGTAATTCCACTTTGTTACTACCTCTTGCTCAGTTAGTGGTATGGTAGATGCTATTTTAGTTGCAGCTGCTGCAATGCTCTACAAGGGCTCCTCAAATGCCAAAAGTACCCAGTAAGTTTATGTAATAATTGTTTACAGGAAGGAGACAAATTTCCCAAAAATTTGCAACCTAATAAATCCACAAAAAGCATCACCTAGAAAACAAAAACATAAAACAGAGAAGTTCTTAATGTGGTGCTGTTTTGTTTACCATTCTTCTTTCTCTAATGGTGTGTACACACGGTGAGATTTTTTCTTACGATTTTGACTATATAGTCCAAATCGTAAGAAAATTTAGTGCAGATCGCAAGGTGAAAGTCACCTTGCGATCCCGAATTCAATGCCAATGCGCGGTCCCACGCGGTCGGCAAGGCAAGAATAGATAGACTGTGCAGGCAAGTCAATTTTGACTATCTCTATAGAAGAGATAGTCAAAATTGACACTTAGCCAAAATCGCACATAGTCAATATCGCAAGCACACTCATTATGTGCTTGCGATACTGACTATGTGCCGATCTGGCCCCTGTCGCATAGTGAGAATCGGGCATAGCCCGAATCTCACCGTGTGTATGGGCCTTAAGTTTTTTTGGATTGAGTATTCTAAAGAAACTACTCAATCCACATAACGAGAAACAAATTACTGAAGTATACAGTATAACATAGCATTTTATTGATAATTAACACCTTACGATAGTGGAAGTGCACAAAACCGCAGCCTAATGCCCAGGCTCACACACAGTTAGAGGCGTAACTAGGGTCTTTGACGCCAAGGGCAAGATGAAGTACCACCCAAAACTATGTTTCTCATCACTCTATATTCCTTTCCACAGTTTGCACAGTGGCAAACGCAGGATTTGCATGGGGGGGTTTCCAGAACTGGGTGGAGCCAAGCACGGGAGTGGGGACTGAGGTGACCCAGTATATGCTGGGTCCGTAAAACTAGTGTGTCTGTGTGTGTGTGTGTGTGTATATATATATATATATATATACACACACCGTATATACACCTATGCATATATTTATATACATATACACATAGCATATTAAACATGCATATATATATATATATATATATATATACACACATACAGTACACGTATATATACGCATGTATATATATCATATGTGTGTGTGTGTGTTTATATGTATGTATGTATATACATCTGTATATATGTATGCACAAATTGCACATGGATATATATGTACTATAATTAAAATAAAGTAAACTTTTATTAAGCACTTACAAGTGCCACCAGGAAGAAAGCAGGCTGCAGAGGACGCTAGACAGCCATTAATAATACTCATGCAGCAAAAAAAAAAATATATATATATCTTTTTTTTTTGGTGGAGGGTGGTTTCTGGGTGCTCGGAAACCCCCCCTGGGTGCGCCACTGATGCACCTTACCTATATGATGGTTTCTGACAAAGAGGAACCTCTGAAGAAATGTATCATCCCTGGAAAGACAGCGTATTCAGTCGGTATTCACTATTCATGTACAGAAGGATATCACATCATCTGGCATATGCCTGTTTGTGTAGGAATATTACCAAGGTCATCATATTACAACAGCGGATCAACCAGGCTCGTGCCACCTGTGTCACTTCATGACCCCAGCATCGTCACATCAACATCATCTCCCCCTTGCATCTCTCAACCGTTCCATCTCCTCTCTGCATTTCTCAGCCACACCATCATCTCCTCCCAGCTTCTTTCAGCCACACCATCTCCCCCTATATTTCTCAGCCATACCATCATCTCCTCCCTGCATCTTTCAGCCACACCATCTCCCACATGTCTTTCATCCACACTATCATGTCCCCATTCATCTCTCAGCCACACCATCATCTCATCCTTGCGTCTCTCAGCCACACATCTCCCCCATGTGTCTCTCAGTCACACCATCATCTCCTCCCTGTCATCTCTCAGCAACCCATCATCTCCTCCCTGTGTCATGTCTCAGCATGCCATCATCTCCTCCCATTATCTCCCCCCTGTGTCGTCTCAGCACGCCATCATCTCCTCCGTGTGTCTCTCAGCACACTATTACTTCCCCCTGCATCATCTCTCAGTACACGATCATCTACCCCCTGCATCATCTTACAGCACACCCTCACCTCCCCCTGCGTTGTCTCTCAGCCACACCAGCATCTCTTTCCTGCATCCAATCTCAGCCACACCATTATCTCACGCCTGCGTCTCTTAGCCACACCAACATCTCCTCCGTGCAGGGGTGTATCATCCTATTGGCCAGGATGGCACTCGCCAGGGGCGCCAGGCAAGGGGGGGCGCCGCCCGGCAGTGCCACCCACGCCAGGGGGTAGAATGACATAGTACTCACTGAGTACATACCTTAGCAGTGCTTATCCACTGCCGGACTCTCAGAAGCGTTTTGCACCACAGTCACCATGATGGTGAATATAGCTGGGGAGTGGGGCACTTTCAGGAATAGGGAGGGGGCAAGGCACCTCCTCTTCCTCATCCGCTCCCCTTCTCAGTGGTCCCACGCGATCGGTCACCAGCCACTACAATTAGCACCAGTCAGCAGTGCAGCATGAGCATACCTGTACATTTTCTGCAGTACCATAGCTGCACAGCATAGTCTATCCTGGCAGTCTGGATCACAGCTTACAGCTCTGTATGGAGAGGTATCTAGACCAGTGACTGCCTGTTCAGCTGTGTTGAGACTACAAGTCCCAGCTTACCTTGTCAACTGGATTTGCTGGGACATGTAGTGCCATCCCACCTAGAGAGGGTTTTTTAACTGTATGTATGTGTGTATATATCCCCTTGGTGCCCCTGTCCACACCCTCCTTGTAATTCCCCCTCAGTGTCCCTGCCCGCACCATCCCTGTAACTGCCCCCTCAGTGACCCTGGCCATACACTCCTGTAATTCCCTCTCAGTGTCTCTACCCGCACCCTAACCATAATTCCCCCTCAGTGTCCCTGCCTGCACACTCCTCGTAATTCCCCCTTAGTCTCCCTGCCTGCACCCTCCCCGTAATTCCATCTCAGTGTCCCTGCCCGCACTCTCCTCGTAATTCCTCATCAGTGTCCCTGCCTGCACCCTCCCTGTAATTCTCCCTCAGTGTTTCTGACCTCAGCCCCCCTGTGACTCCCCCCTTAGTGTCCCTGCCCGCACACTACTGTAATTCCCTCTCAGTATCCCTTCTCGCACCCTCCCTGTAATTGCCCCTCAGTGTCCTTGACCTCAACCTCCCTAAAGGCCCTGCCTCTCATTTTCCCTACCCAAACCCTCCCTGTAATTCCCCCTTAGTGTCCCTGACCTGAGCCTCCCTGTGACTCCACCCTCAGTGTACCTGCCCACAACCTCCTGTAATTCCACTTCTGTGTCCCTGCCATGACCGTCCCCATAATTCCCCCTCAGTGTCCCTGCCCGCACACTCCTGTAATTCCCCCTCAGTGTCCCTGCCCACCCCACTCCTGTAATTCCTCCTCAGTGTCCCTGCCTGCACCCTCCCCGTAATTCCATCTCCGTGTCCCTGCCCGCACTCTCCTCGTAGTTCCTCCTCAGTGTCCCTGTCTGCACCCTCCCTGTAATTTTCCCTCAGTGTTTCTGACCTTAGCCTCCCTGTGACTCCCCCCTCAGTGTCCCTGCCCGCACACTCCTGTAATTCCCCCTCAGTGTTCCTGCCCACACCCTCCCTGTAATTGCCCCTAAGTGTCCCTGATCTCAGCCTCCCTGTAAGCCCTCCACCTCATTGTCCCTACCCGCACCCTCCCTGTAATTCTCCCTCAGTGTCCCTGACCTCAGCCTATCTGTAACTCCCCCCTCTGTGTTACTGGGTGGGGGAGGTGGGGGGTGCCAGTTTCTTACTTTGCCAGGGGCGCTTAGACCGCTAGATACACCCCTGCCTCCGTGCGTCGTCTCTCAGCCACAACCATCTCCTCCTGCATCTCTCAAGCAACATGAAGTTACAACAGGTGAAAGCACAATGAGTCAGGGAAAGGAGGAACTGCTAACTTGCAATTCAGAGCAGACACTGCCCCCAATATCAGTCAAATATAATGTTCGCTATGATGTATCCAGATGGTGATGTAAAATCCCACAGAAATCCATATCAATTTTATCCTTTGTATTTAGTGAATAAGAATATTCCTGTATATTCATAAAATGACATGCAGTTTTCAATACATTTTCGGACATGGAGTATGCAATGTATCTTCATTCACTTAGCTTTTAGCTTTCTTTATTGGGTGCCAGTGACTTAGAAAAAAAAAAGATATTACATCTACAGTCTGAGTGGTAGTTGGGGAATTAAATCTATTTCTATCTCATTGAGAAGATGAGCAGTAATTAATTTACAAATTACATTAACAAAGATTCAGGCATAAATCTATCACTGTTATATGGCCCCTGTGGGCCATTCTACATAACAGAATGGCATTAAAAAAATAAATATTTATTTCAATACTTGAGTTGTCTTTTTAATTCAGATTTACCATAAAATAGTGATATATTTACCAAAATTCATTGAAAAATCAAATTTACAATTAGTATTGAGAATGTCATAAAACAAATACGCATTGAAGAAAAGTTTATTTAGATCTATAGATGTTAAATCTTTAGGTGCATTAAACCAAACTTTCTGCAGTTTTTATACCTGCATGTAGAAGGGGCCTACCTGATCCAGACGGGTCCTCTTATTGGAAAAACATGACTTATTTTGATTATGCCATTAGCATAGTAGTACCCTTGAGCCTAGGGTGAAAACAAAGCTTGTAATGCAGAGGTTTGTAAAGCGGCAACACACTTGCAGCAATATGAGATGCCGGTTTACAGCACAGCTGACCGGTGTTATAGAGCAAGAGCCTGCTGACTGGAAAAGAAAGATCACTGATCACCGGACCCCTGGGTGCAGGTAAGAAATTGTTTGTTTTTTAACAATCTTTTTAGTGATCATCTTGTGGTATATTTAGATCAAAAAAGCTGATCACTGGGGGCCCGCTCACAGCTCTGCCCTGCCTGTCTGAGCAGAGAACGAGTCGGGGGAACGGGGAAGTGTTTATGGGAGGGGGGGAGACACCCTGCTCAATATTATCTCCAAATAGCATTGTTACCCCCCCCCCCCTCTCCACCCCCCCCTGGTATTTTTACACACTTCCCCGTAGTAAATTTTGGCATTACAGGAATCGTAAATGCAATCTGCTTACTTAAAATATATGAATTAAATGGTTTGGAGTATTTTATTTTTTTTTATTATGAAAACTGCTCCAAAAGCCCTACAGTACCTTCAGGTGTGAAAACACCCTTTTTTCACATTATTTTAGTAAAGAATTATTTTTGGTAAATATGCCTGAACTTTATCAACCAGAGATGTAAGGGCACAGCCAAGTAAAGGCACAGCAAGGAACAAAGACACTAATGAGTGACTGTGTGAACTCCTGATGTTTGATGTCTGCCGTAGTTGCAGTGATTCCTGGAAAGAGGAAACACAAGAGCCCTCCCACACTGAACTAGAGACAATTACTGTAGCTAGATTATGGGATACACCTACACATTAATTATGCAGTGTTGATTATTTAGTAAAGGTGGTTCAGGCTTGTGTAATAAAATAAAATGTATTTGTAATCAGATGATGAAATTAATGGCGACAAAATGTAAATAGTTATAACACCCAGATATGCAGCTGTAATCATGTACCGTGGATGGTTTACCCACAAATCTGGAATGTTTGAATTTAACAAAATAGAAAATGCATTATTGCAGGCCCAGAATCTGGAACCACTACACCCTAATGCTGTGTATTCTAAATGGATCCTGCAATAACAGAGATCCAGGAATAAATACCTGATATAACTGGCACAGGCTGAACGAGGGTCTAAAGGTGGATACACTCAGTGCAATGTAACCTTACAATTTTGACTATATTGTCAAAATCGAAAGCAAAGTAATACCAGGAGCGGTTCTAGGCATGGGCAAAGAGGGCAGGTGCCAGGGGTGTTGCGACCCGTGGGCGCGGCTGCAGGCCCCCGCCGCCAACCCACATCCTGCTCCCCGGCTGCAGCAGGTGCCATAGGCTGTGTGTCAGATGCTAGAGGTCATAATTGACCTTTCGTGTCTGTGTGGGCTATGGGAGAGATGTCATGACGGCAGCGGCAGCAGCAGTCGGGAAGCAGGAGTGTGGCTGGTGAGTTTTGTGTGGGGGTTTATTTGTGTGTGTTTGTAAGCGGCGTTACTAGGGGCACACAACTACTGGGGGCACAGCTACAGGGGGCACAACTACTTGGGCACAGCTACAGGGGCAAAGCTACTGGGGGCACAACTACAGGGGGCACAACTACTCGGGGCAAATCTACTGGGGACACAGCTACAGAGGGCACAGCTACTGGGGGCAAAGGAATCTTTCGTCCTGGGCGCCACAAGGTCTAGAACCGTCCCTGGTTAACACATATCGCACCGTGTGTACACAGCTTGCAATATCTGATGCGCACTTCCATGGGGTCGGTATTGCAAGAAAAGATAGACTGTGTAGGCAAGTAAATCTTGACTATATTGTGTACAATCTGGTACATAGTATAGTCAAAATTGGCACTTAGTTAAAATCTCACATAGTCAAAATCTCAAGTAAAGATAGTCAGTATTGGTGGTTCATAGATGCGGGGAGTTCAGGGGAAATCACAAAGTCAAAATCGGAGATAGTCAATATCTCACCGTGTGTATACACCTTTAGAATTAAGATTGGGCAGCAGGCAGGTTTAAAGTAAGAGTCACAAAATAGTTGGCCAGTTTTTGTATTATGTAAACATCATTACTCTGCTACAAAATACCAAATAAAAACAGCTATAGATTGTAAGCTTGCGAGCAGGGCCTTCCTACCTCTATGTCTGTCTGTTTTTACCCAGTTTTGTTCTATTACTGTTGTTTTCCAGTTTTGTTATATTACTGTTGTTCAAATTGTAAAGCGCAACATAACATGCTACGCTATATAAGATACTGTTAATAAATAAATAAATAAATAATAAATATATGGTAATAATATTTGTTCTGATCTTAGAAATGCAGGCAATTTCGGGTCAATCCAAGCTCGATTCAAATATATAAAACTTGGATTTCTTGCACATTGCTGAATCTGAACAGCTCATCTCTGCAATTAGATAAGTTATACTTTGAACCACAAATAAGTCCCTAAAGATGTAGATAGTTTCCTGCTTGCAGTTACTCCCAGACACTGCATGTCGTTTAGTGAAATCTGTATTACATTTCTGGAAATTGCTGATGTGGCTGCTGTCTGGCAACTAATGTGTCTATTATTATGCAATTACTCCAAGTGATGTCTCATTTAGAAGACAGTGTGACAATGACAAATATAGAGATTGGAAATTCCCTGCAGAATAGATCTGGCTATAGAGTAATGAAAGTGAGAAATGGAGAAGGTAATATTACTGATCATATTAAAATATTGAAATTTCTGAAAATTAACTAATATTAATAGTTGACTATATGAGCATTTGGTTATATGCGTATCTGGATATGGCATTGGAATTAAGTAATGCACCATCTGTCTTCCAAAGCTTCATGAATAACATCTTTCAATCTTATCTTATGTACAAGTACGTTGTGGTCTACCTGGATGACATCTTGATATTTTCCGAAGATGCAGCTGTGAAGTCCTGTCCCGGCTTCATGGAAACCTGTACTGTAAATTGGGGAAATACTCATTTGAACAGGAGAAGATAGTATTTCTAGGGTATATAGTTTCAGGATCCAGTTTATGCATGGACCCAGCAAAGCTGTCTGCCGTTGTTAGTTGGCCTCAATCATCTGGGCTGAAAGCAATCCAATGCTTTTTGGGATTCCACAAGTTCTAAAGGCTGTTTATTAGAGGCTACTCATCAGTGGTGGGAGGCGTGGCCACAGCCGGTGTGGAGGTAGGCTTACTGTGCTCCATATAAGCCCTCCAGCTCCAAACAATCCTCCTGCAAAAAAACAACAAAGTACCCTGGAGCGCTGAACCATACTGTATCTCTGGCTGTATCAGGATGTGGCGATGGGGGAGATTTTTGACTGGTGAACAGCATTAATCGGCTAACACTGTAAGCCTCAGCAGGCTTTGATGCAGTGATTTGCAAATATACTGAAATCAGCACTGTCTTTTCACCTGCATCAAGGTGAGCAGATTGCCAGCAGCTCCTGTATTTGCTGACTAATGACTATACATCTGAGACATATATAAGTATTAGTGCCTGACATAGTGCTCTGTATACTTTTGGAAACTTGCCTCAGTTGCCTGCCTGCATACCATCAGCCTCAGTCTGTTTGAAAATTGGCACTGCACATTCCAGTATGTACCATGCTATACCATACTAAATAAGCCCAATGTTTGTAATCTTGATTGCTGTGCAGTGTTGGCCTGGTTAGTACTTGTAGTTAATACGAGGTGATAGTTAATACCGGGGCTGCAAGTAAATATAAGTTAAAGCCAGCCTCAGGTACTGGACTATGAAGTCTGTATCTATAGCTGCTGGAAAAGTGCTGAGTTCTTCATTAGCTGATGCTTGTTGATTTATAATAAACTCGGTTATAATTATGGTTTTATGAGAGCTGAATTTTCACCGGACAAATAGCTGTGAGGAACTACTCCCACTGAAAAATGGAAAAAACAGAACATGCTGCTGCTAAATTGGAGAAGTACGTCAGCTCATCCACCCCATGCCATCCACAAGAAGAGCGCTCAGCTGTCACTTTTATGAATGCATCTCCACTTGCTAAGAAATCCTCTAATACACTAGATTCTGATGTTACGTTACAGCAGGTTTTGGATGCAGTAACTTCATGTGAGAAGCAACTTCCATATCGTATTGGGGAAGTTTAATCTGATCTATCTATTATTCATCAAAACCTTCAAAAGGAAGCAGAGACGCTGTTAGGGAACTCTATCACCATTGGTGTGAGATCCCTAGAGCCCTCAAGAGGGTCTTCTGCCAATAGCAATGCCCAGCAGTTCCCTTGTTGCTCGATATGCACACCGGTACTTAGGGGGCCCACTGGACTTAAGCCTCCAGCAGAGGGGTTCACACAATAGACTGGAGACCACATGATAAATAACCTGGAGTTTAGCTGCAGGATGACTGGCAAGGCAAGGGTTACTGCAGACTGGATACTGGAATGGCAACTGCAGACAGGCATGACAAGATATGGTGACTGAAGACTGCTAGACTGAATGTGCACTAGCTACAATACAGGATGTGATGAAACAGCCGGCGCGTCGTGTCGCACAGTGGTAAAAGACACGTGGTTACTTTCCTAGCCCTGGTCCTACACATGGACTTCACCAATTGCCAATATGTTATTAGTTATATGTTAGGCAATATTGTATTGTATTGTGTGGTTATTATATTGTACAGTTATATTTTATCTGTTATATTTGGTATATGTAGTTTATTTGGTTATTATATATTCAATGTAATTGTTAACTGAATAAGTCTAGGCCAGAGTGTTAGTAACATAGTTAAATCAGTTCATTGTAATGTAAGTCCCCTAGCTGTACACTCAGATGTGATTAGGATGAGTAGGTTATGTAGTAAACAGGTTCTGTATGGAGCTGCAGGTAATCTGATCCTATACACCCCATTGTGTACAGGAGCCCAGACACCTCGTCTCCACTCCTGTGACCTCCTCACTGACCAACTCGTGTGATGAATAGACAGGGGAGGGTATAACAAGAGGGGTGAGCTCTACTGGTGAGGGAGAGATCTAGACAGAAGGTCAGAGAGTGACAGGAGACTGGCTAAGAAGTAATGTTCTGTCAGGAGTTTCAGGAGGGAATTGTCGTGTAGAATTGGATCACAGAAGTGTGCTGGGCTGTTTATAACCCATTCTGTTCAATAAACCACTGTTGGTTTTTCATCTACCACCATGCCTGAGTGATTTGAACCCGGTATCCTCACACAGGACAAAGATTACTGGATACATGGCAATGTAGGAGTTAAGTGTAAGAACAATCTGCAGCTTATTGTGTAGTAGAATCAAAGCAAGAACAAATGGTGCTGAAGCAATGAGGTGGTTATATGTTGAGAACATCCAGGTGCTGGAGGTGTGCTGATTGAAAACAGAGTGTTGGTAGCTTGAACCTTGTAGCAGAGAGACTTGCTACACGTAGCAGCCAACATTTTAGTTGCTAGGAGACAGTCAGCATATAAACAGGAAAGAGCCGCATCGGCGTTCAGGCCACTTGGCAGCGAGCCGTAGCTGCCACACATAACAGACATGTATCTCCAAGTTAAAGGACTTTTTTGTACCTTTGAAAATATGGGTTTATACTCTGGACTCTCCAATGGGGTTTGTTCAGAGGGAATTAACTGATATGGAGAGTCACCTTTGGCACAATAATGCACGTTTTATAGGATTGCCAGAGAGAGAGGAGCGCACTAGTCCCAGAGGAGTTTCTCAAAAAATGGCTCAATATATACCTACTAGAACAGTGCAACCAGTGGCGCTGCCTCAGACACTTATTGCCAAATTTCTTCATTATGGTAATTGTGATGTACTTCTACATCTGGTTTGTACCAAAGGCCTACTTGAACAAAGTGCACAATTTCTATTGATCAAGACTTTTGAGGAACTTAAAATATCCAATATGCTAATTCTCTTTCCATCTAAATTAGGGATGAGCAGGTTCGGATCTCCAAGATCTGAACTCCCCCGGACTTCAGGATCCGAGTCCGGCATGGGACTTCCCACCAGACTCGGATCCCAGAATGAGGCAAAACATCATCATCCTGCTGTCTGCGTTATTTTCACTCCAGACTTGGAGAGTGAGGGAGACAGACCTCTGTCTCTCTGTTGGTTTTGGCATCGGGTGGGGTCAGTGTGTGCTCTTTAGGGGTGCTGTCTTGTGTGCTGTTAGGGGTGCTGTACAGGGGTGCTGTCCTGTGGTGTCCAGTGCTGTTAGGGGTGCTGTACAGGGGTGTGTTCCTGGGGTGTCCTGTGCTGTTTGGGTTGCTGTACAGAGGTGTTGCTGTCCTGTGCTGTACAGGGGTGCTGTCCTGTGGTGTCCTGTGCTTTTAGGGATGCTGTATAGGGGGGGGGGGTGCTGTCCTCTGCTGTTAGGGGCACTGTCCTGTGTGCTGTAACAATAACGGTGCACTGTACTGTGTGCTGTAAAAATAAAGGAATGCTGTGGCCATGTCGGGTGCTGTAAAAATAAATGAATGCTGTGGCCCTATCAGGTGCTGTACAAATACAGGGGTGCTGTAATAATAAAGGAATGCTGTGGCCCTGTCCTGTATGCTGTAAAAATACAGGGGTGGTGTAAAAATAAAGGGGCACTGTCCTGTTTGCTGTAAAAATAAAGGGGCACTGATATGTGTGCTGTAAAAATAAAGGGGCCCTGTCCTGAATGCTGTAAAAATACAGGGGTGCTGTAAAAATAAAGGAACGCTGTGGCCCTGTCCTGTATGCTGTAAAAATACAGGGGTGCTGTAAAATTAAAGGAACACTGTGGCCCTGTCTTGTATGCTGTAAAAATACAGGGGTGCTGTAAAAATAAAGGGGCACTGTTCTGTGTGCTGTAATAATAAAGGGGTGCTGTCTTGTGAAATGGAGAACAAAAATTTGGAGGAGAAAATTGTGAAAGATCAGGAACCACTTCCTAGTACTAGTGCTGAAACTGCTGCCACCAGTCATGGCATTGACAATGCAATTCCATCAACATTGTCTGCTAAGGCCGATGCCCAATGTCATAGAGGGCATGTAAAATCCAAGAAGCAAAAATCAATAACCGGGGAAAAAAAGCATGTCTAGCACTGCGGCGCTGGTGCATGCTTAGATCAGACCTGATCGGCTGCTGTGCGAAAAGGCACAGCACCGATCATGTCTGAATTAGGCCTCAAGTCCTTTCCATTCTACACTAATATAGGAGTGGAGGTGAAAGCCTGTGTGTTGTTCCTGATTGCGTGTGCCTCTCTTTAAATCACCTTCTTGACACTGTCCTCTTCCTCTTGCCTCTTCTCATAATGTGAAAAGTCATCAAAGAAGGAGGTGGTATGTTTGTAGCTAGCTATGATTCGGAGATCTTGGCAAGCTTTTTCCAGGGGGACCACCTGTCGCTGAAATGATGGGTTATTAAACTGTGCATGTCCTATTTAAACATCATATGGGTTGGTGGGAGGGCCCAAGGACAATTCCATCTTGCACCTCTTTTTTTTCTTTGCACTATGTGCTCCTTGGGGCCTAGTCTTTAAAACTGCCATCCTGTTTGCCACTGCAGTGCTACTCCCAGATGGGCCACGTATTTGTGCAGTCCACTTGTGTTGCTTAGCTTAATCATCCAGCTACCCCGGTGCAACCTTTTGGCCTAAAAACTGTAAACGTCGATTTACATACAGGAATAAAAGCAGCACTTTAAAAACACATTAAATACACTTTAAAATGGAGCCGCTGCGGCCGCTTGTGATCAAACCTTAGCCTACGTACTTTTTACACCGCTAGCGTACAAAGCCCCGTACTGTGTACGTACTTTGTATACAAACGCCGCACTGGCCGTACAAAGTACACACAGTGCGTACACACCCAAAGACACGCCGTGAGCAGTCTGCAGCTACACGTGTGACTGAAATACACTTATACCCTTAGCAGGGAAAAGAGACACGACACCAGATTGTATTTAAGATGCTGGGTTCCGACACACCAACATATAATTGCTGAAAGGGGGTAACAATAACAACAATACAATACAATAGAAAAATGGCTACAGTCAATGGTACATATTTTGGTTTCACCTGCGCATCCCGGCCCGGTCCTCAGTCATCAGGGTAGATGACCTTCAGAGTCTGTGTGAGACAGGGCATGCAGCTGGCATTTTATACAATAGTCCAAAACCTAACACAATGAAAACTGTAATCTCTTTGTCCATTGGACACAGGGATGGTCATTTACAATACAGGAGAGGTCATAGGTCGGTTTGAATAGGTGGGCGATGTCTGTTCCAGGTGCACTTGCAGATGGTCTCCTCTGGGTTCCCGCCGCATACCAAGTGCACAGTAAATACAGTTAATATTTATATTCTGCTCCTGCGCATAACTATTCGCAGGAGCGTGCGATCTTCTGCAAACCAACACCAGAATATTGCCCTTAATATACCCTACAGCTGGATACCAAACACCTCCTTATAACCTACAGTGGGGATTGAAACTTTGGGCACCCCAGGCAAAAATTCATTTTAATGTGCAAAAAGAAGCCAAGGAAAGATGGAAAAATCTCCAAAAGACATCAAATTACAGATTAGACATTCTTATAACATGTCAAAAAAAGTGTGATTTTATTTCCATTATTTACACTTTCAAAAGATCAGAAAACAAAAAATGGCGTCTGCAAAAGTTTGGGCACCCTGCAGAGTTAATTCCTTGTACTGCCCCCTTTGGCAAGTATCACAGCTTGTAAACGCTTTTTGTTGCCAGCCAAGAGTCTTTCAATTCTTGTTTAAGGTATCTTCGCCCATTCTTCCTTACAAAAGTCTTCCAGTTCTTTGGAATTCCTGGGCTGTCTGTGACGCACTGCTCTTTTAAGGTCTATCCATAGATTTAAATTATGTTGAGGTCAGGAGATTGTGAAGGCCATGGCAAAACCTTCAGTTTACGACTCTTGATGTAATCCACCGTAGATTTTGAGGTGTGTTTAGGATCATTATCCATTTGTAGAAGCCAGCCTCTCTTTAACTTCAGCTTTTTCACAGATGGCATCAAGTTAGCGTCCAAAATTTGCTGGAATCTTATTGAATCCATTTTTTCCTTCTACTTGTGAAATGTTCCCTGTGCCACTGGCTGCAATACAACCCCAAAGCATGATTGATCCACCCCCATGCTTAACAGTTGGACAGAGGTTCTTTTCATTAAATTCTGTGCCCTTCCTTCTCCAAACGTACCTTTGCTCATTCTGGCCAAAAAGTTCTATTTTAACCTCATGGGTCCACAGAACTTTATTCCAAAATGCATCAGGCTTGTCTATATGTTCATTTGCAAACTTGAAACGCTGATTTTTGTGGTGAGGATGTAGAAGAGGTTTTCTTCTGATGACTCTTCCATGAAGACCATATTTGTACAAGTATCTCTTTATAGTGGAATAGTGTACCACAACTCCAGTGTCTGCCAGATCTTCCTGGAGGGATCGTGCAGTCAAACGTGGATTTTGACTTGCTTTTCTCACAATCCTGCAAGCTGTTCTGCCTGATATTTTTCTTGGTCTTCCAGATCTTGCTTTAACTTCCACTGTTCCTGATGACTGCCATTTCTTAATTACATTCCGAACAGAGGATATGGGCATCTGATAACGCTTTGCTATCTTCTTATAGCCTTCTCCTGCTTTGAGAGCGTCAACTATTCTCAGTTTCAGTGTTCTACACAACTGCTTAGAGGAACCCATGGTGCTGATTGTTGGAGCAAGGTCAGATGAGTCTGGGCTTTTAAAACCTATGAGATTGACATCACCTGGTCTTTTCAGATGATGATTGAGAACAATCCATGACACTGCCAGGTCTCAGCTGTACAAAGGGGGCAGTACAAGGTACTAACTCTGCAGGGTGCCCAAACTTTTGCAGATGCCATTTTTTGTTTTCTGTTCTTTTGAAAGTGTAAATGATGGAAATAAAATCAAACTTTTTTTGACATGTTATAAGAATGTCTAATCTGTAATTTGATGCCTTTTGGAGATTTTTCCATCTTTCCTTGGCTTCTTTTTGCACATTAAAATTAATTTTTGCCTGGGGTGCCCAAAGTTTCAATCCCCACTGTCGTTCTGTCCCCTCCTATCCTGTAAAGGTGAATCCCTTTGTTCTGATACCATTTAAACTAGTGTAACTTGCTGGTGTGGTGCAGGGAGACTATGGGGTAAATTTACTAAGATGGGAGATTTTTAGAACTGGTGATGTTGCCCATGGCAACCAATCAGATTCTACTTACCATTTATCTAGCTGCTTCTAGCAGATAATAGATATAATCTGATTGGTTGCTATGGGCAACATCACCAGTTCTAAAAATCTCCCACCTTAGTAAATTTACCCTTATGTGTACATTGTGCACTATTTGGATTAAATATGTAATGTGTATTTATGGCTTTTCCATGCGATCACAAACACTACCGTAATTACTCATACCATGCGCTAATACGCAGGACCGCGGGAGCGACCATACGCAAATTGCGAATATGTGCACGCACGGCAGAGCAAGTACTCGCATGGAGGCCATCTGTGTGTAGTTTGTATGTGATGTGTGAACTACAATATTTTTCGACTTCGACAAAACAATATTGTGAGGTGTTCAGATTAGACTGGAAATGAGTGAAAATGAATGTTATTGAAGTTAATAATACTGTAGGAACAATAAATAAATAAATTCTGTGATTTTAGCTGTTTTTATGTTTTGTTTTGTTTTAAATCCAGATCCAAACCCAAAACCTGAAAGGGTGGTTTTTGTCAAAACCAATCCAGATCCAAAACACAAATGGAGATTCAGATCCAAAACCAAAACACACAACCCGAAAAGTGTCCGGTGCATATCTCTAATCTAAATTGAGGAGTATTGTCAATGGCAAAACAAAACTCTTTTTCTCCTCTCAGGAAGTCACTTCCTCGTTGGATCAATATAGACCTGGATGCTAGAAAATGGTTGCTGACTGTCTTTAAATCCTAGGACAGTTATCACATAACTATAATGTCCTTTAGCATTGGTTATGCCCAATATCACTCACAATGCTTAGTTGTGTTTAAGGTATCAGTTTACACTGGGTATAGGGCATAGGGGCTAATTCAGATCACGATCCAACCAGAATTTTTACGCTCACACCGCGGGCGCATGCGCCCGCACTTTCTGCGGGGGGGGGGCACAGAAAATGCGATCGTCTCTGCTTGTCAATCGGGCAGACGTGGTCACGGGGCGGGCAATGCTCCGTTTCCAGAGAGGAGACAGGGCGTTGCGGGGGTAGTGCAGCATGAATGGGGGGGTGGAGGCGGCCAAATGGGGGCGTGACGGGGGGGTGATCACGGCGGCTGTGTGACGTCACACAGCCGCCGCAATCATGAACACAGCTGGCGGGCCATCACTAATTTCTACGATGAAGCAGAAATTGCGAGGCGATCGCAATTTCTGCTTCATCAAGGGGGGAATCGCCGGTCAGTATGCTATCCTTACTGAATTAGGCCCGTAATTCAGTAAGGATTGCAAATTCTGCTTTTTAGCAGAATTTGTAATCCTTTCACTCGTATGCTGGGGGCCAAGGGTCAGGCTGCCCAGCATGCTGGCCGTCGCCCACCCACTGCAATCACGCTGTAATTGCGGCGTGATTGCAATTTCAGCATGATCACAGCAACTATGGAAGCCTCCTGCCAGTATAGCCTAGCTGCAACAGCAGGAGGCCCGGAGCCATTTTTAAGATCGGAGCAGCTGCATGTGATGACTTGCAGCTGCCCCGATAAGTCCACCATCACGCCCCCCATTCACAGCAATGCCCCCCCATTTCCCTGCTGGCGCCCTAACAAAGCTCCTTCGCCGCCCCACAAATGCCTCTGCCAGTCAATCAGGTAGAGGCATTCGTATTTACTGTGGGTCACCCACAGTAAATGCGGGTGCATGCACAGGATGGGACCTGCGTATGCGCTTGCAGAGCAAATGTAATTATTACGGTTGGATCGCGAACTGCGACCTAACCTGAATTAGTCCCATAGTCTTTTGTATACTAGTTGTTTATGGTTAAAAAGAAAGTATCACATAAATTGCAATTATTCACTACACAAGATTAGTAATTTATGTGGTATGCAGAGGTGTAGATAGCTGCCATGGTGCTCGGAGCAAGGGTATGTTACGGCACCCCCTCACCTGTACTGAATTAAGGGGCATGTTAAATTTGAAAAGAAAAGTATTTAAAAATCATATATTGGTGACAGGACCGGTTCTAGACCTATTGAAGCTGACCCATGTTTAAAATAGGAACAATATAGGGGTGTGGCTTCATGGGGATGAGGCGTTGACACAGAATAGTAACAATTCATATTACACCACACATAAATACCCCTTATACACTTTACGCCACACAGTGGAGCCCCTTTTACAAGTTACACAATACAGTAGAACCACTGATACACGTTACACCACAGTAGAGCAGCTTATACATGTTACACCATAGTAGAACCGTTTATATACATTACGACACAGTAGAGCCATTTATACATATTACACCACAGTAGATCCAATTATACATGTTACTCTGCAGCTTCTAATGCAGAGAGAGGTTCTGAAGCAACAGTAGCAGCTGGGACAGAGAGAGGTGCTGCACATGGCCGTCTTAACAGCAGTGTGGGCCCCTGGGCACAGCAATGCACTGGGGCCCCTACCCATCCTCGATGGGTGGGGGGTGCTATCAGCGGCAGCTTTGATGTCCCGCGGACGGTAGTGGGTGTCCTATCTTCCGCTCAGCATGTAGGACCTGGAGCAGTAATTTCTGCTAATTATTCCTTTACTGCACAGATGGGGTGGGAGGGAGAACACTAAACTGTAGTAGGGGGCATTGCGCTGAATGAAGGCGTCCCGGTACATGACTTCCAGGATGGTAGGGGGTGTTTAATACGTAAGGGAGGGGTCGATAGTGGAGTGGGCTTAATATTCATAATCTGGTGAGACAGCAGCTTGCTTGACTGCAGATATCTCAAGTTCCTGGAAAAAGATTTCTTAGCTTTGAATGGGATAAAAAATAAGAGTGTCTCAGTTGTCAGCAGATACTGGGGACTTGGGGATCAGAGTTTAGGAGCCAGAGAAATCCACCAACAAATATATAAAACTGCATATTAGGCGTGTGGAGCTGTAGCAGGGACCAGCTGCTTGAAGGCTGATATCTTTGGTTCTTGACATAGTAGAGACAAGCTGCTAGTGTCCACCGAAAGTTGAGAGTCCCAGCTTTACCCTCAGAAAAACCCTAAGTCAAACAGAGCCTGAGATATCTGGCTGGGAAAAGCAATTAACAGGCTTGGATGGGGTCCACTGCTTTGAAGTCGGATATCTCTGGTTCCCTAGGACCGATTTTCAAAAATCTGGTACCCTTGTAAAGAGGGGACCCTCAGCTATCAGCATAGGACCCTAATACTCCTGGGGCCCTTGGGCAAGAGCCCATTGAGCCCATACGAAAGACGGCCCTGGTGCTGCAGCATCAATGTAGAGAGAGGAGCTGTAGCAGCTAGGGAAGCCAATCCTGGGCCATTTTTTTCAATCCCGGGTATCGGGAGCTAGTGGTTACTTTGGGGCAGATGTATTAATCTGGAGATGGCATAAGGAAGTGATAAACCAGTGATAAGTGCAAGGTGATAAACGCACCAACCAAGCAGCTCCTAACTGTGAATATACATATTGGAGCTGATTGGCTGGTGTGTGTATCACCTTGCACTTATCACTGGTTTATCACTTCCTTATGCCTTGTCCAGGTTAATACATCTGCCCCTTTGTTCCTTTGCTCCCATTTTTTTGTAAGCTGAGAAAAGAGATGTTATCGCCACCTTTTATGATTTATTTCTTACTACAGGTATAGGGTTTAGATTAGGTTTATAGGGGTATAGTATGCCAAAGTTGGGGATAGGTATACAGGTAGTGGGGTTTGGGAATATTTGCCTATGTTTGGTTTATGTGTATTTTTACTGTGCGGTGGGGTTGTCTTTCTTTTTGGAGTTGTCTTTTGTTTTTCTTTTTTCTTCTCCTTTTGTTGGTTCTCTTAATTTGTCCTCCATGTTTGGAATATATGGAACTGTATGGGAATGCTGAGCTTAGTATTTATTTGTCTAATCTGGAATGGCTATGTCGCAGTTAAGGTGCTGAGCTAGAATGTCAGGGGGCTTAATGAGTACGGATTGCATCCAGTGTTGGACTGGGGCATGAAGGGCCCACTGGAGGAATGCTGTTGTAGGGGCCCATGCTTAAGGGTGTGGCCAGGCTCCAGTGGAGGTGTGGCCAGCCACCACAGAGGTTTGGCTAACCATTACAGAGTACATTTTCTGTGCCCCTTGATAAATATATAACAAACCATTTTCTTGTGAAGTACAATGTAACATATGTATAATGCATAACTCAAGTGCACCTGGATAAAGTCTGGAACCTAATCTCCAGAGGAAGAGGGACCACAGGCAGTGGGGCCTACCAGTGGTTTCCCCCTATGGGCCAGTCCGACCCTGACTGCATTCACTAATCCATTTGAGAGTTTGTGACACTGACACTCTAATAGAGTAACAATGTACAATTCAGGTGCACAATCTGAAATCTGGACTCTAGAAGATGGGGAGGGCCCTCGGGTACTGGGGCCCACCGGGGTTTACCCTGCAGCCCTGTGGGACAGTCTGACCCTAGCTTTACAGTACTTCAGCCTTTGTGTGACAGACCATTACAATTGAATATATCCTCTAGTCTGCTATTGTCTGACCTTTTGTGTACTGAACCCTGGACTGTCTATATGCTCATACAGGTGAGTCCTCTGTTAATATAAACATTTATACACTTGGTTGCTCACTGCCTGTTGCAATATCTTTGTGAGCCTCTGCTATTGGAGTCCACTGTGAATTACTCAGCACCATGGAGTAAATAAGGGGGTAATTCAGACCTGATCGCTAGGGTGCATTTACTGCATATCTGCGATCAGGTAGTTGCCGCCTACAGGGGGAGGGGGAATTCGCTGTGCAGGTGTGCGATCACATGTGCAGGAGAGCTGCACAGCCCAGGACTTACTCAGCCGCTGCGATGATCGGAGCCAGGAGCTGACGTCATGAATCCTCCCACAAAACGCCAGGTCCCTCCTGCGTTTTTCCGGATACTCCCTAGAAACGGTCAGTTGCCACCCACAAATGCCCTCTTCCTGTCAATCTTCTGGCAATCGCCGGTCGGATTTTTCGCACCATCCCGTTGCTGCCCAGCGCTCCTTGTCACTGCGGACCGCCGCGCCTGCGCATTATGGTGCATATGCATGCGCAGTTCAGACCTGATTGCCCACTGTGCGAAAACGCACAGCAGCAATCAGGTCTGAATTAGCCCCTAAGTCAGCAGCAGTTATGCTCTTTACATTTTTTATTCTTTTCTCAACAAAGTGTTACCAATTATATAGCAAGACAGAACATCACCCTATGTATGTCACTTCTAGAAACCTGGGCAAAGCTGTATTTTATGATTTATAAACCAGAATCAGTACTACTTCACTTCCCTAGATGAGCATAGTCTTCCATGACCTCCAGGGGTACATCACGTGAATGTTAGGCTGGTGCACTTCACAATGCTACATATTTATAACACTGATCTCTCTTTTAGCAATTAATACTGTACTAAAACACTTATGAGGGAATTGTCATAAAACATTTCCATACTTGGTATAAACGACACTACAGTAGGCACATTTATACACAAGGGGGTATATTTACTAAGCTCCCGATTTTGACCGAGATGCCGTTTTTTCTTCAAAGTGTCATCTCGGTTAATCTCGGTCATTTACTAAACACTAATCACGGCAGTGATGAGGGCATTCGTAATTTTTTGCAAGTTCAGGTAAAAAATTACGAATGAATACACCATCGGTCAAAACGCGGCTGTTTAAGTATGAATCTCGGTCATTTACTAAGAAGTGCAAAGCCAAAAAAGAACAAACACTGCCGTGAAAAATTACAACTCGTAAAAAAGTGCTAAAAAAAAACAGACCTTTTTTTTTTATTCGTGATTGGATAGGCATGCACGGATCCATGAGATCCGTGCATGTATATCAGTGGGAAGGGGTGGGAAAGTGCTTATTTTTTCAAAAAAAATTGCGTGGGGTCCCCCCTCCTAAGCATAACCAGCCTCGGGCTCTTTGAGCCGATCCTGGTTGCAGAAATATGGTGAAAAAAATGACAGGGGTTCCCCCATATTTAAGCAACCAGCATCGGGCTCTGCGCCTGGTCCTGGTCCCAAAAATACGGGGGACAAAAAGAGTAGGGGTCCCCCATATTTTTAAAACCAGCACCGGGCTCCACTAGCTGGACAGATAATGCCACAGCCGGGGGTCACTTTTATACAGCGCCCTGCGGCCGTGGCATCAAAAATCCAACTAGTCACCCCTGGCCGGGGTACCCTGGGGGAGTGGGAACCCCTTCAATCAAGGGGTCCCCCCCCCCCAGCCACCCAAGGGCCAGGGGTGAAGCCCGAGGCTGTCCCCCCCCATCCAATGGGCTGCGGATGGGAGGGCTGATAGCCTTTGTTGTAAAATAAAAGATATTGTTTTTAGTAGCAGTACTACAAGTCCCAGCAAGCCTCCCCCGCATGCTGGTACTTGGAGAACCACAAGTACCAGCATGCGGCGGAAAAACGGGCCCGCTGGTACCTGTAGTACTACCACTAAAAAAATACCCAAAAAAACACAAGACACACACACCGTGAAAGTATAATTTTATTACATACATACACACATACATACATACATACTTACCTTATGTTCCCACGCAGGTCGGTCCTCTTCTCCAGTAGAATCCAAGGGGTACCTGTTGAAGAAATTCTACTCACCAGATCCAGTGGTCCAGGCTCCTCGGCAAATCCAGGGTTAATCCACGTACTTGAATAAAACAAAAAAACGGTTGCCCGACCACGAACTGAAAGGTGACCCATGTTTGCACATGGGTCACCTTCCCACGAATGCCAGAAACCCACTTTGCCTTCTGGCTAAGTGGGTTTCTTCAGCCAATCAGGGAGTGCCACGTTGTAGCACTCTACTGATCAGCTGTGTGCTCCTGTCCTCACTGACAGGCGGCACACGGCAGTGTTACAATGTAGCGCCTATGCGCTACATTGTAACCAATGATGTGAACTTTGTGCCCTGCGGTTGACCTAAAGTGACGTCACCGCTGAGCAGAAAGTTCCCATCATTGGTTACAATGTAGCGCATAGGCGCTACATTGTAACACTGCCGCGTGCTGCCTGTCAGTGAAGACAGGAGCACACAGCTGATCAGGAGAGTGCTACAACGTGGCACTCCCTGATTGGCTGAAGAAACCCACTTAGCCAGAAGGCAAAGTGGGTTTCTGGCATTCGTGGGAAGGTGACCCATGTGCAAACATGGGTCACCTTTCAGTTCGTGGTCGGGCAACCGTTTTTTTGTTTTATTCAAGTACGTGGATTAACCCTGGATTTGCCGAGGAGCCTGGACCACTGGATCTGGTGAGTAGAATTTCTTCAACAGGTACCCCTTGGATTCTACTGGAGAAGAGGACCGACCTGCGTGGGAACATAAGGTAAGTATGTATGTATGTATGTATGTGTGTATGTATGTAATAAAATTATACTTTCACGGTGTGTGTGTCTTGTGTTTTTTTGGGTATTTTTTTAGTGGTAGTACTACAGGTACCAGCGGGCCCGTTTTTCCGCCGCATGCTGGTACTTGTGGTTCTCCAAGTACCAGCATGCGGGGGAGGCTTGCTGGGACTTGTAGTACTGCTACTAAAAACAATATCTTTTATTTTACAACAAAGGCTATCAGCCCTCCCATCCGCAGCCCATTGGATGGGGGGGGACAGCCTCGGGCTTCACCCCTGGCCCTTGGGTGGCTGGGGGGGGGGGACCCCTTGATTGAAGGGGTTCCCACTCCCCCAGGGTACCCCGGCCAGGGGTGACTAGTTGGATTTTTGATGCCACGGCCGCAGGGCGCTGTATAAAAGTGACCCCCGGCTGTGGCATTATCTGTCCAGCTAGTGGAGCCCGGTGCTGGTTTTAAAAATACGGGGGACCCCTACTCTTTTTGTCCCCCGTATTTTTGGGACCAGGACCAGGCGCAGAGCCCGATGCTGGTTGCTTAAATATGGGGGAACCCCTGTCATTTTTTTTACCATATTTCTGCAACCAGGATCGGCTCAAAGAGCCCGAGGCTGGTTATGCTTAGGAGGGGGGACCCCACGCATTTTTTTTTGGGATTTTACATTGTTTAATTAAAAAAAAAAAAAAAAAAGAACCCCAGCACGGATCACACAGATCCGGCCGAGATTGATTGTTAAAAAAAACGGCAGTGTTTTGCTAATCACTGCCGTAAAATTAGGTAAAAAAAAACGAATGACATCGACATCGGAAGAAAAGAAAAACCCGAATACGACAGCTTAGTAAATCCATCGTAATAAATTCAAAAAGTTGCAGTTTTACACTGTCGATGTCATTCGTGATTGAACTTTGACCTATTTTCGGAAATTACGAATGTTAGTAAATGTACCCCAAGGAGTTTCTGTGGAACTGTTACATTCATAGTTAGCATTAATAAGAGATAGGTCACTAATACTGTAGTCACAAGATGCAATAGAAGCAGCAGTGGAAACTGAAGACCTCAATGTGGAAGGGGGTTGGTGCTTTGTGCGTTTGTCAGAAGTTAGTTATTCACTAATGTGTGTGTCTCGTACTAAATAATGAACTTGCTATATCCACATTTGGTATTACAGGAATGTAGCTACGTTTTCAATGTACTGTGGAAATCTACTAAAGGTTGATTTTTATCGATTTTAAATTGATCTAAATTGATGTTGTGTTTAAGGGGCTTAGTAAAACAGATAATTTTTAATATTAATATTGAATATTAAATGTCAGTGAAAGTGTGCTTCAGACCCTGAAACACAACATCAATTTAGATAGACTTTTATCACTTTAAACCAATTAAATTAAACTTTTAGTAAATATATCCCCTTGAGCAGTTGTGCCGTGGTACTTGGGGTGCCTCAGGACACTAGCAGGGGTGCCTTGTATTGGTGGCCCAAGACCAATTCAAATTATTTATGGTCATTGTAATAAGCAAAACCAGAGCTGGTGGCTGTCGTCATAAAATATGTGGACAAACAGAAGCAAATCTTGTCCCCCACCACACAACTGACCCTAAGGATGACATAATTTATAAACACAATTTTCTTAATTTAAAATTTCATTCTAAATTTTTACAGTAAGAAACATTTGGCCCAGCGCCGTAACTACGTGTGTGCCAAGGGGGCTTGGCACACAGCGCAGTTGCCCTGAGGGCGCAACGGCCAGCGGCATGTAATGAGTCAAATTGACTCATTACATGCCGCCTCTGTGTGCGCCGTGCGCGGCTGGAGGGAGAGGAGACCAGCGCCGGGTTCAAGGAGGAGGAGGGAGGGGGAGCAGGGAACCGCAGCAGCGCTATTTGATTGGTAGTAAGCGCCGCTGCAGCATCCCCCTCTCCTTCTGTATTGGCTGCCCGGCGCTGCTATGGATGCTGGGATGCGGTTCCTTCTCCCTCCTCCTCCTTCTCATCTCAGTGCCTGCACCGAGAGGGAGATGCCAGCACGAGGAGCCTGTCAGCGGGGAGAAGGTAAGTATATCCCTCTCTCTCTTTCTTTCTCTCTCTCTCTCTCTCTCTCTCAGGGGGACACCGTCTGCCGCAATGTGTAAAAAGGGGTCCTGGCTGCCGCAATGTATAAAAAGGGGGTCTGGCTGCCGCAATGTGTAAAAAGGGGGGGGGGGGGGGTCCTGGCTGCCGCAATGTGTAAAATGGGGTCCTGGCTGCCGCAATGTGTACAAAGGGGGCCTGGCTGCCGCAATGTGTAAAGAGGGGGCCTGGCTGCCGCAATGTGTAAAAAGGGGTCCTGGCTGCCGCAATGTGTAAAAAGGGGGACTGGCTGCCGTAATGTGTAAAAAGGGGGACTGGCTGCCGTAATGTGTAAAAAGGGGTCCTGGCTGCCGCAATGTATAAAAAGGGGGTCTGGCTGCCGCAATGTGTAAAAAGGGGTCCTGGCTGCCGCAATGTGTAAAATGGGGTCCTGGCTGCCGCAATGTGTAAAAAGGGGGCCTGGCTGCCGCAATGTGTAAAGAGGGGGCCTGGCTGCCGCAATGTGTAAAAAGGGGTCCTGGCTGCCGCAATGTGTAAAAAGGGGTCCTGGCTGCCGCAATGTGTAAAATGGGGTCCTGGCTGCCGCAATGTGTAAAAAGGGGGCCTGGCTGCCGCAATGTGTAAAGAGGGGGCCTGGCTGCCGCAATGTGTAAAAAGGGGTCCTGGCTGCCGCAATGTGTAAAAAGGGGTCCTGGCTGCCGCAATGTGTAAAAAGGGGGCCTGGCTGCCGCAATGTGTAAAATGGGGTCCTGGCTGCCGCAATGTGTAAAAAGGGGGCCTGGCTGCCGCAATGTGTAAAGAGGGGGCCTGGATGCCGCAATGTGTAAAAAGGGGTCCTGGCTGCCGCAATGTGTAAAAAGGGGGCCTGGCTGCTGCAATGTGTAAAAAGGGGGCCTGGCTGCCGCAATGTGCAAAATGGGGTCCTGGCTGCCGCAATGTGTAAAAAGGGGGCCTGGCTGCCGCAATGTGTAAAGAGGGGGCCTGGCTGCCGCAATGTGTAAAAAGGGGTCCTGGCTGCCGCAATGTGTAAAAAGGGGGACTGGTTGCCGTAATGTGTAAAAAGGGGGATGCTGTCTGCTGTAATGTATAAAAGGGGCTCTACCTGGTGTAGTGGCGCTACTGTGCAGTGTAATTTGAATAATGTAGACTACTGTGCACCGTAGTATGTATTGCTATTATTTTGTGGTCACGCCCCTTCCCCGTGAAGCCACGCCCCTATAAATTTTTCGCGCGCCTACGGCGCGCACTGCCCCTATCTTACATGGGGGGGGGCGCCACTGTCGTTTCTTGCACACAGCGCTAAAATGCCTAGTTACGGCACTGATTTGGCCTAGGGGTGTTGTGAACAAAATTCTGATGCACTGGGGCACCATTAGTCAAAAAAGTTTGAGAACCGCTGGTCTAAAGTCAGTCAGCTACAAGAAGTGAGAAAAATTAGAAATGCTGCAGCAGCATTTACATACAGTAGCTTCTCTTTTATATCAAGTAAATTGTTCATTTCGCTCAGCATGCGTAACATGGTGACTGAGCATATTACTACTACACTGCATTGAATCTTATGTATAGTATCTTTTTCTGTTTCACCTGAACAGGGGAAGACAGGTTTGACATCATTTCAGGTTACCATGTATTAGTCTTTCCATACAAATTATAAATATTATATTTATAGTTGCTATAAAATCTAAAGAAACAAATATTTATGATTGACTAGTGAAATAATAATAATAATAATAATTATTATTATTATGTATAATTTATACAGAAGTTGGTGAGTGAAAGAACTTGGCTATTTTTATACTATGACCCAGTTATAACTGTTCTGGACAGAATAAAATGTAGGAAATTCTTTTTCATTGCGTGTCAGCTTGAATAAAGCCCACTACAAAGAAGCAAGTGAGCAAACACAATACTGTATGTAATGAAACAGAAGATGAATTCCCGCAGACCATTGAAAGTCTGCACATTAGTTTTATTGTGTCTCATTCCTGGACATGCTTCATGCCATTTGTACAAATAAGAACTACAATTAACAATTAGAGCCAACAAAATAATTGTGGAGAAATTAATGTAAATTAAAGCTTCAGAATGCTGGGTCATATGAGCAGGTTTCTCTCACCCTCTGCTTCACTGAATTCTGCTAGCAGCAAGGCAACATGTCTGAAACATAGGGGGTCATTCCGACCCGATCGCACGCTGCACTTCTTCGCAGCCCTGCGATCGGGTCAGAACTGCGCTGGCGCCGCAATGCGCCGGCGCATGGCGGTCATCATTGCATAGCGATCGCCTCTGAGACAGAGGCGGTCGCTAGGCGGGAGGGGGCTGAATGGCGGCATTTAGCCACCGTTTAGGGGGAGCGGTCCGGCCAATGCAGGCGTGGCCAGACCATTCGGGGGCGGGCCGCGGCGGCTGCGTGACGTGTCACGCAGCCGCTGTGTCCAGCGGGAGCGACGAGTAACTCCTGGCCAGCCGCAGGAGCTGCGCTGGCCGGGAGTTACTCCTCAAATACAAAGGCATCGCCTCCGTGTGATGCTTTTGTATTTGTGCGGGAGGGGCCGGCACTGACATGCGGGGCGGACTAGCCCTGTGCTGGGTCCCCCCCCCGCATGTCTGAGTTTACGATCGTAGCTGTGCTAAACTTAGCACAGCTACGATCAACTCCGAATGACCCCCCATAGGCAGGATGAGGTAAAAGAGATAACCCAAGGCAATCCTTTAAGTGAGTCAACCTAAGGTCGAGGGGGAGCAGGGTGGTATCCGATTGATAGATAGACAGTGTCTAGTTAGACAGTCAATAGATAGACACTATATCTTAGACAGACATTAGGTCGACAGGGTCAAAAGGTCGACAGGGTCAAAAGGTAGACCGTAAAGAAGGTTGACATGGTCAAAAGGTCGACAGGGTCAAAAGATCGACATGAAAATGGTCGACATAAAAAAGATAGACAAATGATTTTTTTTTAATTTAACTTGTTTTTGGACTATTTCATACCTTCTCTATCCATGTCGGCATAGAGTTGGTTATAAACCTTGTGACGAGCGCAGCGAGCCACCAAGCCCGAAGCGTGTGAGTGAAGCGAGCCCCGCGAGGGTATGGCTTTCTACAATTGGGAGTCCCAGATGACAAAACTATCCACACAAACCACAAAAATGCAAAAAACATGGTGTCTACCTTTTTTATGTCGACCATTTTCATGTCGACATTTTGACCCCGTCGACATTTTGACCATGTCGACCTTTTGTACGGTCTACCTTTTTCATGTTGACCTTTTGACCCTGTCAGTCTAACATATGGTGTCTATCTATTGACTGTCTAACTAGACACTGTCTATCTATTATACCGCAACCGAGCAGGGTACCCATGCAAACCTGCCTGAGAATGCCAGGCAAAAGAGGGAGAGAGATCCCATGGGAGCTCTAGAGGCCAGTAATAAAACGAGTTATGTGTTAAGACATTTTCACTGAAGCTATAAAATGTGTCTAAGTGCCTCCTTGCCTTCTCCTCCTAGATATCCTTAAGCTAAAGTTAAATCTGTTGAAACAGAGCTCTTTAACTCCTGCCTTCTAATGTCACTCTTCCGGTCTCATTCCACAAGCACCCTGACTTGCAGTAATAAATGCAGGGGGGTTTCTGAGCACCCATAATCCCCCATGATGGAAAGTAATTACAGTGACCATACAAAGCCCCAGCCCCTTTCTGCATGTGCAGTGCCATAACTGGACATTTTAGCGCTATGTGCAAGAAACAGCTTTGGCACCCCCCCATATTTAAAATAGGGCCAAAGCGCGCCGCAGGCGCGTGCCAAAAGTATAGGAGCGTGGCTTCATGGGGAACGGACACGGGCCCTCATTCCGAGTCGTTCGCTCGGTATTTTTCATCGCATCGCAGTGAAATTCCGCTTAGTGCGCATGCGCAATATTCGCACTGCGACTGCGCCAAGTATCTTTGCTATGAAGAAAGTATTTTTACTCACGGCTTTTTCATCGCTCCGGCGATCGTAATGTGATTGACAGGAAATGGGTGTTACTGGGCGGAAACACGGCGTTTTATGGGCGTGTGGCTGAAAATGCTACCGTTTCCGGAAAAAACGCAGGAGTGGCCGGAGAAACGGGGGAGTGGTTGGGCGAACGCTGGGTGTGTTTGTGACGTCAAACCAGGAACGACAAGCACTGAACTGATCGCACAGGCAGAGTAAGTCTGAAGCTACTCTAAAACTGCTAAGTAGTTTGTGATCGCAATATTGCGAATACATCGGTCGCAATTTTAAGATGCTAAGATACACTCCCAGTAGGCGGCGGCTTAGCGTGTGTAACTCTGCTAAATTCGCCTTGCGACCGATCAACTCGGAATGAGGGCCACGGTCACTAAATAATACCAATTCATATTACGTTGCACAGTATCTCCATTATTCAAATTATGCCGCACAGTAGCGCCCCTTACACACATTACACCAGCTAGAGCGCCTTTTACACATTACGCCACGCCAGGTAGAGCACCTATCAGTACCTGGAGCCTAGCCTGAGCACATGGGGGAGAGACTTGCACAGACGTACCTATGTAATGGTGGCAGCAGTGCACTCACCTGGTGTCTGCGGTTGTGGATCTGAGCTTCCTCTTCCTGGGAGTGTGGGTGGCCATGGCGGCGGCGGTGGGGGATCTCCCTGTTTAGCATCCCCTGTGCGGCTACCTGTCAGGAGGAGGCGCGTCCCCGGACCAGCCTGTTTGCTCGAAGGATGCTGGGCTGCTACACAAGTGGAGGAAGAGGGGGTGGAGCAGGGTGGAGCACGCGGGGAGAATGAGACTGCTAGCTATTGTATATCAACAGCCAGGGGCGGATTGGGATTGAAAACCAGCCCGGGAAATTTATGGAAGCAGGGTGGGGTCTGTTGAGGGGGTGGAGTTTGCCAAGTGGGTGGGATTACTGCTCAGAAGACCTGACTATATGCAGGCATGGAAAGCAAAATTTTAGGGGCATGGCCACATAAAAGTGCCAATTCACATTACACCACACAGTAGTGCCACTTATACACATTGCACCAGGTAGAACCTCCTATACACACTGTGCCAGGTAAAGCATGTTATACATATTGTGCCAGAGAGAGCACATCTACACTTTGTGCCAGGTAGAGCATGGTATACACTTTGCACCAGGCAGAGCACATTATACACATTGCACCAGGTAAAGCACATTATATACATTGCACCAAGTAGAGCACGTTATACACTTTGCGTAAGGCAGAGCACATTATACACATTGCACCAGGTAAAGCACATTATACACATTGCACCAGGTAAAGCACATTATACACTTTGCACCAGACAGAGCACATTATACACATTATACACATTGCACTAGGTAGAGCACGTTGTACACTATGCGCCAGGTAGAGCACGTTATACACTTATACATATAACAGGATTTTAATACATACCGGTAAATCCTTTTCTCCTAGTCTGTAGTGGATGCTGGGGTCCACTTCAGTACCATGGGGTATAGACAGTTCTGCAGGAGCCATGGGCATTTTAAGACTTTTTCAGAGTGTGAACTGGCTCCTCCCTCTATGCCCCTCCTCCAGACCTCAGTATAGGAACTGTGCCCAGGGAGATGGACATTTCGAGAAAAGGATTAACTTTTAAGTTAATGGTGAGATTCATACCAGCTCACACTTCAACCATGCCGCACAACATGGCATTCAACAAAACACATGCCAATGGGCATGAACATTACAGCAAACGTGCTGAAAACCTTTTCAACAAATTAACAACTGCAGGTAAAGTACGCACTGGGCTGGGTGCCCAGCATTCTCTACGGACTATAAGAAAAGGATTTACCAGTAGGTATTAAAATCCTGTTTTCTCATACGTCCTAGAGGATGCTGGGGTCCACTTCAGTATCATGGGGTTATACCAAAGCTCCAGTACGGGCGGGAGAGTGCGGATGTCCCTGCAGCACCGATTGACCAAATTTTAGGTCCTCATCGGCCAAGGTGTCAAACTTGTAAAACTTAGCAAACGTGTTTGTCCCTGACCAAGTAGCTTCTCGGCAAAGTTGTAATGCCGAGATCCCCCGGGCAGCCGCCCAGGATGAGCCCACCTTTCCAATAGAATGGGCATTCACCGAATTCGGTATCAGCAATCCTGCCGTGGAATGAGCGTGCTGAATCGTACCTCTGATCCAGCGCGCAATAGTCTGCTTAGAAGCAGGGCACCCAATCTTGTTGGGAACATACAGGACAAACAGAGCCTCTGTTTTCCGTATCCGAGCTGTTCTTGCAATATAAATACTCAAAGCTCTGACCACATCGAGAGACTTCGAACCAGCGAAGGTGTCAGTAGCCACTGGTACCACAATAGGTTGGTTTATATGGATAGAGGAAACCACCTTTGGAAGAAAATTCTGACGAGTTCTCAACTCAGCCCTATCTTCAAGGAAGATCAAGTAAGAGCTCTTGTGAGACAAGGCCCCTAAATCAGACATCCTCCTTGCGGATGCCAAGGCCAACAGCATGACCACTTTCCAACTCTATCTCCTGGAGAGGTTCAAACCAATCCGATTGAAGGAACTGCAACACCACGTTAACATCCGATGGTGCCACAGGAGGCACAAATGGAGGTTAGATGTGCAGAACCCCTTTCACGAACGTCTGAACTTCTGGAAGGGAGGCCAATTGTTTCTGAAAGAAAACGGACAAGGCCGAAAACTGGACCTTGATTGAACCCAATCGTAGGCCCGCATCCACACCCGCCTGCAGAAAATGGAAAAAAACAACCTAACTGAAACCCTTCCGTTGGAGCCCTCTTGGTTTCACACCAAGACACATATTTTCTCCAAATACGGTGGTACTGTCTAGACATTACTCCTTTCCTGCCCTGAATATGAGTGGGAATGACTTCTTTAGGAATACCCTTTCGGGCTAGGATCCAGTGCTCAACAGCCATGTCGTCAAACGTAGCCACGGTAAGTCTCGATCTTGAGAACTTTCGATATGAGTGGAAGTGGAGGGAAGACATACACGGACCGAAACACCCACTGGGTCACTAGTGCATCCACTGCTATTGCTTGAGGGTCTATCGACCTGGAACAATATCTCTGAAGCTTCTTGTTGAGACGAGATGCCATCATGCCTACTTGAAGAACCCCCCCAAAAACCTGTCACCTCTACGAAGACTTCTTTGTGGAGGCCCCATTCTCCTGGATGGAGATCGTGTCTGCTGAGGAAGTCTGCTTCCCAGTTGTCCACTCCCGGAATGAAAATTTACGACAGAGCTCTTGCATATCTTTCTGTCCAGAGGAGGATCTTTGTCACCTCTGCCATCACCGCTCTGTTTTTCGTTCCGCCCTGACGGTTTATGTACACGATTGCTGTTACATTGTCCGACTGGATCTGTACGGGTTGATCTTGAAGAAGATGCACCGCTTGTAGAAGGCCGTTGTAAATGGCTCTCAACTCCAGAACGTTTATATGAAGACAAGTTTCTTGACTTGACCATCTTTCTTGGAAGCTTTTCCCCCTGTGTGACTGCTCCCCAGCCTCGGAGACTTGCTTCCGTGGTTACTAGGACCCAGTCCTGAATCCCAAACCTGCATCCATCCAGTAGGAGAGAACTGTGTAGCCACCACAGAAGCGAAATTCTGGCTTTGAATTACAGGATTATCCTCTGGCGCATGTGGAGATGGGATCCGGACCACTTGTCCAACAGGCCCACTGGAATACTCTGGCATGGAATCGGCCAAACTGTATGGCCTTGTAAGCCGCTACCATGTTTCCCAACAACTGAATGCATTGATGAATCGACACTCTTGTTGATTTCAGAATTCGTTTGACCATTCTCTGGATTTCCAGAGCCTTTTCTACTGGAAGAAATACCCTCTGTACTTCTGTGTCCAATATCATCCCCAGAAACGGCAAACTTGTCGTTGGTTCCAACTGTGATTTTGGAAAATTTATGATCCAACCGTGTTGTTGAAGTACTGTCAGGGAGAGTGCAATGTTCTGCACCAACCTTTCCCTGGACCTCGCTTTTATCAGGAGATCGTCCAGGTAAGGAATTATATTGACTCCTTGCTGTCGAAGGAGGACCATCATCTCCGCCATCACCTTGGTGAACACCCTCGATGCCGTGGAGAGTCCGAATGGCAACGTCTGAAATTGGTCATGACAATCCTGTATTGCGAATCTCAGATAAGCTTGATGTGGAGGATAAATGGGAACATGTAAGTAAGCATCTCTTATGTCCACTGACACCATGAAGTCCCCCTCCTCCAGACTGGAAATCACTGCACTCAGAAATTCCATCTTGAACTTGAACCTTTGCAGGTAGAGATTCAGAGTTTTCAAGTTTAGAATCGGTCTGACAGAGCCGTCCGGCTTCGGAACTGGGAAACCCTTCTCCTTGTTGTAACAAGGGAACCAGGACAATTACTTGATCCTGACACAATTTTTGTATTGTTGCTGCTACCACTTCCCTGTCTGGGATAGAAGCTGGTAAGGTCGATTTGAAAAAATCGGCATGGGGGAAAGTCTTGAAACTCCAGTTTGTACCAGTGGGACACTATTTGTAAGACCCACGGGTCCAGGCCAGATTGAACCCAGAACTGACTGGAGAGTTACAGATTAGCCCCCCACCTGAGCGGACTCCCGCAAGAGAGCCCCAGCGTCATGCTGAAGATTTGGCAGAGGCAGAGGTTGATTTCTGCTCCTGTGATCCTGGAGACGCTGTGGACTTTTTTTCCCTTTGCCCCTTCCTTTACCCGCAAAGGGGAACCTTTACCCTTTGTAATTATTGGGTCAAAAGGACTGCATCTGAGAGTGATGTGTCTTTTTCGCCGGCGCAGGAGCATTAGGCAAGAATGTCGACTTACCTGCGGTAGCCGCAGAAACTAACGCATCCAGCCCATCTCCAAACGAGGCATCACCTTCATACGGGAGAGCCTCCATATTCCTTTTGGAATCTGTATCAGCATTCCATTGGCGAATCCACAATGCCCTCCGTGCTGAGATTGCCATGATAGCGGCTGTTGATCCCAAGAGACCAATAGCTTTCATGGCATCTAGCATGTACGCAGCAGCGTCTTTGATATGACCTAACGTTAGGAGTATCTCGTCTTTATCGTGTCAATGTCTGAAGACAAGTTTTCTGACCACTTTTCAATAGCACTACAATAGCACAGGCAATGGTAGGCCTGAGTAGTGTCCCATTGGCCACATAAATAGATTACAACGTATTCTCAAACTTGCAGTCTGCCGGCTCCTTAAGTGAAGCCGTCCTAGGCGCAGGGCGAATCACCTTTTTTCGTTAACCGTGACAGGGCACTGTCTAAAATGGTGGGTGACTCCCACCTTTTCCTGTCCTCTGCAGGGAAAGGGTAAGCTGCCTGAATTCTTTTGGGAATCTGAAATTTCTTTTCGGGTTAAACCAGACTCCCTCAAAGAGACTGTTCAGCACATGAGATGGAGGGAAAGTTACATTAATTTTTCTTTATTAAAGTAAGCCTTCTCCAGTGGTAAAGGAGGGGGCTCCGTAACTTCTAACACCTTCTTTATAGCAACAATCATGCATTGAATGTTTTTCGCTAACTTTGGATCTATTCCCCTGGAATCACTAGTGTCGACACAGGACTCAGAGTCTGTGTCGGTATTAGTTTGTACTACTTGTGCAAATTACCTTTCATGTGACCCAGAGGGGTCCCCTGTGGTTGAAAAGGCAGAACTATTAAAAATCAGTGTTCTGCATGAGACTCAGACTTATCCAATCTCTTACTGATATGATTCACACTATCAAGTAATTCTTTCACCCAGTCAGGCTCTTGGTGTGACAGCAGCGCCACCACATTACAACTCTGTGTCCCTAAAATGGCTCCCACAGGGGAAGAGCTCCCTGCCTCAGACATGTCACATACGTGCACAATCACACCACAGACACTCCGGGCTTATAGGGGACAGACCCACAGTAAAATCTGTCAGAGAGACACAGAAAGGAATTGCCAGTCCACAACTCAGCGCCTAAAGAAAAAATCCCTGTGTCGTGTACTTTGTACACAGAGACTTTCCGCGCTATATATATTGCCAATAATAGTTTATAGTACCAGAATATACACTTCCCCCCCCCTTTTTGCACCCTGATACTAGAATCAGAAGTTGAGAGGAGGATCAGCGTTTCTTCCCCTCAGAGGCGTAACTAGGGTTTTTGGAGCCCAGGGCAAGATCAATAATGGCGCCCGCCCCCCCCCCCCCCCCCCAAAAAAAAAATAATAATAATTTTTTCTTAATAAAAATAATAAATTAATAAAATGATAATAAAAAAAAAATACAAAAGGAAAGTATGTGCAGACGCCACCGGTGTCACTGCATATAAAGATGTCAGGGTGTGTATGTATGTGTATGTAGGTGCAGTGGTCGAAGTTGAATTTTTGAAGGTGGAATGAAAGAGTGCAGATAGCAATTATGAAAAATTGGGGCGTGGTCACTCAAAAGGGGCGTGTCCTTCAGTATAGTAGTACCCCTTATACTATCTAGTACTGGTGCCCCTTTCACATTATAGCACACGGTATGAGCCGAAATTCACATTATAGCTCACAGTATGAGCCGAAATTCACATTGCCCCACACGGCATGAGCCGAAATTCACATTATAGCACACAGTATGAGCCGAAATTCACATTACCCCACATGGTATGAGCCAAAATTCACATTATAGCACACGGTATGAGCCGAAATTCACATTATAGCACACGGTATGAGCCAAAATTCACATTACTCCACATGGTATGAGCCAGAATTCACATTTTCCCACATGGTATGAGCAGAAATTCACATTTCCCCACATGGTATGAGCAGAAATTCACATTACAGCACACGGTATGAGCCGAAATTCACATTACAGCACACGGAATGAGCCAAAATTCACATTACCCCACATAGTATGAGCCGAAATTCACATTATAGCACACGGTATTAGCCAAAATTCACGTTACAGCACATGATATGAGCCAAAATTCCCATTATAGAGTTAGGGGATCCTACCCCCAGAATTAACATGGCCTGTGGGGCACTATGATGAGGGGAGCCCACCCCCTTAATAGACTAATTGCAGAGTTTAGCAGCGGAAGGGCTGCAGCGGTTTCTCACCCCAAGCTGCGGCGCTTCTGCCACCTCCGACACTCCACATCTTCGGCACCACCCGGGATGCAGAGCACCGCACCGGGTATGCACCCTTTTCAGTGTGGCCTGCTGCGCTCCGAAGGGGTTCTTGTTTCATGCTGCAGGATCCCGATGTGCGCCTTCCTCCCCGCTGTTACTGTCACGGTAAGCATTAGTATCGTTTACCGCAGAGGCCATTTTCTGAGGCATATGTGTTAAACCTCAGGAACTGAGATGCCCTTCTCACCATACAGCTGTGTGGCCGAGCCGGGCGGGGGGACAGCCAGCAGCAGCATGCCGGATATCAGCTGCAGAGGGTGCGGGCTGTACATACTTGGGGCAGCTGGATATTCAACAGTGCTGAAAGCCTCCGGAGCCCGCACCCCCGGAGCTGCAGTACACCGGCAGAGGACACCCATCCCCCGAACCCTGCGTAGCCCAAAGCCGGAGATCCGCAGCATGTTGAACGCGGAAGCAGAAGCTGCTTATTGCCGGTCAGCATGCTGCTGATCTCCGGCTTTGGGCTCCGCATGTGCATTACAGCCCCCACCCTCGGCTGCTGATATCTGGCATGCTGCCCCTGCTGCTGGCTTTCCACCCGCCCGGCTCGCCCACCCAGCTGGATGGTGAGTAAGAAGGGCATCTCAGTGCCCGTGGTTTAATACATATCTCTCTTCGGTAAATGGCCATTAGTACATCCCACACACACTGATTACACACACACAGACTGGCCACCCCCAAATCCTACACACACCCACTCAGACTACACACACACACACACACATTCTCATACTTTCCTCTCCCCCACACACACACTGGACTGCAAAAATTTACACACACTGACACTGTTCCACACACACACAATTAACACACACTCACACTGTCCCACACACACAATTAACACACACGCACACTGTCCCACACACCAGTGGCGTGCGGTGAGGTCAGTGGCGTGCGGTGAGGCACTACAGCCATAATGTCCGCCGAATCCTGTCGATGAACCCTACCGCCACCGAGCCAATGCCCGCCACTGCCTCTGAGCCGATGCCACCACCAATGGCTTACAAACTCGCCCACCATCAACTGACCCAGCCCTCCGCCACTAATTTGCAACTCAGTCCAAAGTTGCCAATGCCCGCTGCATGCCTGCTCATCATACTTGTGATGTTGTATTGTACATTTTTATAGAAAAAAATAATAATCAGTGTTTGGGACTGGGAAGGGAGTGGGAGGAGGACATGAATGCAATTTTGTTGTCCAGGGTTTCCATTAACTTAATGGAGAAGGGTCTGAATGGGTTAAAAATGTAAAAAAAAACTGCATGAGGTCCCCCTCCTAAGTATAACCAGCCTCGGGCTCTTTGAGCCGGTCCTGGTTGTTTAAATACTGGGAAAAAATTGGACAGGGGTTCCCCGTATTTAGACAACCAGCATCGGGCTCTTAGTCCGGTCCTGGTTCCAAAAATACGGGGGACAAAAGATGTAGGGGTCCCCCCGTATTTTTAAAACCAGCACCGGGCTCCACTAGCCAGGGACATAATGCCACAGCCGGGGGACACATTTATGTAGGTCCCTGCGGCCGTGGCATTACCCCCCCAACTAGTCACCACTGGCCGGGGTTCCCTGGAGGAGTGGGGACCCCTTAAATCAAGGGGTCACCCCCCCTCCAGGCACCCAAGGGCCAGGGGTGAAGCCCGAGGCTGTCCCCCCCATCCGTGGGCTGTGGATGGGAGGCTGATAGCCATGTAAGTAAAAAAAGAATATTGTTTTTTGTTGTGGAACTACAAGGCCCAGAAAGCCTCCCCCGCTTGCTGGTACTTGGAGAACCTCAAGTACCAACATGCAGGGAAATAACGGGCCCACCGGTACCTGTAGTTCTACAACAGAAAAAATACCCAAATAAAAACACAACTCACACACCGTGACAGTAAAAATTTATTAAAGCACACTGACACACTCACACATACTTACCTATATCCCACGCCGGTCACGTCCACTTGTCCAGTAGAATCCAATAGGGGTAGCTGTAAAAATGAGAGACACATTACTTACCTACATCCCACGCCGGTCACGTCCACTTGTCCAGTAGAATCCAGTAGGGGAATCTGTAAAAATGAGAGACAGATTACTTACCTACATCCCACGCCAGTCACGTCCACTTGTCCAGTAGAATCCAATAGGGGTACCTGTAAAAATGAGAGACAGATTACTTACCTACATCCCACGCCGGTCACGTCCACTTGTCCAGTAGAATTCAATAGGGGTACCTGTAAAAATGAGAGACAGATTACTTACCTACATCCCACGCTGGTCACGTCCACTTGTCCAGTAGAATCCAGTAGGGGAATCTGTAAAAATGAGAGACAGATTACTTACCTACATCCCACGCTGGTCACGTCCACTTGTCCAGTAGAATCCAGTAGGGGAATCTGTAAAAATGAGAGAGAGATTACTTACCTACATCCCACGCTGGTCACGTCCACTTGTCCAGTAGAATCCAGTAGGGGAATCTGTAAAAATGAGAGACAAATTACTTACCTACATCCCACGCCGATCACGTCCACTTGTCCAGTAGAATCCAATAGGGGTACCTGTAAAAATGAGAGACAGATTACTTACCTACATCCCACGCTGGTCACGTCCACTTGTCCAGTAGAATCCAATAGGGGTACCTGTAAAAATGAGAGACAGATTACTTACCTACATCCCACGCCGATCACGTCCACTTGTCCAGTAGAATCCAATAGGGGTACCTGTAAAAATGAGAGACAGATTACTTACCTACATCCCACGCCGATCACGTCCACTTGTCCAGTAGAATCCAATAGGGGTACCTGTAAAAATGAGAGACAGATTACTTACCTACATCCCACGCTGGTCACGTCCACTTGTCCAGTAGAATTCAATAGGGGTACCTGTAAAAATGAGAGACAGATTACTTACCTACATCCCACGCTGGTCACGTCCACTTGTCCAGTAGAATTCAATAGGGGTACCTGTAAAAATGAGAGACAGATTACTTACCTACATCCCACGCTGGTCACGTCCACTTGTCCAGTAGAATCCAGTAGGGGAATCTGTAAAAATGAGAGACAGATTACTTACCTACATCCCACACCGATCACGTCCACTTGTCCAGTAGAATCCAGTAGGGGAATCTGTAAAAATGAGAGACAGATTACTTACCTACATCCCACGCTGGTCACGTCCACTTGTCCAGTAGAATCCAGTAGGGGAATCTGTAAAAATGAGAGACAGATTACTTACCTACATCCCACGCCGGTCACGTCCACTTGTCCAGTAGAATCCAATAGGGGTACCTGTGAAAATGAGAGAGAGATTACTTACCTACATCCCACGCCGATCACGTCCACTTGTCCAGTAGAATCCAATAGGGGTACCTGTAAAAATAAGAATTTACTTACCGATAATTCTATTTCTCGGAGTCCGTAGTGGATGCTGGGGTTCCTGAAAGGACCATGGGGAATAGCGGCTCCGCAGGAGACAGGGCACAAAAAGTAAAGCTTTAGGATCAGGTGGTGTGCACTGGCTCCTCCCCCCATGACCCTCCTCCAAGCCTCAGTTAGGATACTGTGCCCGGACGAGCGTACACAATAAGGAAGGATTTTGAATCCCGGGTAAGACTCATACCAGCCACACCAATCACACTGTACAACCTGTGATCTGAACCCAGTTAACAGTATGATAACAGCGGAGCCTCTGAAAAGATGGCTCACAACAATAATAACCCGATTTTTGTAACTATGTACAAGTAATGCAGATAATCCGCACTTGGGATGGGCGCCCAGCATCCACTACGGACTCCGAGAAATAGAATTATCGGTAAGTAAATTCTTATTTTCTCTATCGTCCTAGTGGATGCTGGGGTTCCTGAAAGGACCATGGGGATTATACCAAAGCTCCCAAACGGGCGGGAGAGTGCGGATGACTCTGCAGCACCGAATGAGAGAACTCCAGGTCCTCCTTAGCCAGGGTATCAAATTTGTAGGATTTTACAAACGTGTTTGCCCCTGACTAAATAGCTGCTCGGCAAAGTTGTAAAGCCGAGACCCCTCGGGCAGCCGCCCAAGATGAGCCCACCTTCCTTGTGGAATGGGCATTTACATATTTTGGCTGTGGCAGGCCTGCCACAGAATGTGCAAGCTGAATTGTATTACACATCCAACTAGCAATAGTCTGCTTAGAAGCAAGAGCACCCAGTTTGTTGGGTGCATACAGGATAACAGCAAGTCAGTTTTCCTGACTCCAGCCGTCCTGGAACCTATACTTTCAGGGCCCTGACAACATCCAGCAACTTGGAGTCCTCCAAGTCCCTAGTAGGCGCAAGGCACCACAATAAGCTGGTTCAGGTGAAACACTGACACCACCTTAGGGAGAGAACTGGGGACGAGTCCGCAGCTCTGCCCTGTCCGAATGGACAAACAGATATGGGCTTTTTTGAGAAAAAAACCCACCAATTTGACACTCGCCTGGCCCAGGCCAGGGCCAAGAGCATGGTCACTTTTCATGTGAGATGCTTCAAATCCACAGATTTGACTGGTTTTAAACCAATGTGATTTGAGGAATCCCAGAACTACGTTAAGATCCCACAGTGCCACTGGAGGCACAAAAGGGGGTTGTATATGCAATACTCCCTTGACAAACTTCTGGACTTCAGGAACTGAAGCCAATTCTTTCTGGAAGAAAATCGACAGGGCCGAAATTTGAACCTTAATGGGCCCCAATTTGAGGCCCATAGACACTCCTGTTTGCAGGAAATGCAGGAATCGACCGAGTTGAAATTTCTTCGTGGGGCCTTCCTGGCCTCACACCACGCAACATATTTTCGCCACATGTGGTGATAATGTTGTTCGGTCACCTCCTTCCTGGCTTTGACCAGGGTAGGAATGACCTCTTCCGGAATGCCTTTTTCCCTTAGGATCCGGCGTTCCACCGCCATGCCGTCAAACGCAGCTGCGGTAAGTCTTGGAACAGACATGGTACTTGCTGAAGCAAGTCCCTTCTTAGCGGCAGAGGCCATAAGTCCTCTGTGAGCATCTCTTGAAGTTCCGGGTACCAAGTGTCCTTCTTGGCCAATCCGGAGCCATGAGTATAGTTCTTACTCCTCTACGTCTTATAATTCTCAGTACCTTAGGTATGAGAAGCAGAGGAGGGAACACATACACCGACTGGTACACCCACGGTGTTACCAGAACGTCCACAGCTATTGCCTGAGGGTCTCTTGACCTGGCGCAATACCTGTCCCGTTTTTTGTTCAGACGGGACGCCATCATGTCCACCTTTGGTATTTCCCAACGGTTCACAATCATGTGGAAAAACTTCCCGATGAAGTTTCCACTCTCCCGGGTGGAGGTCGTGCCTGCTGAGGAAGTCTGCTTCCCAGTTTCCACTCCCGGAATGAAACACTGCTGACAGTGCTATCACATGATTTTCCGCCCAGCGAAAAGTCCTTGCAGTTTTTGCCATTGCCCTCCTGCTTCTTGTGCCGCCCTGTCTGTTTACGTGGGCGACTGCCGTGATGTTTTTCCCACTGGATCAATACCGGCTGACCTTGAAGCAGAGGTCTTGCTAAGCTTAGAGCATTATAAATTTACCCTTAGCTCCAGTATATTTATGTGGAGAAAAGTCTCCAGACTTGATCACACTCCCTGGAAATTTTTTCCTTGTGTGACTGCTCCCCAGCCTCTCGGGCTGGCCTCCGTGGTCACCAGCATCCAATCCTGAATGCCGAATCTGCGGCCCTCTAGAAGATGAGCACTCTGTAACCACCACAGGAGAGACACCCTTGTCCTTGGATATAGGGTTATCCGCTGATGCATCTGAAGATGCGATCCGGACCATTTGTCCAGCAGATCCCACTGAAAAGTTCTTGCGTGAAATCTGCCGAATGGAATTGCTTCATAGGAAGCCACCATTTTTACCAGGACCCTTGTGCAATGATGCACTGACACTTTTCCTGGTTTTAGGAGGTTCTTGACTAGCTCGGATAACTCCCTGGCTTTCTCTTCCGGGAGAAACACCTTTTTCTGGACTGTGTCCAGAATCATCCCTAGGCACAGCAGACGTGTCGTCAGGATCAGCTGCGATTTTGGAATATTTAGAATCCATCCGTGCTGTTGTAGCAGTATCCGAGATAGTGCTACTCCGACCTCCAACTGTTCCCTGGACTTTGCCCTTATCAGGAGATCGTCCAAGTAAGGGGTAATTAAGACGCCTTTTCTTCGAAGAAGAATCATCATTTCGGCCATTACCTTGGTAAAGACCCGGGGTGCCGTGGACAATCCAAACGGCAGCGTCTGAAACTGACAGTGACAGTTCTATACCATGAACCTGAGGTACCCTTAGTGAGAAGGGCAAATTTGGGACATGGAGGTAAGCATCCCTGATGTCCCGGGACACTATATAGTCCCCTTCTTCCTGGTTCGTTATCACTGCTCTGAGTGACTCCATCTTGATTTGAACCTTTGTAAGTGTTCAAATTTTTTTAGATTTAGAATAGGTCTCACCTAGCCTTCTGGCTTCAGTACCACAATATAGTGTGGAATAATACCCCTTTCCTTGTTGTAGGAGGGGTAATTTGATTATCACCTGCTGGGAATACAGCTTGTGAATTTTTTTCCATACTGCCTCCTTGTCGGAGGGATACCTTGGTAAAGCAGACTTCAGGAGCCTGCGAGGGGGAAACGTTTCGACATTCCAATCTGTACCCCTGGGATACTACTTGTAGGATCCAGGGGTCCTGTACGGTCCCAGCGTCATGCTGAGAGCTTGGCAGAAGCGGTGGAAGGCTTCTGTTCCTGGGAATGGGCTGCCTGCTGCAGTCTTCTTCCCTTTCCTCTATCCCTGGGCAAATATGACTCTTATAGGGACGAAAGGACTGAGGCTGAAAAGACGGTGTCTTTTTCTGCAGAGATGTGACTTAGGGTAAAAACGGTGGATTTTCCAGCAGTTGCCGTGGCCACCAGGTCCGATGGACCGACCCCAAATAACTCCTCTTCCTTTATACGGCAATACACCTTTGTGCCGTTTGGAATCTGCATCACCTGACCACTGTCGTGTCCATAAACATCTTCTGGCAGATATGGACATCGCACTTACTCTTGATGCCAGAGTGCAAATATCCCTCTGTGCATCTCGCATATATAGAAATGCATCCTTTAAATGCTCTATAGTCAATAAAATACTGTCCCTGTCAAGGGTATCAATATTTTTAGTCAGGGAATCCGACCAAGCCACCCCAGCTCTGCACATCCAGGCTGAGGCGATCGCTGGTCGCAGTATAACACCAGTATGTGTGTATATACGTTTATATGATATTTTCCAGCCTCCTGTCAGCTGGCTCCTTGAGGACGGCCCTATCTATAGACGGTACCGCCACTTGTTTTGATAAGCGTGTGAGCGCCTTATCCACCCTAAGGGGTGTTTCCCAACGCGCCCTAACTTCTGGCGGGAAAGGGTATACCGCCAATAATTTTCTATCGGGGGGAACCCACGCATCATCACACACTTCATTTAATTTATCTGATTCAGGAAAAACTACAGGTAGTTTTTTCACATCCCACATAATACCCTCTTTTGTGGTACTTGTAGTATCAGAAATATGTAACACCTCCTTCATTGCCCTTAACGTGTGGCCCTAATAAGGAATACGTTTGTTTATTCACCGTCGACACTGGATTCAGTGTCTGTGTCTGTGTCGACCGACTAAGGTAAACGGGCGTTTTAAAACCCCTGACGGTGTTTTTGAGACGTCTGGACCGGTACTAATTGTTTGTCGGCCGTCTCATGTCGTCAACCGACCTTGCAGCGTGTTGACATTATCACGTAATTCCCTAAATAAGCCATCCATTCCGGTGTCGACTCCCTAGAGAGTGACATCACCATTACAGGCAATTGCTTCGCCTCCTCACCAACATCGTCCTCATACATGTCGACACACACGTACCGACACACAGCACACACACAGGGAATGCTCTGATAGAGGACAGGACCCACTAGCCCTTTGGAGAGACAGAGGGAGAGTTTGCCAGCACACACCAAAAAACGCTATAATTATATAGGGACAACCTTATATAAGTGTTTTCCCTTATAGCATCTTTTTATATATTTCTAACGCCAAATTAGTGCCCCCCCTCTCTGTTTTAACCCTGTTTCTGTAGTGCAGTGCAGGGGAGAGCCTGGGAGCCTTCCCTCCAGCCTTTCTGTGAGGGAAAATGGCGCTGTGTGCTGAGGAGATAGGCCCCGCCCCTTTTTCGGCGGGCTCGTCTCCCGCTCTTCAACGGATTCTGGCAGGGGTTAAATATCTCCATATAGCCCCCGGAGGCTATATGTGAGGTATTTTTTGCCAAAAAATAGGTTTACATTGCCTCCCAGGGCGCCCCCCTCCCAGCGCCCTGCACCCTCAGTGACTGCCGTGTGAAGTGTGCTGAGAGCAATGGCGCACAGCTGCAGTGCTGTGCGCTACCTTAAGAAGACTGAGGAGTCTTCTGCCGCCGATTCTGGACCTTCTTCTCTTTTCAGCATCTGCAAGGGGGCCGGCGGCGAGGCTCCGGTGACCATCCAGGCTGTACCTGTGATCGTCCCTCTGGAGCTAATGTCCAGTAGCCAAAGAAGCCAATCCATCCTGCACGCAGGTGAGTTCACTTCTTCTCCCCTAAGTCCCTCGTTGCAGTGATCCTGTTGCCAGCAGGACTCACTGTAAAATAAAAAACCTAAGCTAAACTTTTCTAAGCAGCTCTTTAGGAGAGCCACCTAGATTGCACCCTTCTCGGCCGGGCACAAAAATCTAACTGAGGCTTGGAGGAGGGTCATGGGGGGAGGAGCCAGTGCACACCACCTGATCCTAAAGCTTTACTTTTTGTGCCCTGTCTCCTGCGGAGCCGCTATTCCCCATGGTCCTTTCAGGAACCCCAGCATCCACTAGGACGATAGAGAAAATGAGAGACAGATTACTTACCTACATCCCACGCCGGTCACGTCCACTTGTCCAGTAGAATCCAATAGGGGTACCTGTGAAAATGAGAGAGAGATTACTTACCTACATCCCACGCCGATCACGTCCACTTGTCCAGTAGAATCCAATAGGGGTACCTGTAAAAATGAGAGACAGATTACTTACCTACATCCCACGCCGGTCACGTCCACTTGTCCAGTAGAATCCAATAGGGGTACCTGTAAAAATGAGAGACAGATTACTTACCTACATCCCACGCCGGTCACGTCCACTTGTCCATTAGAATTCAATAGGGGTACCTGTAACAATTAAAATGATACTTACAAACTGCAATCCACAGGAGGAGAGAGAGAGAGAGAGAGAGAGAGAGAGAGGGGGGGGGGGGGGAAGAAGAGACTAACCTGCTGCTGCTGCCGGGGAGACCGGCACACACTGCAGGGCCACGACGGGAGGACGGAGCCGGCGGAGGAGGGGGAGAGCCGCACACCGCCGCTCCTGTCAGCGGCAGCCGAGGAGGATGGGGCGCACACTGCAGACGCCAATAACCGCCGGGACAATTAACACACACACACAATTATCCCACGCACACTGTCCCACACACAATTAACACACACGCACGCACACTGTCCCACACACACAAATATCACACACGCACACTGTCCCACACACAATTAACAAACACGCACTGTCCCACACACACACAATTAACACACTCACACTGTCCCACACACACACACTTAACACACGCACACTGTCCCACACACACACAATTAACACACACGCACACTGTCCCACACACACACAATTGATACACACGCACACTGTCCCACACACACACAATTAAAACACACGCACACTGTCCCACACACACACAATTAACACACACTCAAACTGTCCCACACACACACAATTAACACACTCACACTGTCCCACACACACAATTAACACACTCACACTGTCCCACACATACACAATTAACACACGCACACTGTCCCACACATACACAATTAACACACGCACACTGTCCCACACACACACAATTAACACGCACTCAAAACTGTCCCACACACACAATTAACACACTCACACTGTCACACACACACACACACACACAATTAACAAACACGCACTGTCCCACACACACAATTAACACACTCACACACACACACACACAATTAACACACACTGTCCCACACACACACAATTAACACACGCACACTGTCCCACACACACAGTCACACACACACACAATTTACACACACTCAAACTGTCCCACACACACAATTAACACACTCACACTGTCCCACACACAATGTCACACGCACACTGTCCGACACACACACACTTAACACACACACACACACACACAAAATGTCCCGCACCCCCTTCCCGCTCACCTGCACTTACTGCTGTTCAGGGCAGGGGCCGCACGCCCCCCCGAGGTCGCGCACGCGCATGCGCGCACCTCCGCGGTCGCGATCGCGTACACACAGACACTTTTGCAGGGGGGAGTAGGGGGAGGCTCCTGGCTGCCGCTGCCTGTCTATTGTGACAGGCACAGCAGCCGGGGAGACAGGGAAAGCGCCGCGGGTAGCGCCGGCGGAATCCCTGAAGCATGGGGCGAGTGGGCCGTGCAGGTGCCGGTGGCGCCCCCCTCTGTTGGGGCTGCCATGGCGCCCAGGGCACGTGCCCTGCTCGCCCCGTGCTAGATACGCCTCTGCTTCCCCTGCTTTTTGCTGGAAGAAAATGGCGCTGAGCAGTGTGCTGGCTGCCTGAGGAAGAAGCCCCGCCCCCTGCAATGGCGCGTTTTTCCTCAGCTACTGAACTAGATATTTATACTGGCAGGGGTGTAGGACTGTGCCACAGCATCATATGCCACCTTTTGCCAGTGAGTGTAGGTTTCATGCTGCCCAGGGCGCCCCCCCCCCCCCCCCCTGCACCCTGCTGTGCACTGTGTTATGGATAGCATGTTCGCGCAGCATTCCCGCTCGCTGTGCGGTACCTTAAGCCATCACGATGACTGGAGATCCCTCTCTGCAGACCTACGGTAATACTACTCCCCAGTCTTCTGACTTCTGGCTCTGTTAGGGGGGTGACGGTGTGCTGTGGGAGTGAGCGCATAGCCGCAGCTAGTGTTCAGTACTCTTCAGGAGCTAATGGTGTCTGTCAGCAGAAGCAGAGCCATGAAACTCTTTAGGAAGTTGGTTCTTACTTCTTCCCCTTAAGTCCCACGAAGCAGGGAGACTGTTGCCAGCAGCCTCCCTGAAAATAAAAGACCTAACATAAAGTCTTTTCTCTGACGTCCTAGTGGATGCTGGGGACTCCGTAAGGACCATGGGGATATAGCGGCTCCGCAGGAGACAGGGCACAATAATAAAAGCTTTAGGATCAGGTGGTGTGCACTGGCTCCTCCCCCTATGACCCTCCTCCAAGCCTCAGTTAGATTTTTGTGCCCGGCCGAGAAGGGTGCAATCTAGGTGGCTCTCCTGAGCTGCTTAGAATAAAAGTTTAAGTTAGGTTTTTTTCTTTCAGTGAGACCTGCTGGCAACAGGCTCACTGCTACGAGGGACTTAGGGGAGAGAAGTAAACTCACCTGCGTGCAGGATGGATTTGCTTCTTAGGCTACTGGACACCATTAGCTCCAGAGGGAGTCGGAACACAGGTCTCACCCTGGGGTTCGTCCCGGAGCCGTGCCGCCGACCCCCCTTGCAGATGCCGAAGTTGAAGAGGTCCAGAAACAGGCGGCAGAAGACTTTCAGTCTTCATAAGGTAGCGCACAGCACTGCAGCTGTGCGCCATTGTTGTCAGCACACTTCACCAACAGTCACCAACTGTCACTGAGGGTGCAGGGCGCTGGGGGGGGGGCGCCCTGGGCAGCAATGTATAATACCTTTTTATGGCTAAAATACATCACATATAGCCCTTGAGGCTATATGGATGTATTTAACCCCTGCCAGATCTCACAAACTCCGGGAGAAGAGTCCGCCGAAAAGGGGGCGGGGCCTATTCTCCTCAGCACACGGCGCCATTTTCCTGCTCAGCTCTGCTGTGAGGAAGGCTCCCAGGCTCTCCCCTGCACTGCACTACAGAAACAGGGTTAAAACAGAGAGGGGGGGCACTTATTTGGCGATATGATTACATATATAAAAATGCTATAAGGGAAAACACTTGTATAAGGGGTTGTCCCTGTATAATTATAGCGTTTTTGGTGTGTGCTGGCAAACTCTCCCTCTGTCTCCCCAAAGGGCTAGTGGGGTCCTGTCCTCTATCAGAGCATTCCCTGTGTGTGTGCTGTGTCGGTACGTGTGTGTCGACATGTAGGAGGATGATGTTGGTGAGGAGGCGGAGCAAATTGCCTGTATTGGTGATGTCACTCTCTAGGGAGTCGACACTGGAATGGATGGCTTATTTAGGAATTACGTGATAATGTCAACACGCTGCAAGGTCGGTTGACGACATGAGACGGCCGGCAAACAAATTAGTACCTGTCCAGGCGTCTCAGACACCGTCAGGGGCTTGTAAAAACGCCCATTTACCTCAGTCGGTTGACACAGACACGGACACTGACTCCAGTGTCGACGGTGAATAAACAAACGTATTTTCCTTTAGGGCCACACGTTTCATGTTAAGGGCAATGAAGGAGGTGTTACATATTTCTGATACTACAAGTACCACAAATAAGGGTATTATGTAGGGTGTGCATAAACTACTTGTAGTTTTTCCTGAATCAGATAAATTAAATGAAGTGTGTGATGATACGTGGGTTTCCTCCGATAGAAAATTATTGGCGGTATACCCTTTCCCGCCAGAAGTTAGGGCGAGTTGGGAAACACACCTTAGGGTGGATAAGGCGCTCACACGCTTATAAAAACAAGGGGCGTTACCGTCTCCAGATACGGCAGCCCTCGAGCCAGCTGATAGGAAGCTGAAAAATATCCTAAAAGTATATACACACATACTGGTGTTATACTACGACCAGCAATCGCCTCAGCCTGGATGTGCAGCGCTGAGGGGGCTTGGTCGGATTTCCTGACTGAAAATATTGATACCCTTGACAGGGACAAGATTTTATTGACTATAGATGCATTTCTATATATGCGAGATGCGCAGAGGGATATTTGCATTCTGGCATCAAGAGTAAATGTGATGTCCATATCTGCCAGACGAAGACACGACAGTGGTCAGGTGATGCAGATTCCAGACGGCACATGGAAGTATTGCCGTATAAAGGGGCGGTCCATCGGACCTGGTGGCCATGGCAACAGCTGAAAAATCCACCTTTTGTTACCCCAAGTCACATCTCAGCAGAAAAGGACACAGTCTTTTCAGTCTCAGTCCTTTCGTCCCCATAAGGGCAGGCGGGCAAAAGGGCCAGTCATATCTGCCCAGGGGTAGAGGAAAGGGAAGAAGACTGCAGCAGGCAGCCCATTCCCAGGAACAGAAGCCATCCACAGCTTCTGCCAAGTCCGCAGCATGACGCTTGGGCAGTACAAGCGGACTCAGGTGCGGTAGGGGGTCATCTCAAGAGTTTCAGCACGCAGGGGGCTCACTCACAAGTGGACTCCTGGATCCTACACGTAGTATCCCAGGTGTACATTGGAAATTCGAGACGTCTCCCCCTCACAAGTTCCTGAAGTCTGCTTTACCAACGTCTCCCTCCGACAGGGAGGCAGTATTGGGAACAATTCACAGGCTGTATTCCCAGCAGGTGATAATCAAAGTACCCCTTCTACAACAAGGGAAGGGGTATTATTCCACACTATATTGTGGTACTGAAGCCAGACGGCTCGGTGAGATCTGAAATATTTGAACACTTACATACAAGCGTTCAAATCAAGATGGAGTCACTCAGAGTAGTGATAGCGAACCAGGAAGAAGGGGACGATATGGTGTCACTGGATATCAGGGACGCTTACCTACATGTCCAAATTTGCCTTCTCACCAAGGGTACCTCAGGTTCGTGGTACAGAACTGTCACTATCAGTTCAGACGCTGCCGTTTGGATTGTCCACGGCACCCCGGGTCTTTACCAAGGTAATGGCCGAAATGATGATTCTTCTTAAAAGAAATATGGACGCTTTCCTGATAAAGGCAAGGTCCAGAGAACAGTTGGAGGTCGGAGTAGCACTATCTTAAGTAGTTCTACGACAGCACGAGTGGATTCTAAATATTCCAAAATCGCAGTTTTTTCCGACGACACGTCTACTGTTCCTAGGGATGATTCTGGACACAGTCCAGAAAAGGATGTTTTCTCCCGGAGAAGAAAGCCAGGGAGTTATCCGAGCTAGTCAGGAACCTCCTAAAACCAGGAAAAGTATCAGTGCATCATTGCACAAGGATCCTGTGAAAAATGGTGGTTTCTTACAAAGCGATCCCATTCGGTAGATTTCACGCAAGAACCTTTCCGTGGGATCTGCTGGAAAAATGGTCCGGATCGCATCTTCAGATGCATCAGCGGATAACCCTGTCTCCAAGGACAAGGGTGTTTCTTCTGCGGTGGCTGCAGAGTGCTCATCTATGAAAGGGCCGCAGATTCGGCATTCAGGACTGGGTCCTGGTGACCACGGATGCCAGCCTGAGTGGCTGGGGAGCAGTCACACAAGGAAAAAATTTCCAGAGAGTGTGATCAAGTCTGGAGACTTCTCTCCACATAAATATACTGGAGCTAAGGGCAATTTACAATGCTCTAAGCTTAGCAAGACCTCTGCTTCAAGGTCAGCCGGTATTGATCCAGTGGGACAACATCACGGCAGTCGCCCACGTAAACAGGGCGGCACAAGAAGCAGGAGGGAAATGGCAGAAACTACAAGGATTCTTCGCTGGGCGAAAAATCATGTGATAACACTCTCAGAAGTGTTCATTCCGGGAGTGGAAAACTGGGAAGCAGACTTCCTCAGCAGGCATGACCTCTACCCGGGAGAGTGGGGACTTCATCGGGAAGTCTTCCACATGATTGTAAACCGTTGTGAAAAACCAAAGGTGGACATGATGGCGTCCCGCCTGAACAAAAAACTAGACAGATATTGCGCCAGGTCAAGGGACCCTCAGGCAATAGCGGTGGACGCTCTGGTAACACTGTGGGTGTACCAGTCAGAGTATGTGTTCCCTCCTATGCCTCTCATACCAAAAGTACTGAGAATCATAAGAGGGAGATGAGTAAGAACGATACTCGTGGTTCCGGATTGGCCAAGAAGGACTTGGTACCCGAAACTTCAAGAGATGTTCACGGAAGACCCGTGGCCTCTACCTTTAAGAAAGGACCTGCTCCAGCAGGGGCTTTGTCTGTTCCAAGACTTACCGCGGCCGCGTTTGACGGCATGGCGGTTGAACGCCGGATCCTGAAAGGGCATTCCAGATGAAGTCATCCCTACCCTGGTCGAAGACAGGAAGGATGTAACCGAAAAACATTTTCACCGCATTTGGTGAAGATATGTTGCGTGGTGTGAGGCCAAGAAGGCCCCTACAGAGGAATTCCAACTGGGTCGTTTCCTACATTTCCTGAAAACAGGACTGTCTATGGGCCTAAAATTAGGGTCCATTAAGGTTCAAATTTCGGCCCTGTCGAATTTCTTCCAGAAAGAACTGGCTTTAGTGCCTGACGTTCAGATGTTTGTAAAAGGGGTACTGCATATACACCCTTATTTTGTGCCCCAGTGGCACCTTGGGATCTCAATGTTGTTTTGAGTTTCCTAAAGTCACATTGGTTTGAACCACTCACCACTGTGGACTTAAAATATCTCACATGGAAGGTGACGATGCTATTAGCCCTGGCTTCAGCCAGGCGTGTGTCAGAATTGGCGGCTTTATCATATATAAAGCCCTTACTTAATTTTTCATTCTGACAGGGCAGAATTGAGGACTCGTCCTCAATTTCTCCTTAAGGTGTTTTCTGTTTTTCACATGAACCAACCTATTGTGGTACCTGCGGGTACTAGGGACTTGGAGGACTCCAAGTTACTTGACGTTGTCAGGGCCCTGAAAAATATGTTTCCAGGACGGCTGGAGTCAGAAAATCTGACTCGCTGTTTAGCCTGTATGCACCCAACAAGCTGGGTGCTCCTGCTTCTAAGCAGACGATTGCTCGCTGGATTTGTAATACAATTCAGTTTACACATTCTGTGGCAGGCCTGCCACAGCCAAAATCTGTAAAAGCCCATTCCAAAAGGAAGGGGGCTCATCTTGGGCGACTGCCCGAGGGGTCTCGGCTTTACAACTTTGCCGAGCAGTTACTTGGTCAGGGGCAAACACGTTTGCTAAATTCTACAAATTTGATACCCTGGCTGAGGAGGACATGGAGTCTCTCATTCGGTGCTGCAGGGTCATCCGCACTCTCCCGCCCGTTTGGGAGCTTTGGTATAATCCCCATGGTCCTTACGGAGTCCCCAGCATCCACTAGGACGTCAGAGAAAATAAGATTTTACTTACCGATAAATCTATTTCTCGTAGTCCGTAGTGGATGCTGGGCGCCCATCCCAAGTGCGGATTGTCTGCAATACTTGTACATAGTTATTGTTACAAAAATCGGGTTATTCTTGTTGTGAGCCATCTTGTCAGAGGCTCCTTCGTTGTTATCATACTGTTAACTGGGTTCAGATCACAGGTTGTACGGTGTAATTGGTGTGGCTGGTATGAGTCTTACCCGGGATTCAATATCCTTCCTTATTATGCACGCTCGTCCGGGCACAGTATCCTAACTGAGGCTTGGAGGAGGGTCATAGGGGGAGGAGCCAGTGCACACCACCTGATCCTAAAGCTTTTATTATTGTGCCCTGTCTCCTGCGGAGCCGCTATATCCCCATGGTCCTTACGGAGTCCCCAGCATCCACTACGGACTACGAGAAATAGATTTATCGGTAAGTAAAATCTTATTTTAGTGAAACTCAGTAGAGCTCCACTAGAGTGCGACCAGTCTGCCTGGGCACATTTTCTAAACGGAGGTCTGGAGGAGGGGCATAGAGGGAGGAGCCAGTTCACACTCTGAAAAAGTCTTAAAGTGCCCATGGCTCCTGCGGAACTGTCTATACCCCATGGTACTGAAGTGGACCCCAACATCTTATAGGACGTATGAGAAATATATATATATATATATATATATATATATAACTTCAGCAGAGCCCTGCACGCCTGATAGACATTACAGTGGCCCCGTTGCCAGAAGGGCATATATGTGGGGTGGCAGAGACATACGCAGGGTGACACAGGTGCATAAATGTGGGATGACAGAGGGACAAGTACACATGGAGACAATGCACCCCCCTCTAAATCCAGTATGGACAGCACCCATATTATTTTCCCCTCACCCCATTAGCCACTGACCTGGCCGGCCACCACTGTTTTATGTTGTGTGTACCGGCTGGCTGGAGTTAACTGCCAATGAAAGCAGGCAGCGCCTGTTGGAACTCCCAGCAAGCCATTGGGTCCTAGTGCCCAGTGGCTTTCTGACTTCCCTCCAGCAGGGCTACGCCAATTTACAGGTGCAGCCAGGAGGAGCAGAAAGGGAGGGGTCGGGTTGGGAGCACGGGTGGATCCAGAAGAAAATGATAGGAGGAGCACCATGAGAGGGCAAGGGCGATTTGACCAATTCTAGGTATATTTGCATGTGCCATAGGCACGTGTGCTGACAGAAGAGCAGTGTGGTTTCACTCCAAGGGGTGTGGTCTCTCAGGATATGACATCCCCACGAGTAACATCCTTTTTTTTTTGTCATGCAGGGTGACAGCGCACATACACAGGGTGACGGAGGGGACATACACGGGATGACTGAGGGGACATACACGGGGTGACGGAGGGGACATACACGGAAGTAACAGTGGGTCATGCACTTGAGGTGATGGAGGGGACGTACACAGTGGTGACGGAGGGGACATACATACAGGGTGACGGAGGGGACGTACGAATAGGGGGTGACGGTGGTGATAGAAGGGACATATACACAGGAAGGCAGGACAGTGGGTCATGCACATGGTGGCAATGTACATTCCTTGTCTGCTCCCCCAACATTATCCACTGACCTGAATGGATTCATGTAGAAGTAGCTGTTGTCCCCATCACTGGCGTACTACCCTCCCACTCCCAGGGCTCTGTGCAGGAGTGAAGCGGCTGCAAAATGTAGATGTTATCCTGTGGAAGTGCAGGTTGGCAGACACTGCTCTTATGTCACTGGCAACGCGGAGTCCTGTCCTTTGCTGTGCGGCTGGCATTTCCTGCTGTGCAAGAAGCAGGTGATCGCGGTTGCCGTGCATGCGCAGAACATGATGTCGGGGCTCTGGCAAGCTGCCGGGTCTTAGTGTCCGGCTTCTGTCTGTCTCCCCTCCAACCGGGCTGTGACGTTCAGAATCAGCCACTGATGAGGGGGAGTGACTGTAGAGGAGAGCCGCGCTTCCCAGCTGACTCTGCCGGCACCGGTGGCTCTCGGAGTTTGACAGACGCATTAGCGGCCGTAACACTGTATGTCACTGCAGAGTCGCAGACAGCAGCAGGGTAGCAGAGCAGGGAGAGCGCCTCTCAAGGCCGGCGCCTCCCTGCTTTGCATACTCTTGCTGAGCGGGTAGCGCCGGACCAGCATGGGGAATGACGGCGACCATGGAGGGGACGTCAGACCAGGCAAACAGAATCTGGTCCGGCGTCCCAGTGTGCTAATCTGTCCCTGCATATAACTCTAGAACAAGGTACTATTAATCTAGAAGGAGATAATCAATAAACAAAATTACTTCTTGTTTACCATCATATTATTTAAATAAAGACACAGGATAAATGATTGTAATATTAACACAATACTTTGTTAGGTGTTCACCTCCTGCTGCATTAATAGTACCCCTTGTTATTATAAGGATAATTTCACTTTTATGATGCCCTCCGACCCCCAAAGCACTCACCCAGCAGTTTCTTTAACCAGACACCCCTCTCACACACAAACACACGCCCGTTGTCCCACATACCAAGTGCTCACCCAGAAGTTGCTGCCTCTCCCCAGCCACAGTAAACTAAGTCACCAGTCAAACTCCGTTCCCACTGGAAGGAAGCCCGGCACTCAGCATCAACATGGTGAGGAAAAGGACAGAGCGGGAGCTGGGGTGTGGGAGGCAGCACTAAGAGGCCTGCAATGAATGACGAGCACTTAGTGTGGTCAGCGCGCACAGGACCCTACCGCGGCTCCGGCTTTAATGAGCGTCTGCTCATGTGCAGAAGCTACGATCGCGGCAGCAAGATGTGGAGGAAGAACGGCCAATTGGGGCAGCAGGGGACCTGGCTACCCGGGATCTGATGCGGGGTCCCGGCGTCCCAATCCGCCGCTGTCAACAGCAATGCATCGGCAGAGAGGGAACCGGGCGCAATGCTATGGTTATAATATGGAGCGGGCAGCACTGTAGCTGGTGGCAGCCAATCGGGGTGTATGTGGATGGTGCACCCACAACACAAGTGCGCTGTGTGCTAAGCACCATCCGCCCACACCTAGTTATGGCCCTGTGCATGTGTGTGTGTGTTTTATTGTGTGGTGCTATTATATCATCTATATGTATAAAAGAACAAATGGAGAGGGCACAAGCAGAGCCGGCCCTAGCTATAGGCAGACTAGGCAATTGCCTAGGGCATCTGCCTTCACATAGTGACCGGCTCAGATAACATTGGTGGCCCGTGTGGCCCCCAATACTACATATTTATGCGATTACAACATACTGAATTATAAAAATACCTGTAAACCTGAATTCTCATTAAGCCCCTTTGGGGAAAGAGTGTTCATTTTATAAATCCACTCAGCTTCTCTTTGTGCAGAGGGAAAAAACATTCCTTAAAGAAACCAATTCCCTTTTGGTCATTTTAGATGCTTTACCATCATTGTCAGCTGAACTAGTACTCTGCACTGTAGATGTTACTAGCATAAATATGTAGTTTAAGCCATTTTTGTGATGTGACAAGGGTATTCCAGAAGCCAATCAGCTGCAAGTTATTGCCAGCTTGTTGAATTAATATGTAGCCATTATAAAATTAATGGTTTACTAACAGTATATTTTTTTTACTATATAAGTGTCGGATCATGCAAAGTTTTAATTAGTATGCTGGCTGTATTGCCTAATAATAAAGAGTTAGTAGTATAAAATCATAGACATTTATTTTATGTCAACAGCCTGTGATGAAGTTTTCTAAGTATTGTTTTGTTTGTTTAGTCTCTTGGGAGGTTATTAGAAAGGATTCAGCCCCAAACTGTGTGCTGTGGCTCCCTGGGGTGCCACGGGACACTTGCAGGGGTGCCCTGGGTTGGTGGTCCAGGACCAATTCAAATTATTCATGGTCAATATAATAGGCAAAACCAGTGCTGGTGGCTGCCAGTCATAAAATATGTGGTCAAACAGAAGCAAATCTTGTCCCTCACCACACAACTAACCCTAAGGATGACATATAAATGCGATCTACTTAATGTAATATTTCTTTCTAAATTTCTCAATAAGAAATTTTTGGCCTAGGGGTGCTGTGATAAAAATTCTGATATTCTATGGCGCAGTCATTCAACAAAGTTTGGAATCCAGTGGACTAGGGAATCAAAATAGCTAGGGCCAGCTCTGGGCACAAGTGAGTTTTAGAATCAAAATAACATTTACTTATATCACTGCTCACAATACATCCGAAAGCAGCAGTGAACAGCATCAAATAGCTCAGCCTCAGGATATCCACATCTGATTACAGCAGGCAGACAGATTATCCTGGCTTCAGCAGCATGTAAATCATTTGTTACTTCCTGGAGGTGACTTATGATGTAGCCATGCCCACCATCTGATAGGCCACGTCCTTGGTTGTTTGTCAAAATCAAGGACTTCATCAGGTGATGTGTCTTAACCTCAGAAGGACTTCCTTTTACACTACCCAGGCTTAATGAAGCAGCAACATGCAATGTATACTCTTAATAAAGACAACACATAAGGCAGCATGTAATGAAGTCCGAGTTTGGCGGCCATGTGGGATTCCTGCCGAAGTCAGATGTTGTTTTTAAAGAGGTGATCATGTACAAGACATGGTTTAGCCTTGTACATGATTGCCCCTTCAAAAAAACGTCCGAGTTCAGCCGGCAACCTGCATGACCGTCTAAATCAGATTTCATTACAACCCGGCCACAATGTCCACACAAACATCGGATGTGCATTCATATATAAGTGACATATAAAATATACTTAACAATTAACTTATAACATGTTTATTGCAGTGATTACCCCGATCATGTGACCAGTGCCATTCCTGTAGATAACTCGACTATTAGCATACCATACATCCATATAATTCAATTAATACAGTCTGAATATAGCTCTATTTAATATAGATCATATAAAGGGCTTAATTCTGGCACAAGATATGTAAGAGAGAGGATAAAAAAGAGAGAACAATAATCGTAATCTGCTCCAAACTCCCTGAGTGTATGGTGAGGGCTATTTTTGGTGAGGTTTTTCAAACTTTAGACCAGTGGTTCCCAATCTTTTTTGAATAATGGCGCCCTAGAGTATCAGAAACTTTGTCACAGCAACCCTAGGCCAAAAGTTTCTTATTGAGAAACTTAGAAATAAATTTAAATTAAGTAAATTGTGTTTATACAGTATGTCATCCTTAGGTTCAATTGTTTGACGAGGCCCAAGATCGCCTTCTGTTTGTCCACATATGTTATGATTGGCAGCCACCAGCACTGGTTTTGCCTATTACATTGACCATAAATAATTTGAATTGGTCCTGGACACAAAATCCAAGAAACCACTGCAAGAGCCTTGCGGCACCCCAGAGTACCACAGCACACAGTTTGAGGACCACTGCTTTAGACAATAATCTATATATATAAATGCGAAAGCCCTCACTCACTCACTCACTAATTCTCTTACTTCCCGATATGTTAGGAAGCTGGAATTTAACATAGGTATTCTTCAGGTGGGAAATAGGAATACTACGTAATTAAAATTTTAATAAACCTCCCCTAAGAGTAAGAAAAAGGAGTTGACAATGAAGTCATTATCGATGCGTGGCTTGCTTTGTGTGAACGATAATGCCCAAATGGACAATCGGATCAAAATTTGGATTGCACCTCCAGTGTGTTGAATTTAATAAACTACAAAAATGGTTCTGTCACTTTTTACCATATCCGCTAAGAGTGCTCCTCGGGTAACGCCAAGAACCATGGATTAATATTTACTTACATTAAGATGTCTCAAATTTCCATCTCTATAGATTTACCAAATTTTTAACACTCATTTATATTTACAAATGTGAAAATCAGAAACTCCAATGCGAACAACGGGTAGAACAGCTAGTGGAATACATATCCCACATCCAACATGTTATAAGTCATGTACATACAATTATACATTTTGAACTTTATTAAATATGTTTTTAAAAACATATTCAAATGTTAGACATGACTAATATATATATACTGTGTATATATATATATATATATATATATATATATTAAAGTGTAGCTGATATAAAATAAAAAATTATAAAAGAGCTGATCTACCATGGCAGAATTCAGAAGGGACAACACTACCTGCAACACCCAAACTTATGACTGATCCCCCTTAAGTTACACACTGGAACTATAGTTCAACTAGTGATGAGCGGGTTCGGTTTCTCGGAAACCGAACCCCCCCGAACTTCACCCTTTTTACACGGGTCCGAGCCATACTCGGATTCTCCCGTATGGCTCGGGTAACCCGAGCGCGCCCAAACGTCATCATCCCGCTGTCGGATTCTCGCGAGATTCGGATTCTATATAAGCAGCCGCGCGTCGCCGCCATTTTCACTCGTGCATTGCAAATGTTAGGGAGAGGACGTGGCTGGCGTCCTCTCCGTTATTGTTGAATTTGATTGTGCATTATTGCTTAATTCATTGTGGGGAGGATTGGGGAGCAGCTGTATAATATAGGAGGAGTACAGTGCAGAGTTTTGCTGATCAGTGACCACCAGTTATCCGTTCTCTGCCTGAAAAAAAACGCTCCATATCTGTGCTCAGTGTGCTGCATATATATCTGTGCTCACACTGCTTAATTGTGGGGACTGGGGAGCAGCTGTATTATATAGCAGGAGTACAGTGCAGAGTTTTGCTGACAGTGACCACCAGTACACGTTGTCTGCCTGAAAAACACTCCATATCTGTGCTCAGTGTGCTGCTTTATTTTAATGTGGGGACTGGGGACCACCAGTATAATTAATATTATATAGGAGGAGTACAGTGCAGAGTTTTGCTGACAGTGACCACCATTATACGTTGTCTGCCTGAAAAACACTCCATATCTGTGCTCAGTGTGCTGCTTTATTGTGGGGACTGGGGAGTCGGGACCACCAGTATAATATTATATAGGAGGAGTACAGTGCAGAGTTTTGCTGACACAGTGACCACCAGTATACTATATATAGCAGTACGGTACGGAAGGCCACTGCTGTACCTACCTCTGTGTCGTCATTAAGTATACTATCCATCTACATTCTACACCTGTGGTGCATTTTAGTTTTAAAGTTTGCTGACACAGTGACCACCAGTATACTATATATAGCAGTACGGTACGGAAGGCCACTGCTGTGCCTACCTCTGCGTCGTCATTAAGTATACTATCCATCTACATTCTATACCTGTGGTGCATTTTAGTTTTGCAGTTTGCTGACACAGTGACCACCAGTATACTATATATAGCAGTACGGTATGGAAGGCCACTGCTGTACCTACCTCTGTGTCGTCATTAAGTATACTATCCATCTACATTCTATACCTGTGGTGCATTTTAGTTTTGCAGTTTGCTGACACAGTGACCACCAGTATACTATATATAGCAGTACGGTACGGAAGGCCACTGCTGTACCTACCACTGTGTCGTCATTAAGTATACTATCCATCTACATTCTATACCTGTGGTGCATTTTAGTTGTGCGCAGTATATATAGTAGTAGGCCATTGCTATTGATACTGGCATATAATTCCACACATTAAAATATGGAGAACAAAAATGTGGAGGTTAAAATAGGGAAAGATCAAGATCCACTTCCACCTCGTGCTGAAGCTGCTGCCACTAGTCATGGCCGAGACGATGAAATGCCATCAACGTCGTCTGCCAAGGCCGATGCCCAATGTCATAGTAGAGAGCATGTAAAATCCAAAAAACAAAAGTTCAGTAAAATGACCCAAAAATCAAAACTAAAAGCGTCTGAGGAGAAGCGTAAACTTGCCAATATGCCATTTACAACACGGAGTGGCAAGGAACGGCTGAGGCATTGGCCTATGTTCATGACTAGTGGTTCAGCTTCACATGAGGATGGAAGCACTCATCCTCTCGCTAGAAAAATGAAAAGACTTAAGCTGGCAAAAGCACAGCAAAGAACTGTGCGTTCTTCTAAATCACAAATACCCAAGGAGAGTCCAATTGTGTCAGTTGCGATGCCTGACCTTCCCAACACTGGACGGGAAGAGCTTGCGCCTTCCACCATTTGCACGCCCCCTGCAAGTGCTGGAAGGAGCACCCGCAGTCCAGTTCCTGATAGTCAAATTGAAGATGTCACTGTTGAAGTACACCAGGATGAGGAGATGGGTGTTGCTGGCGCTGGGGAGGAAATTGACAAGGAGGATTCTGATGGTGAGGTGGTTTGTTTAAGTCAGGCACCCGGGGAGACACCTGTTGTCCGTGGGACGAATATGGCCATTGACATGCCTGGTCAAAATACAAAAAAAATCAGCTCTTCGGTGTGGAATTATTTCAACACAAATGCGGACAACAGGTGTCAAGCCGTGTGTTGCCTTTGTCAAGCTGTAATAAGTAGGGGTAAGGACGTTAACCACCTCGGAACATCCTCCCTTATACGTCACCTGCAGCGCATTCATCATAAGTCAGTGACAAGTTCAAAAACTTTGGGTGACGGCGGAAGCAGTCCACTAACCACTAAATCCCTTCCTCTTGTAACCAAGCTCACGCAAACCACACCACCAACTCCCTCAGTGTCAATTTCCTCCTTACCCAGGAAAGCCAATAGTCCTGCAGGCCATGTCACTGGCAAGTCTGACGAGTCCTCTCCTGCCTGGGATTCCTCCGATGCATCCTTGAGTGTAACGCCTACTGCTGCTGGCGCTGCTGTTGTAGCTGCTGGGAGTCGATCGTCATCCCAGAGGGGAAGTCGGAAGACCACTTGTACTACTTCCAGTAAGCAATTGACTGTCCAACAGTAATTTGTGAGGAAGATGAAATATCACAGCAGTCATCCTGCTGCAAAGCAGATAACTCAGGCCTTGGCAGCCTGGGCGGTGAGAAACGTGGTTCCGGTATCCACCGTTAATTCAGAGGCAACTAGAGACTTGATTGAGGTACTGTGTCCCCGGTACCAAATACCATCTAGGTTCCATTTCTCTAGGCAGGCGATACCGAAAATGTACACAGACCTCAGAAAAAGACTCACCAGTGTCCTAAAAAATGCAGTTGTACCCAATGTCCACTTAACCACGGACATGTGGACTAGGGGAGCAGGGCAGACTCAGGACTATATGACTGTGACAGCCCACTGGGTAGATGTATTGCCTCCCGCAGCAAGAACAGCAGCGGCGGCACCAGTAGCAGCATCTCGCAAACGCCAACTCGTTCCTAGGCAGGCTACGCTTTGTATCACCGCTTTCCAGAAGAGGCACACAGCTGACAACCTCTTAAGGAAACTGAGGAAGATCATCGCAGAATGGCTTACCCCAATTGGACTCTCCTGGGGATTTGTGACATCGGACAACGCCAGCAATATTGTGTGTGCATTACATCTGGGCAAATTCCAGCACGTCCCATGTTTTGCACATACATTGAATTTGGTGGTGCAGAATTATTTAAAAATGACAGGGGCGTGCAAGAGATGCTGTCGGTGGCCCGAAGAATTGCGGGCCACTTTCGGCATTCAGCCACCGCGTACAGAAGACTGGAGCACCACCAAACAATCCTGAACCTGCCCTGCCATCATCTGAAGCAAGAGGTGGTAACGAGGTGGAATTCAACCCTCTATATGCTTCAGAGGATGGAGGAGCAGCAAAAGGCCATTCAAGCCTATACATCTGGCCACGATATAGGCAAAGGAGGGGGAATGCACCTGACTCAAGTGCAGTGGAGAATGATTTCAACGTTGTGCAAGGTTCTGCAACCCTTTGAACTTGCCACACGTGAAGTCAGTTCAGACACTGCCAGCCTGAGTCAGGTCATTCCCCTCATCAGGCTTTTGCAGAAGAAGCTGGAGACATTGAAGGAGGAGCTAAAACATAGCGATTCCGCTAGGCATGTGGGACTTGTGGATGGAGCCCTTAATTCGCTTAACCAGGATTCACGGGTGGTCAATCTGTTGAAATCAGAGCACTACATTTTGGCCACCGTGCTCGATCCTAGATTTAAAACCTACGTTGTATCTCTCTTTCCGGCAGACACAAGTCTGCAGAGGTTCAAAGACCTGCTGGTGAGAAAATTGTCAAGTCAAGCGGAACGTGACCCGTCAACATCTCCTCCTTCACATTCTCCCGCAACTGGGGGTGCGAGGAAAAGGCTAAGAATTCCGAGCCCACCCGCTGGCGGTGATGCAGGGCAGTCTGGAGCGAGTGCTGACATCTGGTCCGGACTGAAGGACCTGCCAACGATTACTGGCATGTCGTCTACTGTCACTTCATATGATTCTCTCACCATTGAAAGAATGGTGGAGGATTATATGAGTGACCGCATCCAAGTAGGCACATCAGACAGTCCGTACGTATACTGGCAGGAAAAAGAGGCAATTTGGAGGCCCTTGCACAAACTGGCTTTATTCTACCTAAGTTGCCATCCCTCCAGTGTGTACTCCGAAAGAGTGTTTAGTGCAGCCGCTCACCTTGTCAGCAATCGGCGTACGAGGTTACTTCCAGAAAATGTGGAGAAGATGATGTTCATCAAAATGAATTATAATCAATTCCTCCGTGGAGACATTCACCAGCAGCAATTGCCTCCACAAAGTACACAGGGACCTGAGATGGTGGATTCCAGTGGGGACGAATTAATAATCTGTGAGGAGGGGGATGTACACAGTGAAAGGGGTGAGGAATCGGAGGATGATGATGAGGTGGACATCTTGCCTCTGTAGAGCCAGTTTGTGCAAGGAGAGATTGATTGCTTCTTTTTTTGGTGGGGGCCCAAACCAACCAGTCATTTCAGTCACAGTCGTGTGGCAGACCCTGTCGCTGAAATGATGGGTTCGTTAAAGTGTGCATGTCCTGTTTATACAACATAAGGGTGGGTGGGAGGGCCCAAGGACAATTCCATCTTGCACCTCTTTTTTCTTTCATTTTTCTTTGCATCATGGGGGGTCATTCCGAGTTGTTCGCTCGCAAGCTGCTTTTAGCAGCTTTGCACATGCTAAGCCGCCGCCTACTGGGAGTGAATCTTAGCATATTAAAATTGCGAACAAAAGATTAGCAGAATTGCGAATAGACACTTCTTAGCAGTTTCTGAGTAGCTCCAGACTTACTCGGCATCTGCGATCAGTTCAGTGCTTGTCGTTCCTGGTTTGACGTCACAAACACACCCAGCGTTCGCCCAGACACTCCTCCGTTTCTCCAGCCACTCCCGCGTTTTTCTCAGAAACGGTAGCGCTTTTTCACACACTCCCATAAAACGGCCTGTTTCCGCCCAGAAACACCCACTTCCTGTCAATCACATTACGATCACCAGAACGAAGAAAAAACCTCGTAATGCCGTGAGTAAAATCCCTAACTGCATAGCAAATTTACTTGGCGCAGTCGTACTGCGGACATTGCGCATGCGCATTAGCGACTAATCGCTCCGTTGCGACAAAAAAATAACGAGCGAACAACTCGGAATGACCCCCCATGTGCTGTTTGGGGACAATTTTTTTTAAGTGCCATCCTGCCTGACACTGCAGTGCTACTCCTAGATAGGCCAGGTCTTTGTGTCGGCCACTTGTGTCGCTTAGCTTAGTCACACAGCGACCTTGGTGCGCCTCTTTTTTTCTTTGCATCATGTGCTGTTTGGGGACAATTTTTTTGAAGTGCCATCCTGCCTGACACTGCAGTGCCACTCCTATATGGGCCAGGTGTTTGTGTCGGCCACTTGTGTCGCTTAGCTTAGACACACAGCGACCTTGGTGCGCCTCTTTTTTTCTTTGCATCATGTGCTGTTTGGGGACTATTTTTTTGAAGTGCCATCATGCCTGACACTGCAGTGCCACTCCTAGATGGGCCAGGTGTTTGTGTCGGCCACTTGTGTCGCTTAGCTTAGCCATCCAGCGACCTCGGTGCAAATTTTAGGACTAAAAATAATGGCCCTCATTCCGAGTCGTTCGCTCGTTCTTTTTTTTCGCATCGCAGTGAAAATCTGCTTAGAGCGCATGCGCAATGTTCGCACTGCGACTGCGCTAAGTAATTCTGCTATGAAGAAAGGATTTTTACTCACGGCTTTTTGTTCGCACCGGCGAACGTAGTGTGATTGACAGGAAATGGGTGTTACTGGGCGGAAACACGGCGTTTTATGGGCGTGTGGCTGAAAACGCTACCGTTTCCGGAAAAAACGCAGGAGTGGCCGGAGAAACGGGGGAGTGTCTGGGCGAACGCTGGGAGTGTTTGTGACGTCAAACCAGGAACGACAAGCACTGAACTGATCGCACAGGCAGAGTAAGTCTGGAGCTACTCTAAAACTGCTAAGTTTTTTTTGTTCGCAATATTGCGTAAACTTCGTTCGCACTTTTAAGATGCTAAGATACACTCCCAGTAGGCGTAGACTAAGCGTGTGTAACTCTGCTAAATTCGCCTTGCGACCGATCAACTCGGAATGAGGGCCAATATTGTGAGGTGTGAGGTGTTCAGAATAGACTGGAAATGAGTGGAAATTATGGTTATTGAGGTAAATAATACTATGGGATCAAAATGACCCCCAAATTCTATGATTTAAGCTGTTTTTTAGGTTTTTTTTGAAAAAAACGCCCGAATCCAAAACACACCCGAATCCGACAAAAAAATTTCGGTGAGGTTTTGCCAAAACGCGTCCGAATCCAAAACACGGCCGCGGAACCGAATCCAAAACCAAAACACAAAACCCGAAAAATGTCCGGTGCACATCACTAAGTTCAACAACAGTGTTATACCAGGAAATCTGTGAAATCTTCTGGTTTTAATTCAGGGAGGGCTTGATGAATCCAAAAGGTTTCTCTTTCAGCTAAATATTTCTGTAAATCCCCATTGCTTTCAACTAAACTAACTAGTTCTATAGCTTTAAATCTAAAATTAACCAAATTAGATCCACCGCAGCTAGAAAAATGTCTTGGCACACTATGATTCTTTACGTTCCTTGTATGTTCAAGGATAAAAGTTTTTAATAACCATTACATAATGGTCCAGCCAGATTGCAAAGGTACTTGGTGGGCTGTATGATATAGTTACACCTCAATGTTGGCAAGGGGTTAGTAGTATGTGAAATTGAAGAAAAAGAAAATAGGAGGATTCTGAATTTTTGGACTCAGGGGAGGATCCATAACAAAGTGACAAGGAAGGCATCATAATAGGCGAAGGTAAGGAGTTATTTGCGTATGCCTTAGGCGCATACTCCTAAAAAAGGGGTGTGGCCTCAAAGGGAATGCTGTATCCATATGACAGTGAAAGGGTTATGTCTAGGAGAGGCAGAGGGTGACAGGAGTGAGATGGTGATGGACAGATAGTGATACAGGGTAGAGGCAGAGGGTGAGGCAGTGGGTGATGGTGAGAGGTAGTAGATGACAGAGAGAGGCAGTGAGTGACAGGGAGATGCAGAAGGGTGACAGGGAGAGGCAGAGAGTGATGTCAGGGAATGGGTAACAGGGGGAGGAAGAGGGTAATGCCAGGGAAAGGCAGTGGGTGATGTAGAGGATCACATGGAGAGAAAGTGAGCGACAGGAATGGGTGATGAGAAAAAGCAGTGGTTGAGAGGAAGAAAGTGATGGGGAGAGGATGACAGGGACAGTGTGACTGACATGGTGATGGGAAGAGTCAGTGGGTGGCAGGGAGAGGGTGACAGAAATAAGCAGTGGGTGACAGGGAGAGGGTGATGGGGAGAGACAGTGAATGGCTGGGAGAGGTTGACAGAGAGAGGCAGTGGCTTATAGGGAGAGGGTGACGGAGAGAGCAGTGGGTGACAGGCAGTGGGTGATGTAAAGAAGCAGTGGGTGACTGAAAGAAGCTGTCAGTGACAGGGTATCGTGGAGAGGCAGTGGATGACAGGGAGTGGCTGACAGAGAGTCAGTGGGTGACAGGGAGAGAGTGGAAGAGAGAGGCAGTGGGTGACAGGGAGAGGGTGGAAGAGAGAAGCAGTGGGTGACAAGGAGTGGGTGATGGAAAGTGGTAGTGGGTGACAGGGAGTGGGTAATTTAAAGAGGCAGTGGGTGACAGGGAGTGGGTGATGGAGAGAGGCAGTGGGTGACAGGGAGCTGGTGATGGAGAGAAGCAGTGGGTGCCAGGGAGCGGGTGACAGAGAGAAGCAGTGGGTAACAGGGAGTGAGCATCAGAGAAAGGGAGTTGGTGACAGAGAGGCTGTCAGTGACAGAGACGGTGTCAGAGAGAGGCAGTGGATGAAAGGGAATGGGTGACGGAGAGAGGCAGTAGGTGACAGGGAGAGGTGGGTGGATGAGGGAGTTGGTGGCAGAGAGGGGCAGTGGGTGACAGAGAGGGTGTAAGAGAGAGGCAGTGGGTGACAGGAAGTGGGTGATGGAGAGAGGCAGTGGGTGATGGAGTGGGTGATGGAAAGAGGCAGTGGGTGACAGGGAGTGGGTGATGGAGAGAGGCTGTGGGTGACAGGGAGTGGGTGATTGAAATAGGCAGTGGGTGACAAGGAGTGGGTGATTGAAAGAGGCAGTGGGTGACAGGGAGTGGGTGAGGGAAAGAGGCAGTGGGTGACAGAATGGGTGACAGAGAGGCAGTGGGTGATGGAAAGAGGCAGTAGGTGACTCAGAGGCTATTGGTGACAGAGAGAGTGTTGGAGAGAGGCAGTGGGTGACAGGGAGTGGGTGATGGAGAGAGGCAGTGGGTGAAAGGGAGTGGGTGATGGTGAAAGGCAGTGGGTAACAGGGAGTGCGTGATGTAGAGAGGCAGTGGGTGACAGGGAGTGGGTGATTGAAAGAGGCAGTGAGTGACAGGGAGTGGGTGATTAAAAGAGGCAGTGGGTGACAGGGAGTGAGTGAGGGAAAGAGGCAGTAGGTGACAGAATGGATGACATACAGAGGCAGTGGGTGAGGGAAAGAGGCATTAGGTGATGGAAAGAGGCAGTGGGTGACTCAGAGAGGCTATTGGTGACAGAGAGAGTGTTGGAGAGAGGCAGTAGGTATCAGGGAGTGGGTGATTGAAAGAGGCAGCGGGTGACAGGGAGTGGGTGATGGAGAGAGGCAGTGGGTAACAGGGAGTGCATGATGGAGAGGCAGTGGGTGACAGGGAGTGGGTAATTGAAAGAGACAGTGGGTTACAGGGAGTGGGTGATTGAAAGAGGCAGTGGGTGACAAGGAGTGAGCATCAGAGAGAGCCAGTGGGTGACAGGAAGTAGGTGAGGAGAGAGGCAGTGGGTGACAAAATGGGTGACAGAGAGAGGCAGTGGCTGACAGAAAGAGGCAGTGGGTGACTCAAAGAGGTTATTGGTGACAGAAAGAGTATTGGAAAGAGGCAATAGGTGACAGGGAGTGGGTGACAAAGAGAGGCAGTGGGTGACAGAGAGAGGGCAGTGTAGGAGGCAGTGGGTGGCAGGGAGGGGCAGTGGGTGACTGAGAAAGACTGTTGGTGACAGAGTGTGTCAAAGAGATAGTGGGTGGCAGGTAGCGGGTGATGGAAAGAAGCAGTAGGTTAGAGGCAGTGGGTGACAGGGAGTTTGTGGGGGAAAGAGACAGTAAGTGACAAGGAGTGGGTGAATGAGAGAGACTGTCAGTGACAGAGAGGGTGTTGGAGAGAGGCAGTGGGTGACAGAGATGAGTGACTGGGAGAGACTGTCAGTGACATATAGGGTGTTGAAGAGAGGCAGTAGGTGACAGGCAGTGGGTGACAGGCAATGGGTGGCAGGGGAGGCAGGGAAGATCAGTGGGTGATGGAGAGAGGCTGTCGGTGACGGGGAGTGGTTGTCAGAGAGAGGTAGTGGGTGACAGAGAGGCAATGAGTGATGGAGTGGGTGACAAAAAGAGGCAGTGGGTGACCAGGAGTAGTGAAAAGTACTGTATATTACAATTTGCTTACCAGGGCCCAGAAGTGCAGCGCTTGGAAGGTGGCTCCTCCTTCCATCAGAGGACTCAAGAGAAAGCCAAGGTTGGAGCAATAAGCAGAGGAGAGGGGATCACAGCCCGTCCTCTCCCACTGGCCGGGCCACACACATCTCATCTCAGACCACACATCAGGGAGCAGCTCAGACTTAACTGTTCATTCAGTGGATTAGCGGCTAGCAGCATGCAGAGCAGGAACTGACAGGCAGTGGCATAAAATAAGTGAGCCAACACTGAAATCAAGCGCTCTGTCACTCTAATAAATATGCTGCCAGTAACATAGGGCTACTCACCCCTATTAGATTAAAAAATCAAACAAGAAACAAAGGAACTGATGTTACAGCGCATATAGATTAAAACTAAAAAAAATGTTTTGATTTTCTGATGAAGCCGCTGAACCCGGAGGGAGGCGGGGAAACGCGTCATTCACTCATCTAATTGCTGTTTCACCACTGTATCCGGAGATCTCGATAGCCAGCTACAACGTTCCACGGATACTTCACTTTCATTCACGATCCACCAGAGATGAATGCATGATAAAGGGTAGAGCACCAGCAGCCGGGGAGGACGCTCTTGGTGAAAGAATCCACAAATAGGAGTGGTGAGATCGTTACTGTTTATTTGTCTGGCCAGACATGCTTTTAGAGGAAGCACAGTCTCACTTTAGTAACGGACTTTCGCTACCAAAATGGGATAGTTAAACAGCTCTTAAGCCCACATTTATTGTGAAGAAAAAGCTTTTCTTATCCCAAAAGTGACTGTTCTAATTACACAAAGAAGAACTCACTGTGCTATTAAGTTTCAGTAAATATTGGAAAAGTTACATTCTAGCTACCACAGTATGTGCTGCTAAGAGTTACAAGTGGATACAGAGTAATATGTCATATTATATGTTGTATCTAGTTTGTTTATAAATATATTATTTAAAGAGTACGTTGACCGGCCGGTGGTACAAATTGCATAGATTTAAATTTATGTACATGTTTGTATGTGTTTTAAAATAAAAAATGTTTTTTTGTTCTAATCTATATGCGCTGTAACATCAGTTCCTTTGTTTCTTGTTTGATAAAATAAGTGAGTCTGGCTCACTGTGCGGCCTGTGAGTCCCTTCCCTGCGCGGGTACCTGTGCAATACACCAACTGCATTGCCGCTAGTTCTGTCTCTGGTCCCAGGTAGGAGCTACGATCACTTCTTGGGGACCCAGCATAGATCTCTCCACTGCAGGCAGGGTGAGCTGGGAGCAGAAGAGAGCGGGCTGTAATTAGATAGAAAAGCTTATGAAGGTTAGGTGGGATGATCCGGAATTTCATAAGCTTGCCTGAAGAGGTGAGTATTCAGTGAATTAAGGGGGGAATGTAATAGCGTGCAAGAATCAGGAAGTGTGGAACTTCATTCATCTGAGTTCTCACGTATTTTTAAAGCGGCAAGCAGTTACACAGCAAAAACAACCTTGTTTTGCTACGTAACTAATTGGTGCTTTAAAAATACGTGAGAACTCGGATGAAGTCCCGCACTCTATTACATTCTCCCCTAGAGGAGAGTAAATTATGAATAAATGTTTATCAATTGGTTGAGGAATTACAAATTGCTGGGCATATATGTGCTGGGTTTAAGGAGCTGAAAGGGACGCTACTGTAGGTCTTTTATTTTGGATTTATTCCTCCTGAGTGAGGCCTTTGTGATTAACGTAATCCTATCTTGTTAGCAGGTACAGATGAGGCCTTTGTGATTGATAAGACTGTAGGCAGGTATATTAGTAGTGCTGGGACCGGAATCTCTATGACAGGACAGGAACTCCATGGCAGGATAAATGCTGCAGGTTTCCATGATGTGCACAAGATGGTATGTTCATAAATCTTTTAAATAGGCCTAAAAGTCTGTAAACAGGAAGTTGAAAAAAACTAGGCCAGATGGAATATCATGATCAGGAATAACTCAATGACAAAGGAACAAAACTATTTCCTTCCTGGTTGTCACACCGGGGTTCCGGTGCTGGGAGCTTGTGGAGGGGTAGGGGGATCCTGATGATGTAATGATAATGTCATTTTGGTGCACATGTGCAAGATCCTGATGGAATTACTTCCTGTATATCACATTCCTGGAATTCTCATGGTGGGAGGATAAATTATAAAAGCCTAGAAATGCTAAATTCTGAAATATAGTTAAATCAGTATTTACATGGAAAATAAATTAGAATTAATACTTGACTGGTACCTTCCTCCAGAGCAGTCTATAAATGTTATATAATTGGAGTAAAGGGAAGGACAAGTATATGCTAAGTACAGTAAGGGTGTGTTTACATAATTACAATACAGTCGTACATATGCCTGCTAGAAGGCAAATCACTTGTGAGCACTGGATGGGTGTTGCAAATATCAAAGATGATGATGATGATGATGACCATAAGCCGCACTAACGAGTCACTGCTTCTGGCAATTTGTGATCTGAACTGCAGCTGACAGTAATTCATTCATAAGAATCACAGCTATATGAGAGCACTTTAATTAGCTTATGTAATTTCCATATGGATGGCAATGCTGCCAAAACTATTTCTATTCATGTTTGAAGGCATATACAATGGATGTGGAGGTGGTGTATTTTTATTTATTTTATTTTTTGACAAAATGACAAAATGTGACTCATTTTTATTAATAAAAAAGAATCTCTTTGATGCAATAGTTGAATGATCACTCACCTCAGTGGCGGCTCCAAGCATGACTCTCTTACATCCTACCCCTTTTGCCAATTTTAACTTTTAAATAACATCTCTCAAAGCAGTGTAAGATATATACTACATAGTTATATAATATATAAGCAGTTTGCAGAAAGTTATTTTACAGATAGAAAACTTTTCATGGCTGGAAAGAAGCCAAACCATTGTTCAAACAGTATGTCCTGCTCTACCTCTAAATTTCCATTTCATTTTTAGAATTAAACTCATTGATTATGAATAAGATTGCCTAGATTGCAATTTCCCTTCAATAACAAGTTATATTAAGAAATGATATAGGGTTCTTGTTCCATTGGCTTATATCCATATATTTGTTGCAAAAGGATTCAAATCAAAGTAATTGCTATCTAGATAGATAATATTTTAAAATAATGTTAAATATTTGAAAATGTTAAATATTATAGTGTACATTCAGCCAAGAGCACTTAGCTGAGTATGTGTAAGTATTCAACTTCATAAAGTAATAAAACATTAGATATAATTAATTGCTGGCATTTGCTTTAAAATTTATTTTAAAGGAATAGTGCTGTGTCCACACTTGTAACATAAAAGGGTCAGAATTAAGTATTCCGCTTTATTTTTATCCTATTGCCTTTTCCTGGTGGAAATGCTTTGGGGATGCTGTGAGATTACAGATATTGATTTATTTCTATTTGCAAACAATTTGTGTATATAAGCCATAATAAAGAGCTAGAGTAGAAACATATCTGCTAGTTGTTTGTTTGCTGAGTATTACCCGCACCTCAGTAGATGATGAAGGCAATCAATGTGCCTGTTTCCTAAGGTATATTACATGACTCAAAATATGGAGCTAAAATAGGGGAAAGTAATTATATATTACTGTTGTTTTATGTGTAGAGGAGAGCTGTCAGTGTCTTTTACCAGTCCTGTCTACAATTTACCATGGCTTTATGACTTATCTGTTGCTGGTGGAAGCATAGACTGTTCATTGTGAGTTTCTGTAATAATGCTTTTGGTAAAGTCATTATGTTTTTGTGTGTGTCAGCATCTCTATTGCACTATTACTATTGCGCTACTCAGGTGTCTGGTAAGAAAAAGGTGAGGGAAGATTAGGCAGGCCTTGTAAGTAAGGCCTGACTCCTATGGCATGGCTGTGCGGCTGTGCGTGACGTCATAGAGGTCACGCTGTGAAGTCCAACGCCAGTCCGTACCTTAAGAAGCAATGGATTTGTACATCACTACACCTGTGTGGAGGCTCTTGGTGTCTTGGTAGTCTATTAACCCCAACACTCACAGTTTAAGATGCCGTGACAAACCCCAAACCTCTACATTACAAATAACACCCTCTCCCTCCCCCCCATTTAGGGCTGAGCCTGATCCCCCTGACTTGTCTGGCTGGGACTGTAACATATATGACAGGGGATCCGGTCTGAAGATCGACAGTATCTAGGTCGACAATGTTTAGGTCGACCACTATAGGTCGACAGTCAATAGGTCGACATGGATGGAAGGTCGACAGGGTTTCTAGGTCGACATGTGCTAGGTCAACAGGTCTAAAGGTCGACATGAGTTTTCAAAAAAAAAATTCTTTTTTTGAATTTTTTCATACTTAACGATCCACGTGGACTACGATTGGAACGGTAATCTGTGCTGAGCGAAGCGGTAGCGGAGCGAAGGCACCATGCCCGAAGCATGGCGGTCACTCTACGAAGAAAACGACACAAAAAAAATTTCCTCATGTCGACCTTTAGACCTGTCGACCTAGCACATGTCGACCTAGAAACCCTGTCGACCTTCCATACATGTCGACCTAGTGACTGTCGACTTATAGTGGTCGACCTAAACATTGTCGACCTAGATACTGTCGATTTGATGAACCACACCCTATGACAGGTAGAGGTAAACGGCTTCTCCTTCAATATGGGGGGGAAGCAGCCTACTCCACTGTATCTGGTGAATGCAGAGAGAGGGATATTAGGACAGGTCTGTGAGTGCAGAGAGTGGGGTATTAGGACAGACTGAGTGCAGAGAGGGGTGTATTAGGACAGGGCTGTGAGTGCAGGGAGGCGAGTATTAGGACAGGGTATTAAGTGCAGAAAGAGGGGTATTTATTTGAATGTGCCAATAAGTGTATAGAAGGGGTATAAGGATGTACCTATGAGTGCAGAGAGCAGGGTTTCAGGATTAGCCTGTGAGGTCAGATAGCATATTTCAATTTAAAACAGTGACAGGCACAAAGTTTATTTGATAAAAACAAGCTGGCAGTGCATGCATCCATGCTGGGACTTGTAGTCCCACTTCAATAGCAGCTAAAGAAGCTCAGCCAAAAAGTTAATCTATTTACCTGCTGTGGTGTATATGCCTTTACTACTGAACCATCATTATACATATACATAGGACCAGCACTACCCAATGGGATACTCAGTACAGTGTGCCCAAGTACAATAAATGTGCACTCTGTCCAAGGCTGCCTGCACTCTGGCCATCCAACATAAATGTACTACATGTTCATCATGGACACCCGAATCCCCATTGTCTTACCTAGAGTCCTGGCAGCACATCCTTTTCTGCAGTCAAGCCCCAAGACACAGTTATATGATGTCTGTCTGTCATTCCTGGTGCACACAGTGGGAGCCCTGTAGGATTTTCAAGAGAAAGGCGAAGATCACGCAGAGAGCCGCTGGGTCAGAGATTGTAGTTTCCTGGTCCTAGGTACCGTTGGCTACTGCCAGTGACTAAGTTGCAGAGACAGCACAGAGCATACTTCTGGCAGGGTCCACATGCTGCACCTGTGTATAATGCCCACCTGAACCCTCAGGTACGTGTGTGTGTGTGTGTGTGTGTGTGTGTGTGTGTGTGTGTGTGTGTGTGTGTGTGTGTGTGTGTGTGTGTGTGTGTGTGTGTGTGTGTATCTGTGCCTCCCCAGCCATTTAACTCACTGCATCTCACTGCAACTAGTTATCATCCTGTCAAAATAACCAAACAACATAACAGTGTCTGTGCCCGCCCGTACGAAGCAACAATTGAATTGCTGCGTCGGACGCCAGCTAGTGGCCGGTGGTAAGCAAAACACTTGAATTCCCCCCATAAAGGTGAGGAGCATTAGCCAATTATTAGGATTAACTTAGCAGAGAGAAATATTCAAATAAATAACCTGCAGAATGAGGCAACGCATTATGACTCCTAAAAAGAAGCCTTTAAGTATGTCACAATAGCAAATGAGTCGCCTGCTATACCTGTAATGTAATAAGAATTGTACTTAGGGAAATGTATCTAAGAAGATACATATAAGCTAGAATTAGTAGGTATCTAACTGAAAATTAATCAATACTAAAATACAGTTACTGTATATACAATTGGCCTGGCTGACTCTGATACCTGGCCAAAATGGCACAGAATTCTCCCCATCACCGCAGCCTTATTACACATTTACCTCATCTACCACAACAGCTGCCTTGTCACACATGTGCCCCTCCCCTTCCCCACACATGCACACTCCTGCTTACTTGGATGCAGCAGCGATGCTCAGATATGGTAATAAATCAGGAGGTATCTAAGTAGACGCCCGCTGCATACATTTTCGATTCAGTGTTGCGTCCTAGTAAGATCACCTGAGACAGCGCCGGACGGATGCATGACCCATGGGGACATACAAGCCGGTCGCCGCAGATCCTACCAAGGGGCCAGGAAATCGCCATCTTCCGACAGAGATCTTGTCCTCTGCACTCCCCTCCTCTGTTTTAGGAAACAGCTGCTGTCACCCCCCCTCCCCACCACCCCCAAATGGCTGCACACTGTCAATTAACAGATGTCTGCAGCCTTAAAGCATCCAACGACACAGGACCTGTACTGCACATGCACAGTGCGGATACAACATATCCACAAAGTAGTGAACATCGGTACTTTATGTCATGTGTCGCAGATCCTTTGGGATCTGAATCAGGCCCTATGTGCAGAGTGCATTACCCTTTTCTGTGTATTGACTATTTGTCAATGAAAATTGTGCTAAAATAAATAAGATATATACTGCAGTTAGTTTTTTAATTACAGCTCATATATTATGATTTTAAAACCACATACATAGCCGCTGCTCTGTATATCTTCCCCCAAGGATTCGGTAGATTTTGTCGACATGCGGAGGTCGACATGGTACTAATGATGACATGTTGAAAGGGAGCATGTTGAGAGACAGCATGTTGACACGGATGAAATGTCGTATTTCTTAGAATGTCGACAAAATAGTGGGTCCTGGCTTGCGGCGATCACTTACCTTTCATGTCAACAGAGCCAGCCTTAGGCATAGGCAAACTAGGCAAATGCCTAGGGCATTTGGAATGCTTAGGGCGACCAGCAGCTTCTGCTGATTAAAATGATATGCGGCATGCCTATATTCTGTGTGTGACTGCGGCTGTATCTGCATACAAAATGCTACGGTTCAGTGTATTCTTGGAAATCACTGTAATGTAGCATTTCATATGCAGATACAGCCGCAGTCGCACACAAAATATAGGCATGCTGCATATCATTTTAATCAGCAGAAGCTGCTTGTGCGTCCTAGCTACATTGTAATGCAAATAAGATGCATTTTCATAAACAAAAGGTGCCCGACATTAGCAGAGCTGCCAGCTGACTCATGCCAGGCAATTCCTGCAGAACTAGCGGCGGTGCTAGGGGGCACCAGCCAAAATCTTGCCTAGGGCATCATATTGGTTAGGGCCGGCTCTGCATGTCAACATTTAAATAATGATGATATCATAATTCGGGACACTTGGGTGACAACATTATGACTGTCAACATTTTGAATGTCCACATGGTGACTGCATCCCTTTCCTAAAAAGAGTTCTAATATTTGCAGCAATAATAAAGATGCTACACTACATTATACCACCAAATTGGAATCAAAATAGCTTCACAGCACAAAGCAGAAGCAGTGTTATCTGGTAATAAATATTACGTGCATGGGGTTAAAGTGGGGGGTACGAGGTGGAACTGAGTTCCACCACCTGTAATGGCAGGGGGAACTAGTTCCACTATCTCCAATACCCTGCACAGTATTTTCAACAGAAAAACCTGTCCCATTACCTACATCAATAGATGATGCAGACCGTGCTAATGTTACTGATGAGCTGCAATGACCTCCTTCTTCCTCAAGTCCTGGTGGCTCCATGGTCGTCCTCCATTTTTTCAGCCCACCCCTCCTGGTACTCAAACATGCTGTGTTTGTTGGACAGCATTCATCACCCGCTCAGGTCCAAGTGGCTTAATTTTCCAGCACAGCGTATGTTATATCATGTTGTCACCGCATCTGAAATGAAGAGGAGTCATGAAGAGGAGCAGGCTCTGCATCTTGAAGACAAGATAAGAGGGGGCTCAGTGATCACGCTAAGCCAAAAAAAGAGTGGGTCTTAAGGACCCCTCACTTTCAAAAAAATGGGGTCCTATCAGACCTTTCATGGGTCCCATCAGAATGAAGGCAAATACTATTTGTATAAGACCGGAGCTTAAAATACAGTAGTTGCAGCATTGCCATTAAAGAGCCATTTAAACACATGGTGGGCAAACACTACTAAAGTGATGTCAAACTTGGAGGACAGTCACAAGAAAGTATAGTTGTGCTCCCAAAAAGCAGCTTAACTTTTTGTTTTGGGAATGCAAAGTTCTACTATATAAACCTGTGTATTTTTATTTAAATGGCTCTTTATATGTATGCCGTAACACAAGCTTGTCTTAAAAAAACAACAACAGTTTACTCTAAATCCAGTTATAAATCACTCCAACCCAGTGGTTGAACTTGTGAGTGGTGGGCCCAGGTGCAAAATTATTCTTTGGGCCCCTCTCCTCCACCCCAACTTCACAATATGCCACATGGCAGTGGGTAACGGGGAAAGGTACAGGGTAGTGGGTAGAGATTGACAGGAAGACAGAGAGCTGGTGAAAGGGATAGGCAATGGGTGACAGGAAAATAAGATTTTACTTACCGGTAAATCTATTTCTCGTAGTTCGTAGTGGATGCTGGGGACTCCGTAAGGACCATGGGGAATAGACGGGCTCCGCAGGAGACATGGGCACTTTAAGAAAGAATTTAGATTCTGGTGTGCTCTGGCTCCTCCCTCTATGTCCCTCCTCCAGACCTCAGTTAGAGAAACTGTGCCCGGAAGAGCTGACAGTACAAGGAAAGGATCTTGGTAATCCAGGGCAAGATTCATACCAGCCACACCAATCACACCGTATAACTTGAGATAAACATACCCAGTCAACAGTATGAACAACTACAGAGCAACAGGTCAACCCTGATGCAACCATAACATAACCCTTATTTAAGCAATAACTATATACAAGCATTGCAGAAGAAGTCCGCACTTGGGACGGGCGCCCAGCATCCACTACGGACTACGAGAAATAGATTTACCGGTAAGTAAAATCTTATTTTCTCTAACGTCCTAGTGGATGCTGGGGACTCCGTAAGGACCATGGGGATTATACCAAAGCTCCCAAACGGGCGGGAGAGTGCGGATGACTCTGCAGCACCGAATGAGCAAACACAAGGTCCTCCTCAGCCAGGGTATCAAACTCGTAGAACTTTGCAAAAGTGTTTGAACCTGACCAAGTAGCCGCTCGGCAAAGCTGTAATGCCGAGACCCCTCGGGCAGCCGCCCAAGAAGAGCCCACCTTCCTAGTGGAATGGGCCTTAACTGATTTTGGCAGTGGCAATCCAGCCGCAGAATGAGCCTGCTGAATCGTGTTACAGATCCAGCGAGCAATAGTTTGCTTTGAAGCAGGAGCACCAAGCTTGCTGGAAGCATACAGGATAAACAAAGACTCTGTTTTCCTGACCCTAGCCGTTCTGGCTACATAAACCTTCAAAGCCCTGACCACATCAAGCAACTCGAAATCCTCCAAGTCAGTAATAGCCACAGGCACCACAATAGGTTGGTTTATATGAAAGGATGAAACCACTTTCGGCAGAAATTGTGGACACGTCCGCAATTCTGCTCTATCCGCATGGAAAACCAGATAGGGGCTTTTATGTGACAAAGCCGCCAACTCTGACACACGCCTAGCCGAAGCCAAGGCTAATAGCATGACCACCTTCCACGTGAGATATTTCAACTCCACCGTTTTGAGTGGTTCAAACCAGTGGGATTTCAGGAAACTCAACACCACGTTAAGATCCCAAGGTGCCACTGGAGGCACAAAAGGGGGCTGAATATGCAGCACTCCCTTTACAAACGTCTGAACGTCAGATAGAGAAGTCAACTCCTTTTGAAAGAAAATGGATAGGGCCGAAATCTGGACCTTAATGGAACCCAATTTTAGGCCCAAATTCACTCCTGACTGTAGGAAGTGAAGGAAACGGCCCAGCTGGAATTCCTCCGTAGGGGCATTCCTGGCCTCACACCAAGCAACATATTTTTGCCATATACGGAGATAATGTTGAGCTGTCACGTCCTTCCTAGCCTTTATCAGCGTAGGAATGACCTCCTCCGGAATGCCTTTCTCCGCTAGGATCCGGCGTTCAACCGCCATGCCGTCAAACGCAGCCGCGGTAAGTCTTGGAACAGACAGGCCCCCTGTTGCAACCAGTCCTGTCTTAGAGGAAGAGGCCACGGTTCCTCTATGAACAGTTCTTGCAGATCTGGATACCAAGTCCTTCGTGGCCAATCTGGAACAATGAGTATCGTTCTCACTCCTCTCTTTCTTATTATTCTCAGCACCTTGGGTATGAGAGGAAGAGGAGGAAATACATAGACCGACTGGAACACCCACGGTGTCACCAGGGCATCTACAGCTATCGCCTGAGGGTCTCTTGACCTGGCGCAATACCTCTGTAGTTTTTTGTTGAGGCGGGATGCCATCATGTCCACCTGTGGCAGTTCCCACCGACATGCAGTCTGTGCGAAGACTTCCTGATGAAGTCCCCACTCTCCCGGGTGGAGGTCGTGTCCCGGGATGAACATTGCTTCCCTGCTCCTTGTGCCGCCTTGTCGGTTTATATGAGCCACTGCGGTGATGGTGTCTGACTGAATCAGAACCGGTTGGTCGCGAAGCAGGGTCTCCGCTTGACGTAGGGCGCTGTATACGGCCCTTAGTTCCAGGATGTTGATGTGAAGGCAAGTCTCCTGACTTGACCACAGACCTTGGAAATTTCTTCCCTGTGTGACTGCTCCCCACCCTCGGAGGCTTGCATCCGTGGTCACCAGGACCCAGTCCTGAATGCCGAATCTGCGGCCCTCGAGAAGGTGAGCACTCTGCAGCCACCACAGGAGAGACACCCTGGCCCTGGGGGATAGGGTGATTAACCGATGCATCTGAAGATGTGATCCGGACCACTTGTCCAGTAAGTCCCATTGAAAGGCCCTCGCATGGAACCTGCCGAAGGGAATGGCCTCGTATGATGCCACCATCCTTCCCAGGACTCGAGTGCAGTGATGCACTGACACCTGTTTTGGTTTTTATAGGTTCCTGACCAGTGCCATGAGCTCATGAGCTCTCTCTATCGGGAGATAAACCCTTTTCTGGTCTGTGTCTATAATCATGCCTAGGAAAGGCAGACGAGCCGTAGGAACCAACTGCGACTTTGGAATATTTAGAATCCAGCCGTGTTGCCGTTACACTTCCAGAGAAAGTGCTACACTGATCAGCAACTGCTCTCTTGATCCCGCTTTTATGAGGAGATCGTCCAAGTATGGGATAATTGCGACCCCTTGCTTCCGCAGGCGTAGCATCATTTCCGCCATTACCTTGGTAAATATTCTCGGTGCCGTGGAGAGACCAAACGGCAACGTCTGAAATTGGTAATGACAATCCTGTACCACAAATCTGAGGTACGCCTGATGAGGTGGATAAATGGGGACATGAAGGTATGCATCCTTTATGTCCAGAGACACCATAAAATCCCCCCCTTCCAGGCTTGCGATGACCGCTCTCAGCGATTCCATCTTGAACTTGAACCTTTTCAGGTATATGTTCAGGGATTTTAAATTCAATATGGGTCTGACCGAACCGTCCGGTTTCGGGACTACAACATGGTCGAATAATAACCCCCTCCTTGTTGAAGGAGGGGAACCTTGACCACCACCTGTTGAAGATACAATTTGTGAATTGCAGTTAACACTATTTCCCTCTCGTGGGGGGAAGCCGGCAGGGCCGTCGGTGAGGGGGCATCTCCTCGAAGTCCAGCTTGTATCCCTGAGACACAATATCTATTGCCCAGGGATCTAACAGGGAGTGAAACCACTTGTTGCTGAAATTTCGAAGGCGTGCCCCCACCGGGCCTAGCTCCGCCTGTGGAGCCCCAGCGACATGCGGTGGATTTTGTAGAGGCCGGGGAGGACTTCTGTTCCTGGGAACTAGCTGTGTTGTGCAGCTTCTTTCCTCTGCCCCTGCCTCTGGCAAGGAAGGACGCACCTCGGACTTTCTTGTTTCTTTGGGATCGAAAGAACTGCATTTGATAATGTCGTGCTTTCCTAGACTGTGCGGGAATATAAGGCAAAAGATCAGAATTACCAGCAATAGCTGTGGAGACCAGGTCCGAGATCCCTTCTCCACATAATCCTCAGCCTTGTAAGGTAAACCTTCCATATGCCTCTTAAGTCGGCATCACCTGTCCATTGCATGTTCCACAGGACACGTCAAGCAGAAATCGACATAGCGTTGACACTAGAACCCAGTAGACTAATGTCTCTTTGGGCATGTTTAATATATATATCTAACACAGCGTCTTTTATATATATATCTATATATATACATATATATATATATATATATATATACATACTAGGGTCTCAATCTCTGCTGATAAGGTATCTGTCCACGCTGCTACAGCGCTATAAACCCATGCCGACACAATTGCCGGTCTGAGTAGTGTACCAGAATGTGTGTAAATGGACTTCAAAGTACTTTTACTGCATGCTATCTGCAGGATCCCTGAGGATAGCTGTTAAGTCAGCGCTACCTTTTGGGCAAACGTGACACCCTAGGGGAAGATTCCCATCGTATCCTGGCGCTAGTAGGGAAAGGATACTCCCTGAGAATTCTTTGTGGGAAACTGCAGTCTCTTGTCTGGAGATTCCCGCTCTTTTTCTTCATGAGAGGAGGGAAATTTACCTCAGCTTTCTTCCCCTTAAACATGTGTACCCTTGTGTCAGGGACAGATGAGTCATCAGTGATATGCAAAACATTTTTTATTACAATAATCATATATTGAATACTTTCCTGCCATTTTGGCTGTAACTTTGCATTATCGTAGTCGACACTGGAGTCAGACTCCGTGTCGATATCAGTGTCTATTATTTTGGATAGTGACCATTGAGAGACTCTGAAGGTCTCTGCGACATAGGGACAGACATGGGTAGATTCTCTGTCTGTTCTCTAATCTTTTGTGCAATAAATTTACCTTAGCACTTAATTTCACATATCAAAACAGGTGTCGGCATTGTCGATGGAGACACCACTCACACACACATTTGCTCCATCTCCTCCTTAGGGGAGCCTTTTACCTCAGACATGTCGACACACACGTACCGACACACCACACACTCAGGGAATGCTCATCTGAAGACAATTCCCCCACAAGGCCCTTTGGAGAGACAGAGAGAGAGTATGCCAGCACACACCCCAGCGCTATAAACCCAGGAATAACACAGTAACTTAATGTTAACCTAGTAGCTGCTGTTTATATTGATTTTTGCGCCTAATTATGTCCCCCCCCCCCCCCCCTCTCTTTTCACCCTCTTCTACCGTGTATCTGCAGGGGAGAGCCTGGGGAGCTTCCTCTCAGCGGAGCTGTGGAGAAAAAATGGCGCAGGCGAGTGCTGAGGAAGAAGCCCCGCCCCCTCGACGGCGGGCTTCTGTCCCGCTTAAATATACATTTTCTTGGCGGGGGCTCATACATATATACAGTGCCCAACTGTATATATGTGTACTTTTGCCAAAAGAGGTCCATATGCTGCCCAGGGCGCCCCCCCCCCCTGCGCCCTGCACCCTTACAGTGACCGGAGTATGTGAGGTGTGTGGGAGCAATGGCGCACAGCTGCAGTGCTGTGCATTACCTCAGTGAAGAACGGAGTCTTCTGCCACCGATTTCGAAGTCTTCTTGCTTCTCATACTCACCCGGCTTCTGTCTTCCGGCTCAGCGAGGGGGACGGCGGCGCGGCTCTGGGATCGGACGACGAGAGTGAGATCCTGTGTACGATCCCTCTGGAGCTAATGGTCTCCAGTAGCCTAAGAAGCAGGACCTAGCTTCAGAGAGTAGGGCTGCTTCTCTCCCCTCTGTCCCACGATGCAGGGAGTCTGTTGCCAGCAGAGCTCCCTGAAAATAAAAAACCTAACAAAATACTTTCTCACAGCAAGCTCAGTAGAGCTCACTGAACAGCACCCAGCTCGTCCGTGGTCCTTACGGAGTCCCCAGCATCCACTAGGATGTTAGAGAAAAGGGTAAGAGGGAGAAGCAGTGGGTGATACGGAGAGACATTGGAGGATGGAGAGGATGACAGGTTATAAGGTTAAGCGTAGAAGCAGAGGGCATGTGAGGTGTCTGTAGGAGGGAGATAAGGGGGTTCACTGGGACATGAAGTGAAAGTATCAGTAGGGGTGAAGGGCAGAAAAAAAATAAGCTGCTTTAACACGTGAGATAAAGGAAATGCTAGTAGAAGAATTTAGTAAAGGGATAGAAGATTAACTATTTCAGGGAAGAGGACAGAGAGTAAGGGGAGAGGTGTAGGGGAAGAGAGAGAGAGGGGGGGGGGTGGAGGGAGGGAGAGAGGGGGCAGAGGGGTATGGAGAGAGAAGGGGGAAGACGGAGGGAGACAAAGGGTGGGCGGTGAGAGGGAGACGGAGGGGGGAGAAATAAAGACGGGAGACAGAGAGAGGAGGGGGAGAATGGAGAGAGAGGTGTAGATGGAGAGAGGGGAGGACGGAGAGAGAGTGGGAAATGGATAGAGAGGAGACAGGGAGAGAAAGGGGGGAGAAACGGAAAGAAAGAAAAAGGGGGTAGAGGGGGAGACGCAGAGCGAGCGTGAGGGGGGAGACACCGAGCGAGAGTGCGAGGGGGGAGACGCCGAGCGCGAGGGGGGAGATGCAGAGAGCGCGAGGGGGGAGACGCAGAGAGAGAGCGCGAGGGGGGAGACGCAGAGAGAGAGCGTGAGGGGGGAGACACAGAGAGAGAGCACGAGGGGGAAGACGCAGAGAGAGAGCGCGAGGGGGGAGACGCAGAGAGAGCGCGAGGGGGGAGACGCAGAGGGGGGAGAGATGGAGAGAGGGCAGAGAGAGAGAAGGGGGAGACAGAGAAGGGAAATGGATAGTGAGGAAACATGGATAGAGAGGGGGGAGAGACGGAGAGAGAAAGGGGGGAGACAGAGAGAGAGAAAGGGGGAGAGACGGAAAGTGGGGGGAGACAGAGAGGAAAGAGATGCATAGAGGGGGATACATGAAGAGAGAGGGGGGGGGGCAGAGGGAGGGAGTGACCGAGAGAGAGAGAGGATGAGCAGCAGTTTCCACTTGTACAACAATAGTATTGCATTTTCCTGCCTGGCATCAGTAGTGCTTACAATCAGGGGCTGTTACTGTGCATGGAGATGGCTGCCAGTGACTCTATGCATCCCTCCCATGAACTTTTGGCGCCGGTGACAATCAGGACCGGGGTGTAACAGCCAGGTGTCCATGTGAACAGCAATCGAGGGAGGGACTTGGAATAGTTAAACAAGTCGGGCACATGCAGCATTTGAGTCTATGGTGGAGGAGCTGAAAGGAGAGGGGAGAGCATCTCCTTCTCCCCCTCCGGCCGGGAGTCGGGACCCGAGTCACTGACTGTGCAGTGGCTGTCTTAATGCACAGGGCTCCGGGGCACTAGTGGTGGGCAGACAGGCGCAGCGTTGGTGGCGGCATTAAATGAGTCAGTGAGACTCATTGTAATGCCGGCAGCTCGGGCACCTGAACCAGCCCCCACCGCGGGAACAGTCAGCCCCCCTGTCGCCGCTGATTGTAACAGCTCAGAGCTAAAGCTGCATCACCAACTGGAGCTGGTCGCGGGATCACGGAGTACCCAGCCCCGATCCCCGGCTGCGGAACACTGGCAGCACTCAGACCCCAACACCCTCCTCCAGCCGCAGGTTATCCGCTGTCAGAGGCACAACTCACCAAATCGAGGAGAGCTGCGCCATCAAGTCCGGACTGGCAAGGCTCCACCTCCTATTTTTAAAGTCTGCAGCCGGGCCACAGAGCCATCAATCAATCTGGCAGGCTAAGGATTGGCTGCAGCGAAGCGCGTCCCATGGAACCACCCATGTTTGAAATGTGAGTCCCCAAACATCAAAACGGAGTAAAATACGCGCTATAGCGCGTTTTTGCGAACACTGGGGCTGAAGGGACAAGAGAGGTGTGGAAGCTGCTGAAGAGACACAGGCAGTGAGCTGCTGAAGTGACAGAGGCAGAGATGTGTATAAAAGGCACATGTGGGCAATATCTGTATAAGCGGCACTACTGTGGTCATTATGTGTAAGGGGCACTACTATTATGGGCATTATGTGTATGGGGCACTAATACTGTGGGCATTATGTTTAAGGGGCACTACTATTGTGAGAATTGTGTATAAGGGGCACTACTGTGGGCATTGTATATAATGGGCACTACTGTGTGGCATATTGTATATAAAGGGTACCATTGTGTAGCACAACGTGAATAAAGGGCACTACTGATTGATGTAACCATTATTAGGGGCATTACTGTGGTGTAATATGTATTAAGGTCACTACATGTGGTGTAATGTGAATACTGGGTGTAATTCTGAGTTGATGGCAGCAGGAACTTTGTTAGCAGTTGGGCAAAACCATGTGCACTGCAGGGGATGCAAATATAACATGTGCAGAGAGAGATAGATTTGGGTGTGGTGAGTTCAATCTGCAGTGTACAAATAAAGCAGCCAGTATTTACCCTGCACAGAAACAAAATGACCCATCCAAATCTAACTCTCTCTGCAAATGTTATTTCTCTGACGTCCTAGTGGATGCTGGGAACTCCGAAAGGACCATGGGGAATAGCGGCTCCGCAGGAGACTGGGCACAACTAAAGAAAGCTTTTAGGTCACCTGGTGTGCACTGGCTCCTCCCACTATGACCCTCCTCCAAGCCTCAGTTAGATTTTGTGCCCGGCCGAGGTTGGATGCACACTAGGGGCTCTCCTGAGCTTCTAGAAAGAAAGTATATAATTAGGTTTTTTATTTTACAGTGAGACCTGCTGGCAACAGGCTCACTGCAGCGAGGGACTAAGGGGAGAAGAAGCGAACCTACCTGCTTGCAGCTAGCTTGGGCTCTTAGGCTACTGGACACCATTAGCTCCAGAGGGATCGACCGCATGGAACTGGCCTTGGTGTTCGGTCCCGGAGCCGCGCCGCCGTCCCCCTTATAGAGCCCCTTACTTAGAAGAGGTCCGGAAAATCGGCGGCAGAAGACATCAGTCTTCACCAAGGTAGCGCACAGCACTGCAGCTGTGCGCCATTGCTCCTCATTCACACTTCACACTCCGGTCACTGAGGGTGCAGGGCGCTAGGGGGGGGCGCCGTGAGCAGCAATAAAAACACCTTGGCTGGCAAAAATACCACAATATATAGCCCCAGAGGCTATATATGTGATAATTACCCCTGCCAGAATCCATAAAAAAGCGGGAGAATAGTCCGCGAAAAAGGGGCGGAGCTATCTCCTTCAGCACACTGGCGCCATTTCTCCCTCACAGCTCCGCTGGAAGGAAGCTCCCTGGCTCTCCCCTGCAGTCTACACTACAGAAAAGGGTAAAAAAGAGAGGGGGGGGGGGGCACTAAATTTAGGCGCAGTATATATAACAGCAGCTATAGGGGACATAATTCAGTTAGTCCCTGCATTATATAGCGCTCTGGTGTGTGCTGGCATACTCTCACTCTGTCTCCCCAAAGGGCTTTTGTGGGTCCTGTCCTCTGTTAGAGCATTCCCTGTGTGTGTGCGGTGTGTCGGTACGGCTGTGTCGACATGTTTGATGAGGATAATGATATGGAGGCGGAGCAGATGCCTATAGAAGGGATGTCACCCCCTGCGGGGCAGACACCTGAGTGGATGGACTTATGGAAGGAATTGCGTGCACGTGTCGACTCCTTACACAAAAAATTTGACGACATGCCAAATGCGGGACAGCCGGCTTCTCAGCTCGTGCCTGTCCAGGCGTCTCAAAGGCTATCGGGGGCTCTAAAACGCCCGCTACCTCAGATGGCAGACGCGGATGTCGACACGGATACTGACACCAGTGTCGACGACGATGAGTCTAGTCTAATGTCCACTAAGGCCATTCGTTGCATGATTGAAGCAATGAAAGAGGTGTTACAAATTTCTGATATAAACCCAGGTACCACTAAAAAGGGTATTATGTTTGGGGAGAAAAAACTACCCGTAGTTTTTCCCCCATCAGAAGAATTAAATGAAGTGTGTGAAGAAGCGTGGGCTTTCCCTGATAAAAGATTGGTAATCTCTAAGAAGTTACTAATGGCGTTCCCTTTCCCGCCAGAGGATAGGTCACGTTGGGAGACACCACCTAGGGTGGATAAAGCGCTCACATGTTTGTCTAAAAAGGTGGCACTACCGTCTCCGGATACGGCCGCCCTCAAGGAACCTGCTGATAGAAAGCAGGAGGCGATCCTGAAGTCTGTATATACACACTCAGGCATTATACTTAGACCAGCTATTGCGTCAGCATGGATGTGCAGTGCTGCCGCTGCGTGGTCAGATTCCCTGTCAGAAAATATTGACGCCCTAGACAGGGACACTATTCTGCTAACCATAGAGCATATAAAAGACTCAGTCTTATACATGAGAGATGCACAGAGGGAGATCTGCCGGCTGGCATCTAAAATAAGTGCATTGTCCATTTCTGCTAGGAGAGGCTTATGGACTCGGCAGTGGACAGGGGATGCAGATTCTAAAAGGCACATGGAAGTTTTGCCTTATAAGGGTGAGGAGTTATTCGGGGATGGTCTCTCAGACCTAGTTTCCACAGCAACTGCTGGGAAGTCAGCATTTTTACCCCATGTTCCCTCACAGCCTAAAAAGGCGCCGTTTTATCAGGTACAGTCCTTTCGGACTCAGAAAAACAGGCGTGGAAAAGGCGGGTCCTTTCTGTCCAGAGGCAGAGGTAGGGGAAAAAGGCTGCAACAAACAGCAGGTTCCCAGGAGCAAAAGTCCTCCCCCGCTTCTTCCAAGTCCGCCGCATGACGGTGGGGCTCCACAGGCGGAGCCAGGTACGGTGGGGGGCCGCCTCAAAAATTTCAGCGATCAGTGGGCTCGCTCACAGGTGGATCCCTGGATCCTGCAAATAGTATCTCAAGGGTACAAACTGGAATTCGAGGCGTCTCCACCACACCGGTTCCTAAAATCTGCCTTGCCGACAACTCCCTCAGGCAGGGAGGCTGTGCTAGAGGCAATTCACAAGCTGTATTCCCAGCAGGTGATAGTCAAGGTGCCCCTACTTCAACAAGGACGGGGTTACTATTCCACACTGTTTGTGGTACCGAAACCGGACGGTTCGGTGAGACCCATTTTAAATTTGAAATCCTTGAACACATACATAAAAAAATTCAAGTTCAAGATGGAATCGCTCAGGGCGGTTATTGCAAGCCTGGACAAGGGGGATTACATGGTATCCCTGGACATCAAGGATGCTTACCTGCATGTCCCCATTTACTATCCTCACCAGGAGTACCTCAGATTTGTGGTACAGGATTGCCATTACCAATTCCAGACGCTGCCGTTTGGACTCTCCACGGCACCGAGGGTGTTTACCAAAGTAATGGCGGAAATGATGATACTCCTTCGAAGAAAGGGAGTTTTAATTATCCCGTACTTGGACGATCTCCTAATAAAGGCGAGGACAAAGGAGCAGTTGTTGGTGGGAGTAGCACTATCTCAGGAGGTGCTACACCAGCACGGTTGGATTCTGAATATTCCAAAATCACAGCTGGTTCCGACGACACGTCTACTGTTCCTGGGTATGATTCTGGATACAGTCCAGAAAAAAGTGTTTCTCCCGGAGGAGAAAGCCAAGGAGCTGTCATCTCTAGTCAGAGACCTCCTGAAACCGAAACAGGTATCGGGGCATCACTGCACGCGGGTCCTGGGAAAGATGGTGGCTTCTTACGAAGCAATTCCTTTCGGCAGGTTCCATGCCAGAATCTTTCAGTGGGACCTGTTGGACCAATGGTCCGGATCGCATCTTCAGATGCATCGCCTAATAACCCTGTCTCCAAGAACCAGGGTGTCTCTGCTGTGGTGGCTGCAGAGTGCTCATCTTCTAGAGGGCCGCAGATTCGGCATTCAGGACTGGGTCCTGGTGACCACAGATGCCAGCCTTCGAGGCTGGGGGGCAGTCACACAGGGAAGAAACTTCCAAGGACTATGGTCGAGTCAGGAGACTTCCCTACACATAAATATTCTGGAACTAAGGGCCATTTACAATGCCCTAAGTCAGGCAAAATCCCTGCTTCTACACCAGCCGGTACTGATCCAGTCAGACAACATCACGGCAGTCGCCCATGTAAATCGACAGGGCGGCACAAGAAGCAGGATGGCAATGGCAGAAGCCACAAGGATTCTCCGATGGGCGGAAAATCACGTACTAGCACTGTCAGCAGTGTTCATTCCGGGAGTGGACAACTGGGAAGCAGACTTTCTCAGCAGGCACGACCTCCACCCGGGAGAGTGGGGACTTCATCCAGAAGTCTTCACGCTGATTGTAAATCGATGGGAACGGCCACAGGTGGACATGATGGCGTCCCGCTTAAACAAAAAACTAGAGAGATATTGCGCCAGGTCAAGGGACCCTCAGGCGATAGCTGTGGACGCCCTAGTGATACCGTGGGTGTACCAGTCAGTTTATGTGTTCCCTCCTCTGCCTCTCATACCAAAGGTACTGAGAATAATAAGAAAAGGGCATTCCGGAGGAAGTCATTCCTACGCTGATTAAAGCCAGGAAAGATGTAACTGCAAAGCATTATCACCGCATATGGCGGAAATATGTTGCTTGGTGTGAGGCCAAAAAGGCCCCAACAGAGGAATTTCAACTAGGTCGATTTCTGCATTTCCTACAAGCAGGAGTGACTATGGGCCTTAATTAGGCTCCATTAAGGTACAGATCTCGGCTCTGTCGATTTTCTTCCAGAAAGAACTAGCTTCACTACCTGAAGTTCAGACGTTTGTGAAAGGAGTGCTGCATATTCAGCCCCCGTTTGTGCCTCCAGTGGCACCTTGGGATCTCAACGTGGTGTTGAGTTTCTTAAAATCACATTGGTTTGAGCCACTTAAAACCGTGGATCTAAAATATCTCACGTGGAAAGTGATCATGTTATTGGCCTTGGCTTCAGCCAGGCGTGTGTCAGAATTGGCAGCTTTGTCATGTAAAAGCCCTTATCTGATTTTCCATATGGATAGGGCGGAATTGAGGACTCGTCCCCAGTTTCTCCCTAAGGTGGTATCAGCTTTTCACTTGAACCAACCTATTGTGGTGCCTGCGGCTACTAGGGACTTGGAGGATTCCAAGTTGCTGGACGTAGTCAGGGCCTTGAAAATTTATGTTTCCAGGACGGCTGGAGTCAGGAAAACTGACTCGCTATTTATCCTGTATGCACCCAACAAGCTGGGTGCTCCTGCTTCTAAGCAGACTATTGCTCGCTGGATTTGTAGCACAATTCAGCTGGCGCATTCTGCGGCTGCACTGCCGCATCCTAAATCAGTAAAAGCCCATTCCACAAGGAAGGTGGGCTCATCTTGGGCGGCTACCCGAGGGGTCTCGGCTTTACAACTTTGCCGAGCTGCTACTTGGTCAGGGGCAAACACGTTTGCAAAATTCTACAAATTTGATACCCTGGCTGAGGAGGACCTTGAGTTCTCTCATTCGGTGCTGCAGAGTCATCCGCACTCTCCCGCCCGTTTGGGAGCTTTGGTATAATCCCCATGGTCCTTTCGGAGTTCCCAGCATCCACTAGGACGTCAGAGAAAATAAGATTTTACTCACCGGTAAATCTATTTCTCGTAGTCCGTAGTGGATGCTGGGCGCCCGTCCCAAGTGCGGATTGTCTGCAATACTTGTACATAGTTATTGTTAACTAAAGGGTTATTGTTGAGCCATCTGTTCAGAGGCTCAGTTGTTTTCATACTGTTAAACTGGGTATAGTATCACGAGTTATACGGTGTGATTGGTGTGGCTGGTAAGAGTCTTACCCGGGATTCAAAATCCTTCCTTATTATGTCAGCTCGTCCGGGCACAGTGTCCTAACTGAGGCTTGGAGGAGGGTCATAGTGGGAGGAGCCAGTGCACACCAGGTGACCTAAAAGCTTTCTTTAGTTGTGCCCAGTCTCCTGCGGAGCCGCTATTCCCCATGGTCCTTTCGGAGTTCCCAGCATCCACTACGGACTACGAGAAATAGATTTACCGGTGAGTAAAATCTTATTATCTGCCCCCCCCTGCAGTGCACATGGTTTTGCCCAACTGCTAAAAAATTTCCTGCTGCGATCAACTTGGAATTACCCCCACTGTGTGGTATAATTTGAATTGAGGGTACTATTATGTGACCACAATGCTTCTTTGTGAGATCAATGTCCCTTTATAAAGTATGGGAAGTAGGGCACTAATTTACAGTTTGCAGGGGGGTGCCGAGAACACTAGCACTAGCCCTTGGCTCCATTTAATGTGTGTGTATGGGGGAGGTAGGTGGTGTGGTAAATGAGTTCCACCATCTCTCCATGACCACTTTAAGTCCTGATTATACGGTTTAATTGCTTAGGGAGAAGAACATTTTTCTCCCTTACAATGTCTTCCAAAGAAAGCAAGATCTTTGATGTACTTTTTAAATACAGCTTGTAAATAAAGTGTTTTGAATTTCAAATATATCTGCTTTGCCTTCTTAACTAATTCCATATTGCTAAGAGAATAGCAGCATAATAAGATTAAATTGAATGAGTGGTTTGTCAATAAAACTGACCTGCATAAAATATCCAATATGCCCTAAGATTAGATGCATTGTGAGGACAGTGTGATGTGCTGTGCTATGTAAATTGAAGGAGCGCTGGGGCAGTGTGATGTGCTGTGCTATGGATATTGCAGGATCAGGGGGGCAGTGTGATGTCGTGTTATGGACATTGAAGGAGTGGGGGGGGGCAGTGTGATGTGCTATGGACATTGGAAGAGCAGGGGGGCAGTGTCATGTGCTGTGGACATTGAAGGAGCAGGGGGGCAGTGTCATGTGCTGTGGACACTGAAGGAGCAGGGGGGCAGTGTGATGTGGACATTGAAGGAGCAGGGGGCAGTGTCATGTGCTGTGGACATTCAAGGAGCAGGGGGCAGTGTGAGGTGCTGTGCTATGGCAATAGTAATGCCCCAGTACTGCCCAGCTGCTATCTGTACTTACCCCCTCCCTACACCCAGCACTGCCTATCCCTGACCACCTCCTTACCTCAACTACTATATACCCTTATCCACTAGAGATGTGCACTTGAAATTTTTCGGGTTTTGTGTTTTGGTTTTGGGTTCGGTTCCGCGGCCGTGTTTTGGGTTCGACCGCGTTTTGGCAAAACCTCACCGAATTTTTTTTGTCGGATTCGGGTGTGTTTTGGATTCGGGTGTTTTTTTTCAAAAAACACTAAAAAACAGCTTAAATCATAGAATTTGGGGGTCATTTTGATCCCAAAGTATTATTAACCTCAAAATCCATAATTTCCACTCATTTTCAGTCTATTCTGAATACCTCACACCTCACAATATTATTTTTAGTCCTAAAATTTGCACCGAGGTCGCTGGATGACTAAGCTAAGCGACCCTAGTGGCCGACACAAACACCGGGCCCATCTAGGAGTGTCACTGCAGTGTCACGCAGGATGGCCCTTCCAAAAAACACTCCCCAAACAGCACATGACGCAAAGAAAAAAAGAGGCGCAATGAGGTAGCTGTGTGAGTAAGATAAGCGACCCTAGTGGCCGACACAAACACCGGGCCCATCTAGGAGTGGCACTGCAGTGTCACGCAGGATGGCCCTTCCAAAAAACACTCCCCAAACAGCACATGACGCAAATAAAAAAAGAGGCGCAATGAGGTAGCTGTGTGAGTAAGCTAAGCGACCCTAGTGGCCGACACAAACACCTGGCCCATCTAGGAGTGGCACTGCAGTGTCACGCAGGATGGCCCTTCCAAAAAACACTCCCCAAACAGCACATGACGCAAAGAAGAAAAAAAGAGGCGCAATGAGGTAGCTGTGTGAGTAAGATAAGCGACCCTAGTGGCCGACACAAACACCGGGCCCATCTAGGAGTGGCACTGCAGTGTCACGCAGGATGGCCCTTCCAAAAAACACTCCCCAAACAGCACATGACGCAAAGAAAAAAAGAGGCGCAATGAGGTAGCTGTGTGAGTAAGCTAAGCGACCCTAGTGGCCGACACAAACACCTGGCCCATCTAGGAGTGGCACTGCAGTGTCACGCAGGATGGCCCTTCCAAAAAACACTCCCCAAACAGCACATGACGCAAAGAAGAAAAAAAGAGGCGCAATGAGGTAGCTGTGTGAGTAAGATAAGCGACCCTAGTGGCCGACACAAACACCGGGCCCATCTAGGAGTGGCACTGCAGTGTCACGCAGGATGGCCCTTCCAAAAAACACTCCCCAAACAGCACATGACGCAAAGAAAAAAAGAGGCGCAATGAGGTAGCTGTGTGAGTAAGCTAAGCGACCCTAGTGGCCGACACAAACACCTGGCCCATCTAGGAGTGGCACTGCAGTGTCACGCAGGATGGCCCTTCCAAAAAACACTCCCCAAACAGCACATGACGCAAAGAAGAAAAAAAGAGGCGCAATGAGGTAGCTGTGTGAGTAAGATAAGCGACCCTAGTGGCCGACACAAACACCGGGCCCATCTAGGAGTGGCACTGCAGTGTCACGCAGGATGGCCCTTCCAAAAAACACTCCCCAAACAGCACATGACGCAAAGAAAAAAAGAGGCGCAATGAGGTAGCTGTGTGAGTAAGCTAAGCGACCCTAGTGGCCGACACAAACACCTGGCCCATCTAGGAGTGGCACTGCAGTGTCACGCAGGATGGCCCTTCCAAAAAACACTCCCCAAACAGCACATGACGCAAAGAAGAAAAAAAGAGGCGCAATGAGGTAGCTGTGTGAGTAAGATAAGCGACCCTAGTGGCCGACACAAACACCGGGCCCATCTAGGAGTGGCACTGCAGTGTCACGCAGGATGGCCCTTCCAAAAAACACTCCACAAACAGCACATGACGCAAAGAAAAAAAGAGGCGCAATGAGGTAGCTGTGTGAGTAAGATAAGCGACCCTAGTGGCCGACACAAACACCGGGCCCATCTAGGAGTGGCACTGCAGTGTCACGCAGGATGGCCCTTCCAAAAAACACTCCCCAAACAGCACATGACGCAAAGAAAAAAAGAGGCGCAATGAGGTAGCTGTGTGAGTAAGCTAAGCGACCCTAGTGGCCGACACAAACACCTGGCCCATCTAGGAGTGGCACTGCAGTGTCACGCAGGATTGCCCTTCCAAAAAACACTCCCCAAACAGCACATGACGCAAAGAAAAAAAGAGGCGCAATGAGGTAGCTGTGTGAGTAAGATAAGCGACCCTAGTGGCCGACACAAACACCGGGCCCATCTAGGAGTGGCACTGCAGTGTCACGCAGGATGGCCCTTCCAAAAAACACTCCCCAAACAGCACATGACGCAAAGAAAAAAAGAGGCGCAATGAGGTAGCTGTGTGAGTAAGCTAAGCGACCCTAGTGGCCGACACAAACACCTGGCCCATCTAGGAGTGGCACTGCAGTGTCACGCAGGATGGCCCTTCCAAAAAACACTCCCCAAACAGCACATGACGCAAAGAAGAAAAAAAGAGGCGCAATGAGGTAGCTGTGTGAGTAAGATAAGCGACCCTAGTGGCCGACACAAACACCGGGCCCATCTAGGAGTGGCACTGCAGTGTCAAGCAGGATGGCCCTTCCAAAAAACACTCCCCAAACAGCACATGACGCAAATAAAAATGAAAGAAAAAAGAGGTGCAAGATGGAATTGTCCTTGGGCCCTCCCACCCACCCTTATGTTGTATAAACAGGACATGCACACTTTAACCAACCCATCATTTCAGTGACAGGGTCTGCCACACGACTGTGACTGAAATGACGGGTTGGTTTGGACCCCCACCGAAAAAGAAGCAATTAATCTCTCCTTGCACAAACTGGCTCTACAGAGGCAAGATGTCCACCTCATCATCATCCTCCGATATATCACCGTGTACATCCCGCTCCTCACAGATTATCAATTCGTCCCCACTGGAATCCACCATCTCAGCTCCCTGTGTACTTTGTGGAGGCAATTGCTGCTGGTCAATGTCTCCACGGAGGAATTGATTATAATTCATTTTAATGAACATCATCTTCTCCACATTTTCTGGAAGTAACCTCGTACGCCGATTGCTGACAAGGTGAGCGGCGGCACTAAACACTCTTTCGGAGTACACACTTGTGGGAGGGCAACTTAGGTAGAATAAAGCCAGTTTGTGCAAGGGCCTCCAAATTGCCTCTTTTTCCTGCCAGTATAAGTACGGACTGTCTGACGTGCCTACTTGGATGCGGTCACTCATATAATCCTCCACCATTCTTTCAATGGTGAGAGAATCATATGCAGTGACAGTAGACGACATGTCCGTAATCGTTGTCAGGTCCTTCAGTCCGGACCAGATGTCAGCATCAGCAGTCGCTCCAGACTGCCCTGCATCACCGCCAGCGGGTGGGCTCGGAATTCTGAGCCTTTTCCTCGCACCCCCAGTTGCGGGAGAATGTGAAAGAGGAGATGTTGACAGGTCGCGTTCCGCTTGACTTGACAATTTTGTCACCAGCAGGTCTTTGAACCCCAGCAGACTTGTGTCTGCCGGAAAGAGAGATCCAAGGTAGGTTTTAAATCTAGGATCGAGCACGGTGGCCAAAATGTAGTGCTCTGATTTCAACAGATTGACCACCCGTGAATCCTTGTTAAGCGAATTAAGGGCTGCATCCACAAGTCCCACATGCCTAGCGGAATCGCTCCCTTTTAGCTCCTCCTTCAATGCCTCCAGCTTCTTCTGCAAAAGCCTGATGAGGGGAATGACCTGACTCAGGCTGGCAGTGTCTGAACTGACTTCACGTGTGGCAAGTTCAAAAGGTTGCAGAACCTTGCACAACGTTGAAATCATTCTCCACTGCGCTTGAGACAGGTACATTCCACCTCCTATATCGTGCTCAATTGTATAGGCTTGAATGGCCTTTTGCTGCTCCTCCAACCTCTGAAGCATATAGAGGGTTGAATTCCACCTCGTTACCACTTCTTGCTTCAGATGATGGCAGGGCAGGTTCAGGCGTTTTTGGTGGTGCTCCAGTTTTCTGTACGTGGTGCCTGTACGCCGAAAGTGTCCCGCAATTCTTCTGGCCACCGACAGCATCTCTTGCACGCCCCTCTCGTTTTTTTAAAAATTCTGCACCACCAAATTCAAGGTATGTGCAAAACATGGGACGTGCTGGAATTTGCCCATATTTAATGCACACACAATATTGCTGGCGTTGTCCGATGCCACAAATCCACAGGAGAGTCCAATTGGGGTAAGCCATTCCGCGATGATCTTCCTCAGTTGCCGTAAGAGGTTTTCAGCTGTGTGCGTATTCTGGAAACCGGTGATACAAAGCGTAGCCTGCCTAGGAAAGAGTTGGCGTTTGCGAGATGCTGCTACTGGTGCCGCCGCTGCTGTTCTTGCGGCGGGAGTCCATACATCTACCCAGTGGGCTGTCACAGTCATATAGTCCTGACCCTGCCCTGCTCCACTTGTCCACATGTCCGTGGTTAAGTGGACATTGGGTACAGCTGCATTTTTTAGGACACTGGTAACTCTTTTTCTGAGGTCTGTGTACATTTTCGGTATCGCCTGCCTAGAGAAATGGAACCTAGATGGTATTTGGTACCGGGGACACAGTACCTCCAACAAGTCTCTAGTTGGCTCTGCAGTAATGATGGATACCGGAACCACGTTTCTCACCACCCAGGATGCCAAGGCCTCAGTTATCCGCTTTGCAGCAGGATGACTGCTGTGATATTTCATCTTCCTCGCAAAGGACTGTTGGACAGTCAATTGCTTGGTGGAAGTAGTAAAAGTGGTCTTACGAGTACGACTTCCCCTCTGGGATGACCATCGACTCCCAGCAGCAACAACAGCAGCGCCAGCAGCAGTAGGCGTTACACGCAAGGATGCATCGGAGGAATCCCAGGCAGGAGAGGACTCGTCAGAATTGCCAGTGACATGGCCTGCAGGACTATTGGCATTCCTGGGGAAGGAGGAAATTGACACTGAGGGAGTTGGTGGGGTGGTTTGCGTGAGCTTGGTTACAAGAGGAAGGGATTTACTGGTCAGTGGACTGCTTCCGCTTTCGCCCAAAGTTTTTAAACTTGTCACAGACTTATTATGAATGCGCTGCAGGTGACGTATAAGGGAGGATGTTCCGAGGTGGTTAACGTCCTTACCCCTACTTATTACAGCTTGACAAAGGCAACACACGGCTTGACAAATGTTGTCCGCATTTCTGGTGAAATACTTCCACACCGAAGAGCTGATTTTTTTGGTATTTTCACCAGGCATGTCAACGGCCCTATTCCTCCCACGGACAACAGGTGTCTCCCCGGGTGCCTGACTTAAACAAACCACCTCACCATCAGAATCCTCCTTGTCAATTTCCTCCCCAGCGCCAGCAACACCCATATCCTCCTCATCCTGGTGTACTTCAACACTGACATCTTCAATCTGACTATCAGGAACTGGACTGCGGGTGCTCCTTCCAGCACTTGCAGGGGGCATGCAAATGGTGGAAGGCGCATGCTCTTCACGTCCAGTGTTGGGAAGGTCAGGCATCGCAACCGACACAATTGGACTCTCCTTGTGGATTTGGGATTTGGAAGAACGCACAGTTCTTTGCGGTGCTTTTGCCAGCTTGAGTCTTTTCAGTTTTCTAGCGAGAGGCTGAGTGCTTCCATCCTCATGTGAAGCTGAACCACTAGCCATGAACATAGGCCAGGGCCTCAGCCGTTCCTTGCCACTCCGTGTGGTAAATGGCATATTGGCAAGTTTACGCTTCTCCTCCGACAATTTTATTTTAGATTTTGGAGTCCTTTTTTTACTGATATTTGGTGTTTTGGATTTTACATGCTCTGTACTATGACATTGGGCATCGGCCTTGGCAGACGACGTTGCTGGCATTTCATCGTCTCGGCCATGACTAGTGGCAGCAGCTTCAGCACGAGGTGGAAGTGGATCTTGATCTTTCCCTAATTTTGGAACCTCAACATTTTTGTTCTCCATATTTTAATAGGCACAACTAAAAGACACAGGAGGTAGCTACAGCCGTGGACTACCGTACTGTGTCTGCTGCTAATATAGACTGGATGATAATGAGATGAAATCAATATATATATATATATAATATCACACTAGTACTGCAGCCGGACAGGTATATAATATATATTTATTATGTACTAATGACTGATGACGGACCTGCTGGACACTGTCAGCTCAGCAGCACCGCAGACTGCTACAGTAAGCTACTATAGTAGTATGTATCAAGAAGAAAGAAAAAAAAAAACCACGGGTAGGTGGTATACAATTATGGATGGACCAGCGACTGCCGACACAGAGGTAGCTACAGCCGTGGACTACCGTACTGTGTCTGCTGCTAATATAGACTGGATGATAATGAGATGAAATCAATATATATATATATATATATATATAATATCACACTAGTACTGCAGCCGGACAGGTATATAATATATTTTTATTATGTACTAATGACTGATGACGGACCTGCTGGACACTGTCAGCTCAGCAGCACCGCAGACTGCTACAGTAAGCTACTATAGTAGTATGTATCAAGAAGAAAGAAAAAAAAACCACGGGTAGGTGGTATACAATTATGGATGGACCAGCGACTGCTGACACAGAGGTAGCTACAGCCGTGGACTACCGTACTGTGTCTGCTGCTAATATAGACTGGATGATAATGAGATGAAATCAATATATATATATATAATATCACACTAGTACTGCAGCCGGACAGGTATATAATATATATTTATTATGTACTAATGACTGATGACGGACCTGCTGGACACTGTCAGCTCAGCAGCACCGCAGACTGCTACAGTAAGCTACTATAGTAGTATGTATCAAGAAGAAAGAAAAAAAAAACCACGGGTAGGTGGTATACAATTATGGATGGACCAGCGACTGCCGACACAGAGGTAGCTACAGCCGTGGACTACCGTACTGTGTCTGCTGCTAATATAGACTGGATGATAATGAGATGAAATCTATATATATATATATATAATATCACACTAGTACTGCAGCCGGACAGGTATATAATATATATTTATTATGTACTAATGACTGATGACGGACCTGCTGGACACTGTCAGCTCAGCAGCACCGCAGACTGCTACAGTAAGCTACTATAGTAGTATGTATCAAGAAGAAAGAAAAAAAAAAACCACGGGTAGGTGGTATACAATTATGGATGGACCAGCGACTGCCGACACAGAGGTAGCTACAGCCGTGGACTACCGTACTGTGTCTGCTGCTAATATAGACTGGATGATAATGAGATGAAATCAATATATATATAATATCACACTAGTACTGCAGCCAGACAGGTATATAATATATATTTATTATGTACTAATGACTGATGACGGATCTGCTGGACACTGTCAGCTCAGCAGCACCGCAGACTGCTACAGTAAGCTACTATAGTAGTATGTATCAAGAAGAAAGAAAAAAAAAACCACGGGTAGGTGGTATACAATTATGGATGGACCAGCGACTGCCGACACAGAGGTAGCTACAGCCGTGGACTACCGTACTGTGTCTGCTGCTAATATAGACTGGATGATAATGAGATTAAATCAATATATATATATATAATATCACACTAGTACTGCAGCCGGACAGGTATATAATATATATTTATTATGTACTAATGACTGATGACGGACCTGCTGGACACTGTCAGCTCAGCAGCACCGCAGACTGCTACAGTAAGCTACTATAGTAGTATGTATCAAGAAGAAAGAAAAAAAAAAACCACGGGTAGGTGGTATACAATTATGGATGGACCAGCGACTGCAGACACAGAGGTAGCTACAGCCGTGGACTACCGTACTGTGTCTGCTGCTAATATAGACTGGATGATAATGAGATGAAATCAATATATATATATATATAATATCACACTAGTACTGCAGCCGGACAGGTATATAATATATATTTATTATGTACCAATGACTGATGATGGACCTGCTGGACACTGTCAGCTCAGCAGCACCGCAGACTGCTACAGTAAGCTACTATAGTAGTATGTATCAAGAAGAAAGAAAAAAAAAACCACGGGTAGGTGGTATACAATTATGGATGGACCAGCGACTGCCGACACAGAGGTAGCTACAGCCGTGGACTACCGTACTGTGTCTGCTGCTAATATAGACTGGATGATAATGAGATGAAATCAATATATATATATATATATATATATATATATAATATCACACTAGTACTGCAGCCGGACAGGTATATAATATATTTTTATTATGTACTAATGACTGATGACGGACCTGCTGGACACTGTCAGCTCAGCAGCACCGCAGACTGCTACAGTAAGCTACTATAGTAGTATGTATCAAGAAGAAAGAAAAAAAAACCACGGGTAGGTGGTATACAATTATGGATGGACCAGCGACTGCTGACACAGAGGTAGCTACAGCCGTGGACTACCGTACTGTGTCTGCTGCTAATATAGACTGGATGATAATGAGATGAAATCAATATATATATATATAATATCACACTAGTACTGCAGCCGGACAGGTATATAATATATATTTATTATGTACTAATGACTGATGACGGACCTGCTGGACACTGTCAGCTCAGCAGCACCGCAGACTGCTACAGTAAGCTACTATAGTAGTATGTATCAAGAAGAAAGAAAAAAAAAACCACGGGTAGGTGGTATACAATTATGGATGGACCAGCGACTGCCGACACAGAGGTAGCTACAGCCGTGGACTACCGTACTGTGTCTGCTGCTAATATAGACTGGATGATAATGAGATGAAATCTATATATATATATATATATAATATCACACTAGTACTGCAGCCGGACAGGTATATAATATATATTTATTATGTACTAATGACTGATGACGGACCTGCTGGACACTGTCAGCTCAGCAGCACCGCAGACTGCTACAGTAAGCTACTATAGTAGTATGTATCAAGAAGAAAGAAAAAAAAAACCACGGGTAGGTGGTATACAATTATGGATGGACCAGCGACTGCCGACACAGAGGTAGCTACAGCCGTGGACTACCGTACTGTGTCTGCTGCTAATATAGACTGGATGATAATGAGATTAAATCAATATATATATATATAATATCACACTAGTACTGCAGCCGGACAGGTATATAATATATATTTATTATGTACTAATGACTGATGACGGACCTGCTGGACACTGTCAGCTCAGCAGCACCGCAGACTGCTACAGTAAGCTACTATAGTAGTATGTATCAAGAAGAAAGAAAAAAAAAAAACCACGGGTAGGTGGTATACAATTATGGATGGACCAGCGACTGCCGACACAGAGGTAGCTACAGCCGTGGACTACCGTACTGTGTCTGCTGCTAATATAGACTGGATGATAATGAGATGAAATCAATATATATATATATATATATATATATAATATCACTAGTACTGCAGCCGGACAGGTATATAATATATATTTATTATGTAATGACTGATGATGGACCTGCTGGACACTGTCAGCTCAGCAGCACCGCAGACTGCTACAGTAAGCTACTATAGTAGTATGTATCAAGAAGAAAGAAAAAAAAAAACCACGGGTAGGTGGTATACAATATTATATATATATATATTATATACAATTATATATATATATTATATATATTAAACTGGTGGTGATTATTATAAACTGGTGGTCAGGTCACTGGTCACACTATCAGCAACTTGCAAGTAGTACTCCTAAGCAGACAATCACAATATATATTATACTGGTGGTCAGTGTGGTCACAATGGCAGTGTGGCACTCTGGCAGCAAAAGTGTGCACTGTACGTTATATGTACTCCTGAGTCCTGCTCTCAGACTCTAACTGCTCCCCACTGTCAGTGTCTTCCCCACAAGTCAGATATACATTATACAGTCACACTATCTATCTATCACTTCAGCAAGTAGTAGTACTCCTCCTAAAGTACTCCTCCTAATGCTCCCCAAAATTACTACTGTGTCTCTCTCTACTCTAGTCTCACTCTCTATAAACGGAGAGGACGCCAGCCACGTCCTCTCCCTATCAATCTCAATGCACGTGTGAAAATGGCGGCGACGCGCGGCTCCTTATATAGAATCCGAGTCTCGCGATAGAATCCGAGCCTCGCGAGAATCCGACAGCGGGATGATGACGTTCGGGCACGCTCGGGTTAACCGAGCAAGGCGGGAAGATCCGAGTCGCTCTGACCCGTGTAAAAAAACATGAAGTTCGGGCGGGTTCGGATTCCGAGTAACCGAACCCGCTCATCTCTATTATCCACCCCTCTCTAACCCCACCTGCTCTATGCCCTTACCCTTCTTTACTCCCCTCAATGCCCCAACTGCTGCCTGCCTCAACCCCAGCTCTAAACCAACTACTGCCTGCCCTTAAACCCCTCTACGATAACTGCTATCTGCCCCCAGCAATGCCCAAGCTGCAACCTGACTCCACCCCCCCAGCACTGTTATAATTGCTGCCTGCCCTCTCTGCCACCAGCAGTGCACCTGTTGGCTGTGTGAGATCAGTGTATTGTGATGGGACTTAGAAACAGTGGAGTAGGACAGCAGTTTTTTAAACTGAGGTGTCCCTTGGACCTACATATTGTTTCGCTTAGCGCGATCACTAGGAGTGCAGTGAGCTGAACATTGAAGAAGGTGGTGTGCAGTGAGGTGTACATCGCTTTTTAACTGAGCTGTCTCTGCTTTATTTTAATGGCCGACTATATAACGCATGTGTTTCAACTAGTGATGAGCGGGTTCGGTTTCTCGGAAACCGAACCCCCCCCCGAACTTCACGCTTTTTACACGGGTCCGAGGCAGACTCGGATCTTCCCGCCTTGCTCGGTTAACCCGAGCGCGCCCGAACGTCATCATCCCGCTGTCGGATTCTCGCGAGGCTCGGATTCTATCGCGAGACTCAGATTCTATATAAGGAGCCGCGCGTCGCCGCCATTTTCACACGTGCATTGAGATTGATAGGGAGAGGACGTGGCTGGCGTCCTCTCCGTTTAGAATAGAAATAGATAGTGAGAGTGAGACACTTGATTTACTGGAGCTTAGGAGTACTCAGAGAGTGCAGAGTTTACTAGTGACTGACCAGTGACCACCAGTGCAGTTTTATTATTATTTAATATAATCCGTTCTCTGCCTGAAAAAAAACGATACACAGTGACACAGTATACCATATCTGTGCTCAGCCTCAGTGTGCTGCATCATCTATGTATATCTGACTGTGCTGAGTGCTCACTGCTCACACAGCTTAATTGTGGGGGAGACTGGGGAGCAGTTATAGCAGGAGTACATATATTTAACAGTGCACACTTTTGCTGCCAGAGTGCCACTGCCAGTGTGACTGACCAGTGACCACCAGTATATTGTGATTGTCTGCCTGAAAAAGTTAAACACTCGTCGTGTGGTGTTTTTATTCTATAAATGCATTCTGCTGACAGTGTCCAGCAGGTCCGTCATTATATAATATATACCTGTCCTGCAGTAGTGATATATATATATTTTTTATATCATTATCATCCAGTCTATACTAGCAGCAGACGCAGTACGGTAGTCCACGGCTGTAGCTACCTCTGTGTCGGCAGTCGCTCGTCCATAATTGTATACCTACCTGTGGTGGTTTTTTTTTTTTCTATCTTCTTCATACTAGTAGTTAACTTTAGGAGTCTGCAGTGCTGACAGTGTCCAGCAGGTCCGTCATTATATAATATATACCTGTCCGGCTGCAGTAGTGATATATATATATTTTTTATATCATTATCATCCAGTCTATATTAGCAGCAGACGCAGTACGGTAGTCCACGGCTGTAGCTACCTCTGTGTCGGCAGTCGCTCGTCCATAATTGTATACCTACCTGTGGTGGTTTTTTTTTTTTTCTATCTTCTTCATACTAGTAGTTAACTTTAGGAGTCTGCAGTGCTGACAGTGTCCAGCAGGTCCGTCATTATATAATATATACCTGTCCGGCTGCAGTAGTGATATATATATATATTTTTTATATCATTATCATCCAGTCTATATTAGCAGCAGACGCAGTACGGTAGTCCACGGCTGTAGCTACCTCTGTGTCGGCAGTCGCTCATCCATCCATAATTGTATACCACCTACCTGTTGTGTTTTTTTTTTTTTTCTATCTTCTTGATACTAGTAGCTTACTTTAGGAGTCTGCAGTGCTGACAGTGTCCAGCAGGTCCGTCATTATATAATATATACCTGTCCGGCTGCAGTAGTGATATATATATATTTTTTATATCATTATCATCCAGTCTATATTAGCAGCAGACGCAGTACGGTAGTCCACGGCTGTAGCTACCTCTGTGTCGGCAGTCGCTCGTCCATCCATAATTGTATACCACCTACCTGTTGTGTTTTTTTTTCTATCTTCTTGATATTAGTAGCTTACTTTAGGAGTCTGCAGTGCTGACAGTGTCCAGCAGGTCCGTCATTATATAATATATACCTGTCCGGCTGCAGTAGTGATATATATATGTTTTTAATATCATTATCATCCAGTCTATATTAGCAGCAGACGCAGTACGGTAGTCCACGGCTGTAGCTACCTCTGTGTCGGCAGTCGCTCGTCCATCCATAATTGTATACCACCTACCTGTGGTGGTTTTTTTTCTATCTTCTTGATATTAGTAGCTTACTTTAGGAGTCTGCAGTGCTGACAGTGTCCAGCAGGTCCGTCATTATATAATATAAACCTGTCCGTCTGCAGTAGTGATATATATATATTTTTTATATCATTATCATCCAGTCTATATTAGCAGCAGACGCAGTACGGTAGTCCACGGCTGTAGCTACCTCTGTGTCGGCAGTCGCTCGTCCATCCATAAGTATACTAGTATCCATCCATCTCCTATTAAAATATGGAGAACAAAAATGTTGAGGTTCCAAAAATAGGGAAAGATCAAGATCGACTTCCACCTCGTGCTGAAGCTGCTGCCACTAGTCATGGCCGAGACGATGAAATGCCAGCAACGTCGTCTGCCAAGGCCGATGCCCAATGTCATAGTACAGAGCATGTAAAATCCAAAACACCAAATATCAGTAAAAAAAGGACTCAAAAATCTAAAATAAAATTGTCGGAGGAGAAGCGTAAACTTGCCAATATGCCATTTACCACACTGAGTGGCAAGGAACGGCTGAGGCCCTGGCCTATGTTCATGGCTAGTGGTTCAGCTTCACATGAGGATGGAAGCACTCAGCCTCTCGCTAGAAAAATGAAAAGACTCAATCTGGCAAAAGCACAGCAAAGAACTGTGCGTTCTTCGAAATCACAAATCCACAAGGAGAGTCCAATTGTGTCGTTTGCGATGCCTGACCTTCCCAACACTGGACGTGAAGAGCATGCGCCTTCCACCATTTGCACGCCCCCTGCAAGTGCTGGAAGGAGCACCCGCAGTCCAGTTCCTGATAGGCAGATTGAAGATGTCAGTGTTGAAGTACACCAGGATGAGGAGGATATGGGTGTTGCTGGCGCTGGGGAGGAAATTGACCAGGAGGATTCTGATGGTGAGGTGGTTTGTTTAAGTCAGGCACCCGGGGAGACACCTGTTGTCCGTGGGAGGAATAGGGCCATTGACATGCCTGGTGAAAATACCAAAAAAATCAGCTCTTCAATGTGGAAGTATTTCAACAGAAATGCGGACAACATTTGTCAAGCCGTGTGTTGCCTTTGTCAAGCTGTAATAAGTAGGGGTAAGGACGTTAACCACCTCGGACAGCGGAAGCAGTCCACTGACCAGTAAATCCCTTCCTCTTGTAACCAAGCTCACGCAAACCACCCCACCAACTCCCTCAGTGTCAATTTCCATCTTCCCCAGGAATGCCAATAGTCCTGCAGGCAATGTCACTGGCTATTCTGACGAGTCCTCTCCTGCCTGGGATTCCTCCGATGCATCCTTGCGTGTAACGCCTACTGCTGCTGGCGCTGCTGTTGTTGCTGCTGGGAGTCTATGGTCATCCCAGAGGGGAAGTCGTACTCGTAAGACCACTTTTACTACTTCCACCAAGCAATTGACTGTCCAACAGTCCTTTGCGAGGAAGATGAAATATCACAGCAGTCATCCTGCTGCAAAGCGGATAACTGAGGCCTTGGCATCCTGGGCGGTGAGAAACGTGGTTCCGGTATCCATCATTACTGCAGAGCCAACTAGAGACTTGTTGGAGGTACTGTGTCCCCGGTACCAAATACCATCTAGGTTCCATTTCTCTAGGCAGGCGATACCGAAAATGTACACAGACCTCAGAAAAAGACTCACCAGTGTCCTAAAAAATGCAGTTGTACCCAATGTCCACTTAACCACGGACATGTGGACAAGTGGAGCAGGGCAGGCTCAGGACTATATGACTGTGACAGCCCACTGGGTAGATGTATGGACTCCCGCCGCAAGAACAGCAGCGGCAGCACCAGTAGCAGCATCTCGCAAACGCCAACTCTTTCCTAGGCAGGCTACGCTTTGTATCACCGCTTTCCAGAATACGCACACAGCTAAAAACCTCTTACGGCAACTGAGGAAGATCATCGCAGAATGGCTTACTCCAATTGGACTCTCCTGTGGATTTGTGGCATCGGACAACGCCAGCAATATTGTGTGTGCATTAAATCTGGGCAAATTCCAGCACGTCCCATGTTTTGCACATACCTTGAATTTGGTGGTGAATTATTTAAAAAACGAGAGGGGCGTGCAAGAGATGCTGTCGGTGGCCAGCAGAATTGCGGGACACTTTCGGCGTACAGGCACCACGTACAGAAGACTGGAGCACCACCAAAAACGCCTGAACCTGCCCTGCCATCATCTGAAGCAAGAAGTGGTAACGAGGTGGAATTCAACCCTCTATATGCTTCAGAGGTTGGAGGAGCAGCAAAAGGCCATTCAAGCCTATACAACTGAGCACGATATAGGAGGTGGAATGCACCTGTCTCAAGCGCAGTGGAGAATGATTTCAACGTTGTGCAAGGTTCTGCAACCTTTTGAACTTGCCACACGTGAAGTCAGTTCAGACACTGCCAGCCTGAGTCAGGTCATTCCCCTCATCAGGCTTTTGCAGAAGAAGCTGGAGACATTGAAGGAGGAGCTAACACAGAGCGATTCCGCTAGGCATGTGGGACTTGTGGATGGAGCCCTTAATTCGCTTAACAAGGATTCACGGGTGGTCAATCTGTTGAAATCAGAGCACTACATTTTGGCCACCGTGCTCGATCCTAGATTTAAAACCTACCTTGGATCTCTCTTTCCGGCAGACACAAATCTGCTGGGGTTCAAAGAACTGCTGGTGACAAAATTGTCAAGTCAAGCGGAACGCGACCTGTCAACATCTCCTCCTTCACATTCTCCCGCAACTGGGGGTGCAAGGAAAAGGCTCAGAATTCCGAGCCCACCCGCTGGCGGTGATGCAGGGCAGTCTGGAGCGACTGCTGATGCTGACATCTGGTCCGGACTGAAGGACCTGACAACGATTACGGACATGTCGTCTACTGTCACTGCATATGATTCTCTCACCATTGAAAGAATGGTGGAGGATTATATGAGTGACCGCATCCAAGTAGGCACGTCAGACAGTCCGTACTTATACTGGCAGGAAAAAGAGGCAATTTGGAGGCCCTTGCACAAACTGGCTTTATTCTACCTAAGTTGCCCTCCCACAAGTGTGTACTCCGAAAGAGTGTTTAGTGCCGCCGCTCACCTTGTCAGCAATCGGCGTACGAGGTTACATCCAGAAAATGTGGAGAAGATGATGTTCATTAAAATGAATTATAATCAATTCCTCCGTGGAGACATTGACCAGCAGCAATTGCCTCCACAAAGTACACAGGGAGCTGAGATGGTGGATTCCAGTGGGGACGAATTGATAATCTGTGAGGAGGGGGATGTACACGGTGATATATCGGAGGATGATGATGAGGTGGACATCTTGCCTCTGTAGAGCCAGTTTGTGCAAGGAGAGATTAATTGCTTCTTTTTTGGTGGGGGTCCAAACCAACCCGTCATTTCAGTCACAGTCGTGTGGCAGACCCTGTCACTGAAATGATGGGTTGGTTAAAGTGTGCATGTCCTGTTTATACAACATAAGGGTGGGTGGGAGGGCCCAAGGACAATTCCATCTTGCACCTCTTTTTTCTTTCATTTTTCTCTGCGTCATGTGCTGTTTGGGGAGTAGTTTTTGGAAGGGCCATCCTGCGTGACACTGCAGTGCCACTCCTAGATGGGCCAGGTGTTTGTGTCGGCCACTTGGGTCGCTTATCTTAGTCACACAGCTACCTCATTGCGCCTCTTTTTTTCTTTGCGTCATGTGCTGTTTGGGGGGTGTTTTTTGGAAGGGCCATCCTGCGTGACACTGCAGTGCCACTCCTAGATGGGCAAGGTGTTTGTGTCGGCCACTAGGGTCGCTTATCTTAGTCACACAGCTACCTCATTGCGCCTCTTTTTTTTCTTCTTTGCGTCATGTGCTGTTTGGGGAGTAGTTTTTTGAAGGGCCATCCTGCGTGACACTGCAGTGCCACTCCTAGATGGGCCAGGTGTTTGTGTCGGCCACTAGGGTCGCTTAGCTTAGTCATCCAGCGACCTTGGTGCAAATTTTAGGACTAAAAATAATATTGTGAGGTGTGAGGTGTTCAGAATAGACTGAAAATGAGTGGAAATTATGCTTATTGAGGTTAATAATACTTTGGGATCAAAATGACCCCCAAATTCTATGATTTAAGCTGTTTTTTAGGGTTTTTTGAAAAAAACACCCGAATCCAAAACACACCCGAATCCGACAAAAAAAATTCGGTGAGGTTTTGCCAAAACGCGTTCGAACCCAAAACACGGCCGCGGAACCGAACCCAAAACCAAAACACAAAACCCGAAAAATTTCCGGTGCTCATCACTAGTTTCAACCAAGGAGCCAGCCAGCCACTGCCACTTGGAACAGACACCCAGAGGATATGATGATCGACTGGGAGACAAGACCCATTGCATGGCTTTGCTTTTTTTTGTATGTACCCCATTCCCCCTGCATACTGAAAATGAGGGGTGTGGCTCTCAGGGACAGCATACCCTAAGAGGTCATGCCCCTTGTAGTGACACCATGCCCATTTTATGGGAGAGCGTGCCTTCGGCGTGCACAAATATACCTAGTACCACTAACCTCCCCCTTTACCCTATCATGGTGCCCCCCTGTCATTTTCTTCTGGATCCACCCCTGGCTGGTAATCCGAGATGCAGCCAAGCCATTGTAACTTGTGGTAGACCAGCCTCTCTCAAGGTGGACAAAGACCTCAGTACACTTCTGTAAATTCTATCACTGTATTACATGAACTGTGTTCCGGAACATGACTCAATAACTAGTAAATGGGTGGTATTCAGTTTACCGGCTGTTGGGATCCCGGCGCCGGTATACTGACTTTTTTCCCTCTTGAAAGTCCACGACCCCCATGGAGGGAGAATAAATAGCGTGGCACGTAGCGCGCCACCGTGCCCGCAGCGTGGTGATCGCAGCGAGCCCGCAAGGGGCTCATTTGCGCTCACCCAGCTGTCGGTATGCCGGCAGTTGGGATCCCAGCGCCGGTATGCTGGCCGCCGGGATCCCTGCCGCCTGCATACCATACTACACCCCTAGTAAACGATAAACTGAGATGATTCAAATATCAGACACAAATTCCATATAAAATATTAACTTACTTTCAATGTATTTAATCAGTAGCTTGATGTGTGGCTTTCCTATTAATTCCTGTTAATTGCATGTCCTCTTTTATAATTTGTAATCAGCTTGTGAAATTCTTACTGCACAGCTCAAGCTTTCAACATTAGATTAGAGGATCAGCCGGGTCTTGGGAAATTGTTTCTGTAATCTTAAAGCATTGATCAGTTTGTTTTGTTTTCAAACAAAATATCAATTTATTCCAACAAGTTTATTATTTCAGATCTCACTATCTTGAAAAAGTAAAACAAATAATGGTAACAATCCTCTTGAATACTTTTAGCACCATGTTGCAGTTTATTCAGTTCAGTAATCAGAGTTAAGGGAGTAAATGATGAAAGGAATCACATTTTTGTTATAGTCAACAAAACCTTTTTCATTATGCAAAACAACCGTATTGTGGGGTCTATTCACTAAGCCTTAGATGGAGATAAAGTGGACGGAGATAAAGTACCAGCCAATCGGCTCCTGTCATGTTACATGCTGTGTTTGAAATGACAGTTAGGAGCTGATTGACTGGTACTTTATTTCCATCCAAGGCTTAGTAAGTAGACCCCTGTATCCTTTCAACAACACATCAATTACTTAGTTGCTTTTAAGCATATAGACCAATATACTGTGATCCTCATAGGTGTGCACACGGGGGGTGCCTGGTGCGCACAGGCACCCCTTAATGTCCAGCACCCTTCGCATGTCACGCGTGCGATCTGATCATCGCTGTCTGTGTGCTGCTGTTGTAGCAGTGCTATTACAGCAGCACACTTATAGCGATGATCGGATCACCTGCATCGCTGACCGTGCTGTTCAACAGTCACACACACCCCCTGCCCCGCCCCGGTGTGCCGCCGGGCAGACTCCCTTTTTGTGGGTGGGTGGCCGCACAGCCCAGCCCACCCTCCGTCACGATCTGATAGCGCGATGTGACGTCAGCACCCTGCGCTGATAAGCAACACCACACATGAATGGTCTCAGAATGCTTTACTGTTGGCATGACACAGGACTGATGGTAGCGATCACCTTTCCTTCTCCGGACAAGGGCAGGGGGAAGGGGGGTTTCTACATATATATATGTCAATAATTGGGCAGGGATAAACTTGAACAAAATTGTGACCAGTACAGGAAGGATCTTATGAAATTTAAAAAAAATAAGCGGTCCACGGTTGACAATGATTACGAGGAGAATAAAGTCTACCGCTGGCTATCTGGGAATGATAATGAAACTCTTCGTCAATCACGTTACCCAAGGAGGAGACCCTGGCAGAAGAAGCGGGCTAACCAGGGTACCTCTAACAGTCACAGCGACAGTGATTTCTTGATCTCTGATTCGGATGACGTGGCCCCCAATACCAGTGTCCCTTTAGATCAAGGCCTCCAGCATTCCACTCATCAAAGCGTTCTTCCACACGCCGGGGGGGGGGGGGGGGGGCCAAAACCAGAGGCGTCAAAAACACGGACAAGAAGAAGACACGCTAATCTTCAACTTATCCAACAGGGTACTCTCAGAGGAAGAAATGAGGGTATTACAGAAAGGGCTATCATTTGTACCAACTAACATGCACGATGGATTTGAATGGCAACGTGACCATCATAAACTGGCACGGAAACTACGTCTTAAAGAATATTTCCATTCTCGCCTGAATCAGGCGGGTCATTCTCAGTTGGATAGTTTTCTGCAATCCCACTCTAGGTCTAAATTTGATCCAATATCCATCAATCCCTCTCTGAAAACCTTCAATAGACTCCTGGACGATTCTGTTCACAAATTTGTCGCAGCACCTGGCCGTATTCGTAAAAATCGAACTTATTTGGAAACTAGTGCATTGAAGAATCTAGTCAGCTACGTGGACATTATCATTCGGCCTGCCGACAAGGGTGGGGCTATTGTGGTCCAGAACATTTTGGATTACTGCAATGAGATTGAATGGCAATTAGCAGACCCCGATGTATATAAAAAATTACCTTGTGATCCTACCAAGGAATATCTGGGGGAAATCCGATCTGTTCTGGACTCTGCAGTCCAAGATGGTTTGCTCACACCACCTTTGGGAAAAATTCTACTTAATGAGCATCCATTAATCCCTGTGCTATATACATTACCCAAAGTACACAAAGGACTGTGTATCTCCCCCTGGTAGGCCCATTATAACGGCTCGCAATTCTCTATTACAAACTATAGCACAGATGCTGGACTTCATTCTACAACCACTGCTCCCTCTAAAGAAGTCGTTCTTGAAGGACACTACTAGTTTCATTAATCTTTTGCTTAATTTACAGGTGGTACCACAGGGTACTATCATGTGTTGTCTCGACGTGTGTAGCCTCTACACCTCTATCAGACATGTAGATGGGGTGGAGGCTATGTGCCGGTTTTTAAGTGATTATTTGGACCCTGATGTATTTGACCATGATTTGTTCATTCGCCTATTAGAGCTGACGTTGTATAGGAATTATTTTCTGCATGATAGCCAGTATTTCTTACAATTAAGGGGGTATGCCACGGGGTCGGCAGTGGCCCCCTCCTATGCAAACGTATACATGTTTGCACAGGAAGAACAGATTTTCCTTAATTGCCCGAATGTTAGCCAGCATATTCTGCTCTACTCCCGGTACATAGATGATATTTTCATTCTGTGGACCGGGGGTAGGGACAGTTTTGATGATCTTATGTCGAGGGTGAACCAGCTTAACTCACCGATTAAATATACTTACTCCTGCAGTACCGATATGATGCACTTTTTAGATGTGAAAGTTATGATCAATGAGGGTAACATTAGCACTGACATCTACTATAAAGAGGTTGATCGCAACACCTTGCTGAGAGCAGATAGCCATCACCCCTTAGCCCTTAAGCAGGGACTGCCACTTTCTCAGATGATGAGAATAGCGCGAATAGTGAGCGAGCCTACCATGCTACCGAAGAGACTGGACATTTTGATCCAGAAGTTTATTGCCCGGGGATATGACCCTAAAACTTTAAAGTCACGCCTCTTACAACCTAAAGCACGTACTCAAAATAATTTCATCCCGTGGGTGAGTAATTTAACTACAGCAAGCCCAATCATCAAACAAGCAACTCAGGCCTTGTGGCCTATAATTAAATCTGACAGTGAATTACCGTGCTTCAGTGATACTAGACCCATGGCGGCTTTTAAGCGGGGACGTAATCTCCGAGAAAGGCTCGTGAAATCTGACATCTCAGGTATGGGCAAAAAGGCCATTCCCAATGTTCACTATAAACCCCCTGGGTGTTATAGCTGTTTCAGCTGTACCACATGTAAATATTTACAGCCCTGTAAAAAATTCAAGCACCCACATTCTGACAAAATGTATGACATTAGACACATCTTGACCTGTAAGTCAGAATTTGTGGTGTGTCAGATTGTGTTCGGTCTGTGTCCCCGGAGGGGGCGCTAGTGGGTCAGTGGAGGTGGAAGGAAGGAAACGAGGAGGTTGAATAACGTTCCTGCGCATGAGCGCAAAGGTATTTTTATTAGGCAGATGTATAACAGTTATTGCAGCAGAAATAATAATAACAGGTGAAAAAAGTCAATCACTCAGTAATGAATCTGAAAGTCTATGGCAAATGAATGATAAATGAATTTGAGAAATAATATCCGGAATATAAATCAGAAGAGCAGAATGTCTTATGGAATGGTTCTGGCTTGGAAACCAGTGCAGGGTTAAAACGGGAAACTAGGCAGTAGATGATATGGCAAACCTGAGCATAAGCAGGAGACCGACTCACAGTGCAGGTGATGGGCACTGGCAGCAGCAAGCTGTGTCACAGGTGGAGGAAATGAACGCACCTGGAGTTTGTCTTCAACTGCAGGCTGAAGCACACAAGGTGGTGATGAGTGTGAGGCCTTATGCAGGTTGCAGGTATTGCTGAGCCTTGAAGTTCCACGGGAGAATGCAGAGTAACCAGGAGTATAATGTTCTTAGCAGAGAACCAGGAACTCAGGAGAGACAGGAACCGATCCTTTCATGTAGGTCGCAGATAGACACAAAGTCCAGGATGCCTGTGAGCTGTACCTGTAGCCTCCTATATACCCCATGGTACGCAGGGATTGGATGAGTGCAGGAAAGGTGGGTGCGGCCACGCACCGGATTGGCCGTAGCATACTGGCTATTGCAGACTGTCATGGCGGCGCCCACGCCGCGGCCCAGCGGGGACGCGGCGCGCTACACGCCTGCTGTCTCAGCAGTGCCCCCAGGATCCAGATGATGACCCATGGCAGGGGCATAGGCGGCCGGTGACCGCAGGGAGCCAGGACGGAGTCCGCAGCGGCGGACGGATGTCAGCCTGGTAAGTCGATTCCTGACAGTACCCCCTCCTTTAGGGGTGGACACCGAACACCCACGTGGTTTGGAGGGATGAGTGCTGTGGAAAACACGGACCAACCTAGGAGCATGGACATCAGATGAATTCACCCAGCTTCTTTCCTCTGGGCCATAACCGCACCAATCGACCAGGTACTGGAGACGTCCATACCGGCAACGGGAGTCCAGAATCTTGTTGATCTCAAATTCCACGCCCCGCTGAGTTCGGATCTTGGGACCTGCTGGAAGAGTATTCTGAAAGCGGTTTAGAACTATAGGTCTGAGGAGAGAAATGTGAAAGGCATTAGGTATACGAAGTGAAGATGGTAATTTCAACTTGTAAGCCACTGGGTTGATGACACTCTCAATAGGGTAAGGACCAATGAAGCGTGGTGCAAACTTCATGGAAGGAACCCTGAGACGAAGGTTGCGGGTTGATAACCAAACTCGATCCCCAGGTTTCAAATAGGGAACCGCACGTCTCTTGCGGTCGGCAAAGATCTTATATCGACTGGAGGCTTTTTTGAGGGAAACGTGAATCTTTTTCCAAATGGTTGAAAACTGAGTTAGTGCAGAAGTGGCAGCTGGAACATCCATATGAGGAAGCTCTTGGAATTCAGGTACACGGGGATGTTGCCCATAAACTGCAAAGAATGGTGTCGTATCAGTGGCAGTATGATATCGAAAGTTATGGGCAAACTCGGCCCACGGGAGCAGATTGAACCAATCATCCTGGGAAGATGACACATATAACCTTAAAAAAGTCTCAAGTTCTTGATTGACTCTCTCTGTCTGCCCATTCGTCTGAGGATGGTATGATGACGAGAATTTCAATTTTACCTGCATGGCAGAACAGAGGGCCCTCCAAAACCTCGCTACAAACTGTACCCCCCGATCAGATATTATTTCAGAGGGTAAACCATGTAAGCGAAAAATCTCCTGTATGAAGATTTGGGCAAGTTTCGGGGCAGAAGGGAGACCCTGGAGGGGAACGAAATGAGCCATCTTGGTGAATCTGTCCACTACAACCCAAATGGTATTATGTCCCTGAGAAGATGGAAGGTCAGTGATAAAATCCATGGACAGATGAGACCAAGGACGACTAGGGACAGACAAGGGTTGTAACTGACCTGCTGGTGACTGACGAGGAGTCTTGTGCTGCACACATTTAGGACAGGATGCCACGAAATCCTGGATGTCCATTTTCATCTTTGGCCACCAATATGATGCGGAAAGGAACTTGAATGTCTTCAGGACACCAGGATGACCAGTGAATTTGGACTGATGGGCCCAAGATAGCAACTTAGGACGGAGCTCTGAGGAAACAAAAGTCTTACCAGGAGGAGGAGCTGGGGAGACTTGAGAGGCAGCGAAAACCACGGGACTCAGGATGGAATGTGGCACAGAGTCAGATGTTCCTTCTTCAGATTCCATGGATCGGGATAATGCATCGGCTTTCACATTCTGTGAACCTGGGCGGAAATGAAGCTTAAAATTAAAACGTGAGAAAAACATAGCCCACCTGGACTGGCGAGGGTTAAGGCACTGGGCTGCTTTTAAATAAAGCAAGTTCTTATGATCCGTGAAGATGTTAAACGGATGTTTGGCCCCTTCTAGGAGATATCTCCATTCCTCGAGAGCCAGCTTGATTGCCAGTAACTCTTGATCTCCCACGGAGTAGTTAGCTTCTGCAGGAAGAAACTTGCGAGAATAGAATCCACACGGGTGGACTTTCCCATCAGATCCCTTCTGGGAGAGAACAGCACCTACCCCAACTGTAGAGGCGTCTACCTCCAACTCGAATGGTCTGTCGACATCTGGCTGTGACAGCACTGGAGCAGACATAAAGGCTAGCTTGATTTTCCGGAAGGCTGCCAAGGCTTCTTCTGACCAGTTGGAATGATCTGCCCCTTTCCGAGTCAGGTTGGTAATAGGAGCGATGAGAGTGGAGAATCCTCGAATAAATTTTCTATAGTAGTTGGCGAAACCCAGGAACCGCTGGATAGCTTTGAGGGAAGTTGGAATGGACCAGTTGGCAATGGCTTCCAATTTTGTCGGGTCCATCTGAAGATCCGATCCGGAGATTATATAACCCAGAAAGGGTATAGAGGGAACTTCAAAGGTGCATTTAGATAGTTTCCCGTAGAGACGATTCTCACGAAGACGTCGGAGAACTTCACAGACTTGTAGGCGATGAGATGGAAGGTCTTGAGAAAAGATAAGAATATCATCTAGGTAGACAACGAGGTATTTATACAGCACATCTCGAAAAATTTCATTCACAAAGTGTTGGAATACCGCTGGAGCATTACTCAACCCAAATGGCATTACCAGGTATTCATAATGGCCATCTCGAGTGTTGAAAGCTGTTTTCCACTCGTCACCACTCCGGATTCTGATGAGATTATAGGCACCGCGGAGATCTAACTTGGTGAAAATGCGGGCCCCCTTAACTCTATCAAAAAGTTCGGTAATGAGTGGTAAAGGATAACTATTCTTGATGGTAATGTCATTGAGACCCCGATAGTCAATGCATGGACGCAGTCCTCCATCCTTCTTTTTGACAAAGAAGAAACCTGCACCAGCGGGTGATGATGACGGACGGATGAATCCTTTCTGGAGATTCTCTCTGATGTAATTACTCATCGCCTCTGTTTCAGGAACAGATAAAGGGTAGGTGCGCCCCCTAGGTGGCTTCTTGCCAGGAAGGAGATCGATGGGACAATCCCATTCCCTATGGGGCGGTAGAATATCAGCAGCCTTTTCACAGAAGACGTCTGCGAAGTCTTGATAAACTGCTGGAAGACTTAGCTGTGACTTTACTTCGGTTGATTTAATGGGACACACTTGGGCTAAGCAGGATTGGTGACAATGTGAACCCCATGAGGTAAGCTGCAACGTTGTCCAGTTGAACTGTGGGTTATGTAGCTGGAGCCAAGGCATGCCCAAGACAATCTCCTGGGTGGCCTGAGGGATGACCAGGAACTTGATCAGTTCTGAATGAAGAAATCCAACTCCCAGAACCACTGGGGTAGTTTGATGTGAAATGTTCCCCTTAGAGATTCTACTACCATCCACAGCAGTAATGTATACAGGACAAGAAAGTTCACAGGTAGACAGACGAAATTTATTTACGGCAGCTTGGGTGATAAAATTTCCTGCAGCACCGCAGTCCACTAATGCTGACGCAGACTGGAGCCCAACGGAGGTTTCTAGCGTCACTGGAAGAATGAGGTCTTGTTGGGAAGGAGCTTGACTGAGAGATCCTAACTTGACTCCTCCCTTACAAGTCAGGATCTGGCGTTTCCCGAACGCATCGTGCAGGAGTTAATTTGATGACCCGCAGCAGCACAGTACAGGCAGAGCCTCTCCCGTATTCTTCTTGCCCGCTCTTCAGGAGATAGGCGGGACCTATTAATCTGCATAGGCTCGTCAGAAGAGGGAGACTGGAACTGTACAGGAGGTATGTACCTTGGTCTGCGAGACTCACTCCGAGCGCGTTCATTATTGCGTTCGCGGATGCGAGAGTCCAGCTTAATACATAGGGAGATCAAATCAGGCAGTTGAACAGGAATGTCACGGGTTGTCAATTCGTCCTTGATCCGATCCGAAAGTCCGTGCCAGAAGGCTGCTACCAGAGCTTGGTTGTTCCACTGGATCTCTGCAGCCAACGTCTGGAACTGGATGACATATTGTCCCATGCTTCGGTTACCTTGACGAAGTTGGATCAGGTCTGCCGAAGCTGATGTTGCTCGACCAGGTTCGTCAAAGATCCGTCTAAAGGTTGACACGAAGTCTGAGTAGTTGTTGATCAGAGGGTCAGCACGTTCCCACAGAGGAGACACCCAACTCAGAGCAGAACCAGAGAGTAAGGAAATGATATAGGCAACCTTGGACCTTGGTGTGGGAAAGTTATGTGGCAATAACTCAAACTGTATTTCACACTGATTGAGAAAGCCGCGACATAGTTTAGGACTGCCATCATATTTGCTCGGCACGGGCAGGTGCAGGCGTGATACTGGAACTGATGCAGCCGACGTAGAAGAATTTACAGCACTGGCAGGTGCTGGAGTAACTGGAACAGTAGGTGAAAGTACACTGGGCAGGGATTGCTGCAGTGTATCCAATCGGGAGGACATCCCTTGTAGAAAGTGAAGCATCTGCTGCTGCGCAACCTCTTGACCATCCAGACGGGAGACCAGATCTTGCAAGGCCTCTGACACCACACTCCGTCCACCATCCGAGTCCATCGATCCTGGACTTACTGTCAGATTGTGTTCGGTCTGTGTCCCCGGAGGGGGCGCTAGTGGGTCAGTGGAGGTGGAAGGAAGGAAACGAGGAGGTTGAATAACGTTCCTGCGCATGAGCGCAAAGGTATTTTTATTAGGCAGATGTATAACAGTTATTGCAGCAGAAATAATAATAACAGGTGAAAAAAGTCAATCACTCAGTAATGAATCTGAAAGTCTATGGCAAATGAATGATAAATGAATTTGAGAAATAATATCCGGAATATAAATCAGAAGAGCAGAATGTCTTATGGAATGGTTCTGGCTTGGAAACCAGTGCAGGGTTAAAACGGGAAACTAGGCAGTAGATGATATGGCAAACCTGAGCATAAGCAGGAGACCGACTCACAGTGCAGGTGATGGGCACTGGCAGCAGCAAGCTGTGTCACAGGTGGAGGAAATGAACGCACCTGGAGTTTGTCTTCAACTGCAGGCTGAAGCACACAAGGTGGTGATGAGTGTGAGGCCTTATGCAGGTTGCAGGTATTGCTGAGCCTTGAAGTTCCACGGGAGAATGCAGAGTAACCAGGAGTATAATGTTCTTAGCAGAGAACCAGGAACTCAGGAGAGACAGGAACCGATCCTTTCATGTAGGTCGCAGATAGACACAAAGTCCAGGATGCCTGTGAGCTGTACCTGTAGCCTCCTATATACCCCATGGTACGCAGGGATTGGATGAGTGCAGGAAAGGTGGGTGCGGCCACGCACCGGATTGGCCGTAGCATACTGGCTATTGCAGACTGTCATGGCGGCGCCCACGCCGCGGCCCAGCGGGGACGCGGCGCGCTACACGCCTGCTGTCTCAGCAGTGCCCCCAGGATCCAGATGATGACCCATGGCAGGGGCATAGGCGGCCGGTGACCGCAGGGAGCCAGGACGGAGTCCGCAGCGGCGGACGGATGTCAGCCTGGTAAGTCGATTCCTGACATGGTGTACGTGATATGTTGCCCATGTGGGCTATATTACGTGGGACAAACATCTAGACCGTTCAGGGACCGTATGGCCTTACACCGCTCGGCCATTCATCTGTCTGGAAGAAATCTAGATCAACCGGTGGCACGACACTTTAGAGAAAAGGGTCATACATTATCCATGTTAAAATAGTTTATGATCGATCACATCCCCTTGTCTCTCAGGGGGGGGTGATCGACATAAAGCTCTCTTACTGGCAGAATCCAGATGGATTTTCCACTTAAATACTATGTCCCCTATGGGACTGAACGACAAGATCAACTGGAATAGCTTAATGCAGGAAGGGTTATGCTAGGTTTGGATTAGATTACCCTTATTCTTTTTTTCTTGATAAATTGCTTTTTTTCCTGATAAATTGCTTTAATCTATGATGTATGTTACTAGTACCAGAATGCTCCGTCTTGCAGACTTCATCTAGGGGCCTGGTGGACGAAACGCCTTGGGTGTACCTCAATTGACCCTCCATTTCTTAAGATAAGCACTATTTTCTTATCCTAAAAGTACTTACGCTTTTAGTTTTTTATTGTCAGTATTTTGTGCATTTTTTAGCTTTACTTTTATGTAGTTCTATTAACACCTTATGCCTATGATATTTTATCCCGCCTTTTTTAATTATCTCTTGTATAAATAAATATATTGTTATTTTTTATAAAGAAACGTATCCAGCTAGATTCTTCATATTTATTTTTAATCTATTAGACACTGTCGGTCGCTAATACCCCTATCCCCTTTTTCTCTGAGGAAGTAGAAGGGGACGCTCTATCGAGAGACCCTGAAGGTCTGAGAACCAATGCCGTCTGGGCCACGCGGGAGCGATCAGAAGTAGGATTCCTCCTTCTTGCTTGAACTTCCTTATTACTCTGGGCAGGAGTGACACCAGAGGAAACACGTATGGCAGCTGAAAGTTCCATGGAATTGCCAGTGTGTTCACGAATGCTGCTAGACTCGAGGATCATTTGTCCTTGCTCCGAAGACCTAAACCTTGTGATTGTGTCGAGACGCCATCAGGTCCACATCTGGAAGGCCCCACCTGTCCACGTGGAGTTGAAACACTTCTGGATGGATGGAGGCTCCACTCTCCGGTATGTATGTCCTGACGACTGAGAAAGTCCGCTTCCCAGTTTAGGACCCCCGGAATGAATACTGCCGATATGGCTGGCAGATGGCGTTCCGCCCACTGAAGAATCCTTGATACTTCCCTCATTGCCAAACGGCTTCGAGTGCTGCCTTGATGATTGATGTACGTCACCATGGTGGATTTGTCCGACTGTACTTGAACAGTCTGTTCTGTATTAAATGCTGGGCCAAGTTCAATGAGTTGAACACCGGTTCCAGAATGTTGATCGGGAGGCAAGATTCCTCCTTGGTCCACCGACCCTGAAGGGAGTGTTGCTCCAACACCATGCCCCAACCTCAAGGACTGGCATCCGTCGTCAGAAGGACCCAGTTGGAGATTCAGAAGGGACGACCCCTGCTCAATCGTTGGTACTGAAGCCACCAGCTCAGTTACAGACGGACCTCCGGAGACAAGGAGATCATTTGAGATCTAAACCGGTGAGGCAGGCCATCCCACTTGGCAAGAATCAGCTTCTGCCGAGGGCGGGAATGGAATTGAGCGTACTCCACCATGTCGAAAGCCGACACCATGAGACCTAGCAGTTGCGTTGCCGAATGTATCGACACTTGCGGACGAGATAGGAAGCATCGAATCCTGTCCTGAAGCTTCAGGACTTTCTCCTGAGACAAGAATATCCAATTGTTGTGAGTGTCCAACAAAGCCCCCAGGTGCACCATGCTGAGCAGGGACCAGGGAAGATTTCTTCCAGTTGATGAGCCACCCGTGGGCTTGCAGAAACTGGATAGTCAGATCCAGATGCGTAGGAGAATTTCTGGTGAATATGCATGATCAACAAGTCGTCCAGGTACGGAAGGATCCTGACCCCTTGATGGCGGAGAACAGCCGTCATTACCACCATGACCTTGGGGAAGACCCGCGGAGCCGTGGTCAAACCAAAAGGTAATGCCCGAAACTGGTAATGGAGGTTGCCAACTGCAAACCTCAGGTATTGCTGATGAGACATTGCAATGGGAATATGCAGGTAAGCATCCTGTATGTCCAGGGAGACCATATAATCCCCAGGTTCCAATGCCAGAACAATAGAGCGAAGAGTTTCCATACGGAACTTGGAGACCCTCACAAATTTGTTCAAGGACTTGAGGTTGAGAATGGGCCGGGATGACCCATTCGGTTTCGGGACTAGGAACAGCAGTGAATAGCACCCCATGCCTCTCTGAGCCAGAGGCTCCTGTACTACCACTCCTGTGTCCTGGAGGGACTGTACCACCGAATTAAGAGTTTTTGCCTTCACCTGATCTGAAGGGATGTCTGTCAGGCAAAATCAGTGAGGGGGATGATTTTTGAAGGCTACGGCGTAACCTCGCGTGACGACTTCCCGTACCCAGGCATCGGAAGTGGTCTTCAACCATTCCTGGGTATACCCTAGAAGTCGGCACCCCACCCTGAGATCCCCCAGAGGGAGGCCCGCCCCGTCATGCGGCAGGCTTATCAGTCTTGGAAGCAGGCTGACAGGCAGCCCAGGCCCATTTGGGTTTGGGCTTATTGGGTTTGGAAGTGCGAGCCTGTTTTGGGTACGCCTGACCCTTTGCTTTCCCTGAAGGACGAAAGGAGCAAAAGGAAGTACTATTAGCCTTCAGTACCGAAGGAGCACTACTAGGTAGACAAGCTGTTTTAGCAGAAGCTAAGTCAGTCACAATCTTATTGAGGTCTTCTCCGAAAAGGGTGTCTCCTTTAAAAGGGAGTACCTCCAGGGTTTTCTTAGAGTCCAGATCCACGGACCAGGACCACAACCACAGAATCCGGCTAGCCAGTATGGACGTAGTAGAAGCCTTGGCCGGCAGGATACCGGCATCAGAATCCGCCTCTTTAATGTAATGAGAAGCTGTGACAATATACGATAAGTATTGTCTAGCATGATCAGAAGCGTTGGAAGATAGCACTAGCCGCGCCACCTGCGAATCCACTGGCGGGGGTGTTTCCCAATTTTTACTTAGCTCCGCAGCCAGGGGATAGCGAGCCAGTATCTTCTTGTGAGGCATGAATTTCTTTCCTGGATTTCTTATGTAAGGATTCCTTATGTATGTCAACTAAATGGTCAGAATGAGGTAAAACTTGTTTAACCACTTTCTGACATTTAAATCTGTCCAGTTTCTTAGGGGCAGCATCAGGCTCCGGGTCATCAGTAATCTGAAGAATGAGCCTGATATCCTCCAACAAGTCAGGAACATCCACCTGTGAAACAGATTCCCCATCAGAAGTGTCAGGATCAGAATCTGTGAGGTCAGTATAAACGCCATCCTCATCAGACGAAGTGTCTGGGATGTTGGTGGATTGTGAGGAAGTAATGGCCCACTTAGAGGACCCCTTGGTCTTAGGCGGGCGAGGGTTAGACTTCTGAGTAGTCAGTGATTGGTTCAATTGCTGTAACTAAGCAGACAGTTGATCTGTCCAAGGCAGGTTAACTGCGGGGACCATAAGCAGTTGTACCAGCACAGGAGGTCCCATAGGGTGCGTTAATCTAGTTACCAGCATATTCAAAAGCGCGGAGAAAGTAGCCCAAGGCGGATCATTTTGAACCCCCGTTAGTTCGATCCCACTGGGGGGTAAGGAGCCCCCAGAACCTGAACCCTCAGCTGCTATATTTTCCTCAAATGCGTCTGCAGCATCACCACCACACAATGTGGGATCAGCCCCTGCTCTGTTGCCCCTTGTAGCTGACATATCCGAAAGCTCAATGCAGGGCAACACAGTACAATATCAGCAGCACAATACCTGACAAGAACCCCCTGTGCAGTGTAACAGCACAAACAGGGAATTCAATAGGTATATGGTGACAAAAAAATCACAGAGAAAAATACACACTGAGTATATCTTGTGAAACTCCTATATTAAATTATAAACCTGACGCACTTAGCCCCCTCAGGTTATAGAATATAGGGATAGCAATCTGAGATACACGAAATGGAGGTCACACAACAGCTATATGCACACACACATAGTCACATTACACAATGCAGAAATAATGACATGCAATAAAACTGCACTGGACTAGCAATACAAAGTAGTACTAAGTATAGCTGTACACTCAATAGATATAACAATGCACAGTAAAGACTGGATGTATATCGCAGGGTACTTGTACTATATAACCCTGACTAAATGCACTCTTTCTTATCTAACACTGTCAGCAGACATGTAGAATACTTAAATGTCCTGTAAAAAGCACAGCACTGACATGCCAGCGGCTTTACAGAGGAGGATTTGCCCAAACAGTCCCAGGATCCGCTCAGCTTGTCCTAATGGCACCCAAACACTGACAGGGAGTGAAGGAGAGAGATGCAGCTCCAGAGCGGGAACATGTACTCTAAATGGCGCCCTAGGGCTGGGGGAGGGGTTACAGGTCAAAGCCTTATCCCCCTGCTGGACTTCACCACCGGGTACTGTGGGCTTATAAAAACGGTTTATGAGAGGAAACCGACCTGTGCCCTTGCCCTGGTGGTCTAGTGGGGTCCCTGTACTACCACAGTGTCCACGCCAGCGCGCGCATCCCGCCTCCCACTGGCTTGCGCCGGATCGCGATTTACAGCGAGTCCCACCGAGGGGACCCACTTACCTCCTCCCTGAGTGCGGCCACGCGATCCAGGGGAACAGTAATAGTGTGTGTGTGACTAACTGGAAGAAACCGGAGCCTCCGCTGTAAGTACCTGGCAACCAGGGTGCGGGAGTATACAGCGCCGCTGGGGGAGGTGATGGAGCTGCAGCAGATGTCTGACTGACATCTAACACAGTCAGTGTCTCTGCTGCAACCCTTGAAGTCTTCATTTTTCATTAAAAGCTTCTTCTCAGGGCTGCTGGAGCAGCCCCCCTGTTGTATGCCTGCTTACTGCATGGCACCAACTAAAAAACTGAGCTCCTGTGCACGGAGGCGGGGTTATAGTGAAGGCAGTGCTATGCATTCTGGGAAGAAGGTCAAAGCTTTGAGCCTATTGGTGCCTCGGATCAAGATCCTACTCTACACCCTAATGTCATTCCCTGTGGAGCCCAGTGTACCCCGCAGCAGAAAGAGTGATAAATTACCAGCCAATCAGCTTCCTGTCATTTTTCAAAATCAGTCTGTTACATTGTAACAGACTGATTTTGAAAAATGACAGTTAGGAAGCTGATTGGCTGGTCATTTATCTCTCTTTATCTGTTTCCACTCTATCACTTTTAAGGCTTAATACATTTGGGTAAGTCATATAAAGACATCATGGATTTTCAAATTACAAACCTTTGTCCTGATGAGATGTTGGAGTTTGATTATTGATTACTTAAGTACAATTTGAACAGAGGAAAAAAAATAAACTTTGAACATAAGTTTAAAAATAATTAATAAAATATGTAAAATAAGCTGTGATATCTCTGTGTCACGATCCGGGTATCTGGACGCCATTTCTTACCCATCAGATGTCTCCTAAGGCTGGCTCAGCGCTCCAGGACCGGATCCCATCTGTTATCCTGATATTTACATTCCTGTATCCTCTCCTGTCACTCTGAGACGCTGTCACAGTAAACGCCATATTACACCTGGCATGGCGTCTCCCGCGGCCTCCGCCGCCGTCCCTGAGCTTCTGCATGCAGAGTGTCTGAGTGGCGATTACGTCAGCCGCGGCCTCCGCTGTGTCCGCGTGGTTGGATGTGCACCTATCAGCTTGGCGCCTCCTGTCTCCGGTGGCCGGCGCCGCCATTACTGTTTTCATTACCACATGGATTACAAACCAAACTTCCCTCCAAGTGTCTGCATGGGCGCAGCCATCTTGGATTCTGTCAGCTGATCATTTCCACCAATCTGTTCTCAGTATTGATAATCTGCATAATTGCCTAGCCAATCCCTTCCTTGCTGCAGGTATAAATACACTGTGCCTGAGCAAGGAAGGCGTCAGTGCTTTGGTTGTCAAACCTAGTTCCTGTTTGTCTCTCTCCTGTGATTGTCTTCCAGGTTCCAGCTCCTGTCTCAAGACTTCCACCATAGAGACCCGCACCAGCATTCCACCTGCGGTGTAGCCTGACTCTCCAATCCATTGTGGATTCATCTGTTTCTACACTTTACCACTCTCCACCGGTATTATTATTTCTCCGCTCTCAAGTTCTACATTTCATTCATATTGCATCACTCTCAAACTTCATTTATATTTAACTGGTTCCAGCCAGTATCCACTCCGTGCTAACAACAGTCTGGTTCCAGCCAGTATCCACAGCAGCCGTTTTATCTTCAGCAACCCAGCTTTTCCTGGAACACCAGCTGGTACAATCCTGGGTTATCTCCATTGCTACAGTCGGGCCTGGTAAGGACTTTCCATCTAGAAGATTATAAGAACTATCTCACACTACTAGTGCCCTGTGGCTCCTGCCACCCTGTAGTACCCAGGAACTGTGTTTATTCTTTGCTGACTTTTATGTTTTCTTTTACTGCTGCTGTGTTGCGGAGTTGTCATAATAAACATCATTGACTTTTATCCAAGTTGTCGTGGTCACGCCTTCGGGCAGTTATTATTCATGTTACTTACATGTCCAGGGGTCTGATACAACCTCCCAGGTTCCGGTACATCTCAGCCCCTACAACTGAGGCTGCCTCCCGTCAGCTCAGGCCCTCAGTTGTGACAGTAAGCACTGACCTAATGAATCCAGCTGGAGACCAGGATCAAGCGGCCAGGCCGATGTAAGAACTGGCAGCCCGACTAGAACATCAGGAGGCTGCACAGGGCCACATCATCCGCTGTCTCCAGGATTTCTCTACTCGGCTGGATGGGATTCAGACAACTCTCTGTGGATCAGGCGCGTCTGGTGCGTCAACCACAGTGACTCCAGCTATAACCCCACCCACCTTACCCATTTCTGCTCCACGTCTTCATCTTCCAACGCCAGCAAAATTTGACGGATCTCCAAGATTCTGCAGGGGATTTCTCAACCAGTGTGAGATTCAGTTTGAGCTACAACCTGGCAATTTTCCCAGTGACCGTACAAAAATTGCCTACATTATTTCTCTTCTCAGTGGCTCAGCCCTTGATTGGGCATCACCGTTATGGGAGAGGTCCGACACCCTGCTATCTTCCTACACTGCCTTCGTGTCAACATTCAGGCGCATCTTCGACGAGCCATGCCGGGTAACCTCAGCTTCATCCGAGATTCTCCGTTTACGCCAGGGGTCACGTACTGTAGGACAATATCTGATACAGTTCCAGATCCTGGCATCCGAACTGGCATGGAACGACGAGGCCCTGTATGCTGCATTCTGGCATGGCTTATCTGAGCGTATTAAAGATGAGTTAGCTACCAGAGACTTACCCTCTAAGTTAGATGAGCTAATCTCACTCTGCACGAAAGTTGATTTACGTTTCAGAGAGAGAGCAATTGAGCGTGGAAGATCATCTGCTCCAAAATCTTCTGCTCCTCCTCCTCGCCAACTGTCACCAACTAAAGATGAGCCCATGCAAATTGGCCGTTCCCGTTTAACTCCTGCTGAGCGCCGAAGACGTCTCTCCAAGTCTCTCTGTCTTTATTGTGCAGCTCCGTCTCACACCATTAATGCCTGTCCCAAACGTCCAGGACTCCAGACCCTAGCTCGCCAAGGAGAGGGCCGGCTAGGAGTAATGATCTCCTCTCCATCTCCTCAAGATTGTAATCTCCCAGTCTCGCTTCAAGTTGCTCAACGTTATCGGAACGTCATTGCCCTCCTTGATTCCGGAGCAGCTGGGAACTTTATTACCGAAGCCTATGTTAAACGGTGGTCCCTACCCACCGAGAGACTTCCTGCGTCCATCTCCTTAACTGCCGTGGATGGCAGCAAGATCTTTGAGGCAGTTATTTCTTTAAGGACTCTACCAGTTCGTCTGAGAGTGGGAGTTCTTCATTCCGAACTTATTTCTTTTTTAGTGATTCCAAGAGCCACACATCCTGTGGTCCTGGGCCTTCCATGGCTCCGTCTTCACAATCCTACAATTGATTGGACGACTACGCAAATCCTGGCATGGGGTTCCTCCTGTGCTGAGACATGTTTGTTTAAAGTATTGCCTGTCTGTTCTTCCTCCCCCAGGTCGTCTGATGTTCCACCTCCTCCATATCAAGATTTCACGGATGTGTTCAGTAAAGCTTCTGCTGATATCCTTCCTCCTCATAGAGAATGGGACTGCCCGATTGATCTCGTTCCAGGGAAGGTTCCACCTCGAGGCCGAACTTACCCGTTGTCTCTGCCTGAGACGCATTCTATGGAGGAATACATTAAAGAGAACCTAGCAAAGGGGTTCATTCGACCTTCTTCTTCTCCAGCCGGCGCAGGCTTCTTTTTTGTAAAAAAGAAAGATGGTGGTCTGCGGCCGTGCATCGACTACAGAGGTTTGAACGACATTACCATCAAGAACCGTTATCCTTTACCCCTGATTACTGAGCTCTTTGACAGAGTTAGCGGAGCTACCATCTTTACAAAGCTGGACTTGAGAGGTGCATACAATCTCATCCGGATCCGTGAGGGTGACGAGTGGAAGACCGCCTTTAACACCCGTGACGGACATTATGAGTACCTCGTCATGCCCTTCGGATTGAGCAATGCTCCAGCTGTCTTCCAGCATTTTGTCAATGAGATCTTCAGAGACATTCTATACCGTCATGTCGTGGTCTATCTAGACGATATCCTCATTTTTGCCAACGATTTAGAGGAACATCGTTTTTGGGTTAAAGAGGTTCTGTCCCGTCTCCGTGTCAATCATCTCTATTGCAAATTAGAGAAATGCGTCTTTGAAGTCAAGTCCATTCCGTTTCTAGGGTACATTGTGTCCGGTTCCGGACTAGAGATGGATCCTGAGAAACTACAAGCAATCCAAAATTGGCCGGTACCCTTAACCCTCAAAGGGGTCCAGAGGTTCTTAGGGTTCGCCAACTATTACCGAAAGTTTATACGAGACTTTTCCACCATTGTGGCGCCTATTACTGCTTTCACTAAGAAGGGTGCTAACCCGTCCAAGTGGTCTGAAGAAGCCATGCAAGCATTTCATCTTTTAAAACAAAGGTTCATCTCTGCGCCTGTTCTGAAACAGCCTGACATCGACTCTCCTTTCATCTTAGAGGTGGATGCCTCCTCCGTTGGAGTAGGAGCGGTGTTATCTCAGAGGGCTAAAGATGGCCATTTACACCCTTGCAGTTTCTTCTCCCGGAAGTTCTCCCCAGCTGAGCGCAACTATGCCATTGGCGACCAGGAGTTGCTAGCCATCAAGCTCGCTCTAGAAGAGTGGAGGTATCTGTTGGAGGGAGCTTCCCATTCAATCACCATACTTACAGACCACAAGAACCTTTTATATCTGAAAGGCGCACAATGTCTTAACCCTCGTCAGGCCAGATGGGCACTTTTCTTTTCCAGGTTCGACTTTAAACTCCAGTTCTGTCTGGGCTCTCAGAATCGCAAGGCCGATGCCCTTTCCCGCTCACGGGAGCAAGAAAATGAGTCAGAGTCTTCAGACAAGCATCCTATTATAAATCCGTTGGCATTCTCCACGGTAGGGATGGACTCTACGCCCCCATCAGGGAAAAGTTTTGTGAAACCGATGCTAAGGAAGAAGCTCATGCATTGGGCCCATGCTTCCCGTTTTGTCGGACATACAGGTATCCAAAAAACCCTGGAGTTTATCTCTAGGTCCTATTGGTGGCCAACTCTGAAAAAGGACGTCTTGGAGTTTATTGCATCTTGCCCAAAGTGTGCTCAACATAAGGTATCCCGCCAGTCGCCTGCGGGGCAACTGGTTCCACTATCTGTTCCCCGTCGACCTTGGACCCATTTGTCGATGGATTTTATTACAGATTTACCCATGTGCAACAAGTTCAATACCATCTGGGTGGTAGTTGACCGGTTCACCAAGATGGCACACTTCATTCCTCTCACCGGTCTTCCGTCAGCTCCCAAGTTGGCTCAAGTATTCATACAAGAGATCTTCCGACTCCACGGTCTTCCTGAAGAAATTATTTCAGATCGAGGAGTTCAATTCACAGCCAAATTCTGGCGAAGTTTATGTCAAGTCCTCCAAGTCAAGCTAAAGTTTTCTACGGCTTACCATCCTCAGACCAATGGTCAAACCGAGAGGGTGAATCAGGACTTGGAGGCCTTCCTCCGCATCTATGTGTCCTCCTCTCAAGATGACTGGGTTCAATTACTTCCCTGGGCCGAGTTCTGTCATAACAACCAGTATCATTCTTCATCTGCTTCAACACCATTCTTCACTAACTTTGGATTCCACCCTAAAGTCCCTGAGTTCCAACCGCTTCCAGCAACTTCTGTTCCCGCAGTGGATATCACCTTGCATCAGTTTGCCAATATCTGGAAGAGCGTACGATCAGCTCTGCTCAAGGCATCGTTCAGGTACAAGAAGTTTGCGGATAAGAAGCGTCGAGCAGTTCCTGCTCTCAAGGTGGGTGACCGGGTATGGTTATCCACGAAGAATTTGAGGTTAAGAGTTCCCAGTATGAAGTTTGCACCTCGCTATATCGGTCCTTTCAAGATTGAACAAGTCATCAATCCTGTTGCTTACAGACTTCAGTTGCCTCCCTTCTTAAAGATACCCAGGACATTCCATGTTTCCCTGTTGAAACCGCTGATCTTGAATCGGTTTCATTCCTCACTTCCTCCAACTCCGAAAGTCCAAACTCAACGAGGCGTTGAGTATGAAGTAGCCAAGATCCTGGACTCACGTCACCGTTACGGTCAACTACAATATCTTATTGACTGGAAGGGTTATGGCCCTGAGGAACGTTCATGGACCAATGCTTCTGATGTCCATGCTCCTGCCTTGGTCCGGAGATTCCATTCCAAGTTTCCTCAAAAGCCAAAGAAGTGTCCTGGGGCCACTCCTAAAGGGGGGGGGGGGGTGCTGTCACGATCCGGGTATCTGGACGCCATTTCTTACCCATCAGATGTCTCCTAAGGCTGGCTCAGCGCTCCAGGACCGGATCCCATCTGTTATCCTGATATTTACATTCCTGTATCCTCTCCTGTCACTCTGAGACGCTGTCACAGTAAACGCCATATTACACCTGGCATGGCGTCTCCCGCGGCCTCCGCCGCCGTCCCTGAGCTTCTGCATGCAGAGTGTCTGAGTGGCGATTACGTCAGCCGCGGCCTCCGCTGTGTCCGCGTGGTTGGATGTGCACCTATCAGCTTGGCGCCTCCTGTCTCCGGTGGCCGGCGCCGCCATTACTGTTTTCATTACCACATGGATTACAAACCAAACTTCCCTCCAAGTGTCTGCATGGGCGCAGCCATCTTGGATTCTGTCAGCTGATCATTTCCACCAATCTGTTCTCAGTATTGATAATCTGCATAATTGCCTAGCCAATCCCTTCCTTGCTGCAGGTATAAATACACTGTGCCTGAGCAAGGAAGGCGTCAGTGCTTTGGTTGTCAAACCTAGTTCCTGTTTGTCTCTCTCCTGTGATTGTCTTCCAGGTTCCAGCTCCTGTCTCAAGACTTCCACCATAGAGACCCGCACCAGCATTCCACCTGCGGTGTAGCCTGACTCTCCAATCCATTGTGGATTCATCTGTTTCCAGCTACAACATTACCTGCTTCCAGCCCAGCTTCCAGCAGAGTACAGCTTCTCTTAAAGGGCCGGTGTCCTTTCTACACTTTACCACTCTCCACCCGTATTATTATTTCTCCGCTCTCAAGTTCTACATTTCATTCATATTGCATCACTCTCAAACTTCAATTATATTTAACTGGTTCCAGCCAGTATCCACTCCGTGCTAACAACAGTCTGGTTCCAGCCAGTATCCACAGCAGCCGTTTTATCTTCAGCAACCCAGCTTTTCCTGGAACACCAGCTGGTACAATCCTGGGTTATCTCCATTGCTACAGTCGGGCCTGGTAAGGACTTTCCATCTAGAAGATTATAAGAACTATCTCACACTACTAGTGCCCTGTGGCTCCTGCCACCCTGTAGTACCCAGGAACTGTGTTTATTCTTTGCTGACTTTTATGTTTTCTTTTACTGCTGCTGTGTTGCGGAGTTGTCATAATAAACATCATTGACTTTTATCCAAGTTGTCGTGGTCACGCCTTCGGGCAGTTATTATTCATGTTACTTACATGTCCAGGGGTCTGATACAACCTCCCAGGTTCCGGTACATCTCAGCCCCTACAACTGAGGCTGCCTCCCGTCAGCTCAGGCCCTCAGTTGTGACACTCTGCAGCTATTTATACTCTACAAGTAATAGCCTAAGGACTAGGGGACTATTTCAGAGATGTACACAAAGAGATGGTTTATGTACATATCCAATGTTAGCATATCTGCGAACGCGCAGGACCCGTACTGCACATATTTAGCTCAGAGGCAGAGAGGGAGAGCATTCTTGAAAATGGGGATATGTCAGCCCCTTTTAATGGCATGCATTGTCAGAGTCTGCATCTTGTAATGCAGCTTCCCTGGCCCCGGAAGCCTGAAACCACGACCATCTAGAGTAACCTGAGGGTTACTCAGATGGGCGATGTTCACGCAGATGATCTAATGTTGCATCTTTGGATGCCGCAGCAGATCACACAAGCATGTTGGAGGCATCTCTTTACAAGAGACACCTCCTGCAGTATTAGCATATTTCTGCACATTAGCTGCATAAAAAGATGCAGCTATTGAGTTGTGCTACTGTGTCCATCTCTGAATCAGGCCCTAGAACAAAACGAGGAAGAGTTTTTATGGTTGAAATGCAGGTTGTCCAATATATTAGATGGTGATTGAATAAAATATTTACACATAAATATCTTACACTACATTGATTTTGGTATTCTTATTGTGACATATTTCATTGTATCCTTTGGAAAAAAAATAACTCCATTTTGAAATGTCACACCAATGTCATGTTTTCAGGAAATAATATATATTTAACAGTGCCATAACTAAACATGTTGGTTCCCTGTACCAGAAACAAAATTGGTGCCCCCTCCCCCCACATTTGAAACAGGGACAGTGTTTGCCAAATGGCTTTATGGGGAAGGGGCATGGTCACAGATTAGAGCCAATTCACATTAAACACACAGTACCGCTTATAAACATTACACCACAGAAGAGCCCCTTACACACATTATGCCATGGTATAGCCCCTTAAACACATTATGCCAGGTAGAGCCCCTTACACACATTATGCCATGGTATAGCCCCTTAAACACATTATGCCAGGTAGAGCCCCTTACACACATTATGCCATGGTATAGCCCCTTAAACACATTATGCCAGGTAGAGCCCCTTACACACATTATGCCATGGTATAGCCCCTTAAACACATTATGCCAGGTAGAGCCCCTTACACACATTATGCCATGGTATAGCCCCTTAAACACATTATGCCAGGTAGAGCCCCTTACACACATTATGCCATGGTATAGCCCCTTAAACACATTATGCCAGGTAGAGCCCCTTACACACATTATGCCATGGTATAGCCCCTTAAACACATTATGCCAGGTAGAGCCCCTTACACACATTATGCCATGGTATAGCCCCTTAAACACATTATGCCAGATAGAGCCCCTTACACACATTATGCCAGGTAGAGCCCCTTACACACGTGTGTGTCTGTGTGTAGATAGACTTACATGATTTCTCCCTTGTGTGCAGCAGCAGCAGCAACCAGCCACCACCTCATTCAGAAGTCCCTCTGTGCACTGCTGGAGAAGGTGGGGGAGTAGAGTGCACAGGGGAAAGACTCAGCGCCACCCTCACTGTGGCCAGTGCTACTACTGTAGTTTGCTGTATACATCGCACAGGGGGAGAGACTCTGCACCACCCACACTGTGGTAAGCACTAGTACTGTACTGCGCTGTATACAGCAGCCAGCGCTACTAACTATTGTACTGTCAGCACTTCGGGGTGGATGTGAAGTCTCTGCCCACAGGGCAATTTCGCTGTACACAGCGCTAGTTATGGCCCTGGTATTTAATGAGTAAAATTGTGTTTTTATGAGTATGAGGGAGGTATTTATCAAAGCATGGAGAGAGATCAAGCGAAGAGAGATAAAGTATCTGCCAATCAGCTTCCAACTGTCATTTTTCAAACACAGCCCGTAACATGAGTTAGTACTTTATCTCACTCTGCTTTATCTCTTTCCATGCTTTGATAAATACCCCCTTAGTGTCTATTGCATAGTATTTATTCATATCATTGAAACAAAGGGCCTAATTTAGATCTGATTTGAAAACCAAGGCCCCAGAGTATGGAGGAAGAATGAAGAGGCACATAATCCAAGATTCTTGATGTCCAGTGTGAAGTTTCCACAGTCTGTGTTGATTTGGGGAGCCATGTCTTCTGCTGGTGTTGGTCCACTGTGCTTTATTAATTCCAGAGTCATCGCAGCCGTCTACCAGGACATTTTAGAGCACTTCATGCTTCCTTCAGCAGACAAGCTTTATGGAGATGCTGACTTCATTTTCCAGCAGGACTTAGCACCTGCCCACACTGCCAAAAGTACCAAAACCTGGTACAATGACCGTGGGATCACTGTGCTGGATTGGCCAGCAAACTCGTCTGACCTGAACCCCACAGAGAATCTATGGGGCATTGCCAAGAGAACAATGAGAGACATGAGATCGAACAATGCAGAAGAGCTGAAGGCCGCTATTGAAGTATCCTGGTCTTCCATAATACCTCAGCAGTGCCACAGGCTGACAGAATCCAAGCCACGCCGCATTGAAGCAGTAATTAATGCAAAAGGGTCCCAAATCAAGTACTGAGTACATATGCATGATTATACTTTTCAGAGGGCCAACATTTCTGTATTTAAAATCCTTTTTTTTAATTGATTTTAAGTAATATTCTAATTTTCTGAGATTTTGGATTTGGGGTTATTTTAAGCTGTAAGCCACAATCATCAAAATTCTAACAAATAAAGGCTTGAAATATCTCACTTTGCATGTAATGAGTCCATATAATATATTAGTTTCACCTTTTAAGTTGAATTACTGAAATAAATTAACTTTTGCATGATATTCTAATTTTCTGAGTTTCACCTGTAATATAAACATGATGCTTTACTGATTTTTTTATACTGATACAATACCACATATAAATTGCTAATATATTAGAGTTCCTTATGAAATGTATAATATAGATGATCTATCACATTGTCTGTTTTAATGAAGGAACTGAATTTGCACTGTTTCATTTATGTTTTAACTAGTTACCAACCCATCAAAATGATGGAACATAACAGTAATGTCAGCACCCACAGCTGTGCACGCCTGAACAGAGCAACACTTGAAGTGTTCCATCAGGTGTCATCTAGTGGCCACCGGGGCAAAACACTTGAATTCCTCTCATAGAGGTGCAGCGCTTTATTATATACTTTAGGATTATATATTTTTTTTTAAATATGTGATTGCTAATTGAAGTTTTAATTATTGCTATATATTTTTATTAGGTATATTAATAACATTATTAGAAGGTACCTCCTACTTAGCCTGCATAAAGTGATATATGGGTGTTTTGAAATTACCTAGGTAACCTCTGTCTTTCTTTGTTTTAACATGGACCTCTGAGACTAGGAGTTATATTAATGCAGATAACCACCAAAGCTTCCCAAGTTATGGGACTGAAGAGAGACTCCCCTATATAAGCAATTATTGGGAGTGCTCGAATTACATTTATTTATTGGTCACTCCTATTAGACCAAACAAGTTTTTAATCACTAATTAAAGTATGACTTGTTTTAGATCTCTAACTCAAGCTATAAATGAATCATGCGCTATTGAATGCTTACAAGTGCTCTGTGAGTCTGCATTATTTTGGGGACCAGCATTGCCTCCTGATTTATGTTGAGTTCCAGATTGGAGAATGTTTATTTGAACTAATACTCTTATTGGCCTAATTACTAATATTACATACAATGAGGAGGGTTATATTGAGCGCACTAGCTTTGTTTTTTATTGCGTGCTACCTCTTTCACTTAAGATATGCTGTATCATGCTTTGTTAACTATGGATACAGGTTTTGCTGTTGTTTGCTAATCATTTAGTTTATTTGAGGATGTAATAGATTTCGATATGTTTGGTATTTTAATGTGCCTTCAAATTCTATGTAATAAATATTTCTATGTAATAAATGGCTTTAATTGATTAAACAAAATCAGTTCTCTGGGTTGTGTGCAAATTGTGAATTATTTATATGGTTCATTATATACTATAGCCAATCTAGCGCAGTTATTTTTCTTGGTTTACTTGCGCATTATACAAAAAATAAAAAAGTAAGAAGAAAAGAAGAGAATGGATATACTGTAGTGCAGGCATGTCAAACTCAAAATCCCAACTGGGATGAATTTTCAAGGTCCAAGTCTTGTGTGGGGCGCAAGAAAGAGATATAGAGATATAGTTATATATTTATATATATATATATATATATATATATATATATATATATATAGAGAGAGAGAGAGAGAGAGAGAGAGAGAGAAAGAGAGAGAGAGATATCAGGTCAATATGCCCCCACTGTAACGCCAGATACAAGTAATGCCCTCAGTATAGTGTCCCTGTCATCCTCATCCAATCACCTGCTCCCTGCAACCCTCATACATTCACTTGCCCCCTGCCATCAGCAATCAGGGTCACGTACCGTCGCCGAAGTTGACAGGGACACTATTGAGTTGCCAGCATAGCCGCACCATACTGTATGCGGTCGGACGGGAGGTGATGGAGTCGCTCTCCTGCTCACTGCTCTCGCTGACCGTGCTATGTGTGCTGGAGGCCGTGCTGTTGGCCATTGCCGGGAGCCTCATCCTCAGCCTGCTGCCCCGCTCCCCTCTTTGCTATCCGCTGCTGTCCGGAGCGTGTTCTTGCCCGCAGTGCTACTGCTGCCGCTGCTGGGGCTGTTCGGGTGGCGGCTGCTGAGCCGGCCCCTGGTCATCCTATGGAGCCTGGACAAGGTACGCTACATCCTGGATTGGGGCTGGAGCTGGGTGGACACCAGTAACCTAGGCCCAATTCCCTGCCAACGGGCTGCGAAAGAATGCAAGTTTGACACTCCTGATGTAGTGTGTCCAAAAAGAAGGAAATTATTATTATTATTATTATTCAGATTACTGCTTAACTTATTTGTTTGTTTGTGGGTTCCAAATGTATCTGCAAAGGAACTACATAATATAACTACTTGTGTTGCCAACCAGAAACAATATACAGGTTGAGTATCCCATATCCAAATATTCCGAAATACGGAATATTCCGAAATACAGACTTTTTTGAGTGAGAGTGAGATAGTGAAACCTTTGTTTTTTGATGGCTCAATGTACACAAACTTTGTTTAATACACAAAGTTATTAAGAATATTGTATTAAATGACCTTCAGGCTGTGTGTATAAGGTGTATATAAAACATAAATGAATTGTGTGAATATAGACACACTTTGTTCAAAGCACAAAATTACAAAAAATATTGGCTAAAATGACCTTCAGGCTGTGTGTATAAGGTGTATATGAAACATAAATGAATTGTGTGAATATAGAGACACTTTGTTCAATGCATAAAGTTAAAAAAAATATTGGCGAAAATTACCTTCCGGCTGTGTGTATAAGGTGTATATGTAACATAAATGCATTCTGTGCTTAGACTTGGGTCCCATCACCATGATATCTCATTATGGTATGCAATTATTCCAAAATACGGAAAAATCCGATATCCAAAAAACCTCTTGTCCCAAGCATTTTGGATAAGGGATACTCAACCTGTAATTATAATAATAATAATAATAATAAAAAAAAAAGTAATAATAAGATTCATAGTAATACTTTTTATTAGATGGTATTTAAGGATTCTAAGCAACTACTATTTTTGTGAAAAAGTCCACCTCATAGTAGACATGTCTCTCCTGCCTGGAGTGATATGACATTATGGCTAACTAACATATGCCAATCACACCTATATTTAAACCATAATACACATTCTTAATATTCAATGGAGTGTTCATAAAGTGGACTCCACAGAGCTAATTATTATCTCTTGCCAGATAAAACCAGTTAATTTAATAAATCATTATAGAAAGGAATAACATAAGTTGCCTAATGATTCCATTAGCTGCTAATGAGTGGTAACAAGCAACTACATTCAAGCTTGGGATCTAAATAATAATCTTCCGCATTACATTATACTATAGTTTATATCCCATCAGATTTTGGATTAAGAATATCAATATAACAATTTTACACTAATATTAACAACCCCGTGTCATTTAATTTGCCAGATATAAAATAAAAAAAATTACACTTTTCGCTTCTTTTTGGACAGTTATAGCCATTCTTTTTAAATAACTTGCTGTATTTTTTATTAAACAAAAATATACAGTATATGGTCAATTCTATCAACTTTTCTTCACATCAATGGGGACAACTTGCCTTTGTAAGAGCATGGACGCTCAGACAAGGGCATCAGAACTTGGGTCCCCCTCCCCATGGTCCTATCTCGCCCTAGATTTGTGGATTTTTTTTACAGAGCCCTATGGGGCTGCAAACAAAAATTGGATTTAACCCTATGTTTTACTGCACATCAAATAAAAGTTACATTTTAATGAATGTGTACTACACTAATGCTGAGTACGCACTAGGCAATATATCGTCCATCCAGCGAACGGCCAATATATTGCAAGCCAGTCAGTGGGTGTGTACCCCCGATATGTCTGTAAACAATGTTGCACATTGGGGACTTTAATTATCCGGACATAAATTGGGCAAGCGAATCATGTAATACAGCTAGGGGTAAAAGGTTCTTAAATATGCTTAAGGATATCTTTAAGAAAGCAAATGTTAACATGCTGAAACATGCACTATAGGACATATATTGGGGAACTTTGTTTCAGGGAAAGAACACTGCCAAAATGTGGGATGTTTTTAAAACTATGCTAGACAAATATACCCATAAGTGCATCACCTTGGGCAGTAAAAATAAGATTATTAAATTCAAACCAATGTAGCTAAACAAAAAAGGTAAAGGAAGAAATGGATAAAAAGAGGCGAGCATTCAACGTTTTCAAATCAGACAGGAAGGCGGAGTACTACAAGGAATGTAACAAAAAATGCAAAAAGGAAATTAGAGCAGCTAAAATAGAAAACGAAAAGCAAATTGCTACGGAGAGTAAAACTAACCCTAAAAAATTCTTTAAGTACATAAATGGTAAGAGGTTAAAAAAGATTTAAGGACCATTAAAAAGCAAACTGGGATTCCTGATAAATGACGACAAAGAAAAAGCTGAAATATTGAACACATTTTTCTCATCAGTGTTTACTAGAGAGGACCAGATTGTGGGATTAGTGAATAACAATAACAATAGTATTGATAAAGACCCATTGCTTAATACTTATCTGTCTGAGGAAGTAGTCCGAGAACGATTTAAAAAAATGAAGACTAATAAACCTAGGGTTTTGATGGAGCTAAATGCTGAAATAGCAAGGCTACTATATCTGATATCCACTGAGTCACTTAGATCAGGCATGATACCAAAGGACTGGCATATAGCGCATGTAGTCCCAATATTTAAAAAGGGTATTAAACTTTATCCTGGCGATTTTCAAGTGAGTAGTGTGAAATAAGTAAATTATAAGTTTTAGTTAAGGTTTGACTAAGATCATTTAAGTGATTGTTAAATGCCTTGCGTCTCCTGGAGACATACTCCATAATCTGGCCCCGTATTACCAGTTTCGAGGTCTTATAATTTAAAAATGCCTGTTCAAGATGCAGGCGAAAGTCTGAAGAGTTTTCCATATAGGCTGGAAACCTCCAGTTGTAAGAGTGTGGTATAGGAGTGCCCAACGTTATAGTGAACCACACCGGAGCATGGTCAGAAAGGAGAATTGGATCAATCTGGGAGTGGACCACCTGCTGCAGAAGAGTATCCGTGATTAACCAATAGTCTAATCTGGACGAGGAGTGATGGGGGTGCGAATAAAATGTATACTCACGAGAATCAGGATGTTGGCACCTCCAGGGATCACATAATCTCATCGAGTTGGTCAATAAAGAAAGCGATGGGGGGGGGGGGGCGACAGAACCATGGACGTTTACGGAGGTGGTTCTGTCTAATCCTGTCAATTGAACACAGTTAAAGTCCCCACCCAAAATGACTGCGCCCTCTGCCCAGTCTTGTAACTTTGCATACATATCTCTGAAAAACTGGGCATAAGTACCCGTGGGAGCATAAATGTTAGCTATGGTGTAAGGCAAACCATGTACAGTAAATTTCAAAAACAGATACCTTCCCTCCGGGTCTATTAAGCAGTCACTAATATTGTAAACCAGAAATTTGCTAAAAATAATCATGACCCCTCTTTGTTTAGATGTGTAAGATGCCGTTTTAAAGTCTCCTATCCATGAATCCCTTACCACATTAGGGTCAGAAATATTCCAGTGTGTTTCTTGTAAGAAAACTATATCTGGCCGTAAACGTTTTAGGTGGGTCAGAATTTTCTTTCTCTTTATAGGAGAATTTAAGCCCTCCACATTCCAAGTTACTAATGTAAGAGCTGTTTTTATCTTTTTAGGGGGATTAACAATTGCTGTCATTTAACCGTTGCCAACCCTAGGCCAAGTCATAAAATTACCAACTCTCTTTAGGGAACCCTTATCCGTCCCAGCGAGCGGGCAAGGGGATAGTGAAAATCTGACCAGCAGGGGGGAATATAAACATATCACATTTAGTATGGATATATCATGTGTGTTAACCTCAATTAGAATTTCAACAATTATCATAAACCATTTTAACATTATATGAACCCAGGAGGATTTCCGACTGGGTCGCATCCCAACAGAACATTGCAGGACACAATCATACCAAGATAACAATAGGGATTTCGAACCAGAAGGCAGAGAATAAGAATAAGAAAAAGAGGGCAAGTGAGCCAAAGAAAAAAGTAAGACTAAACTGAAGATTTTCTACATGAAGGTTGGTCCTGAAAAGATTCCAACAAATGCTACAAAACATTACATCATATCTAGGCACTAAACTACCTGAAATAGATCTAGCACATTTCGAATCAAATACGGTCATCTGTAACCTGAATGTTCAAGAAATTATAGATGACATCACAATACAATTCTGCAGTGTCAATCCGCATCGTCCATCCTGGACGAGCGGGAAGGAGCTAAAGAGTCCACAAAGTTTTTGCAGCTTGCGGAGTGTCAAAGAAGTAGGTTTTTCCTGAGTGTGTGACCCTCAGCTTAGCAGGATACAGTAATGCAAATCGAAGCTCCATCTCAAACATGCGTTTGCGTACTGGAAAAAACTCTCGTCGCTTTGCAGCCACCATATATGAGAAGTCTTGAAAAAGTAGGATCTTGGATTCCTGGTATTTGAGAGTGGAACGTTTTCTATAGGCATCAAGCAGACAAACCTTATCAGTGTAATTTAAAAACTTCATGATAACCGGTCTGGGCCTATCTTTAGTAGATTGTCGATCAGGACCAATACGGTGAACATGTTCAATCAGCATTGATTCAGAGTCCGATACACATCCCAGTTCTCTCGGCAGCCATTGAGATACCAGATTCATCAGTTCGTAAGGTTTCATCGTTTCTGAGAGTCCTATAAGGCGCACATTACTTCTTCTGTTTCTGTTCTCTAAATCTTCAAGTTTCTCTTGCATGGACGTCACTATTTTATCTTGTTCAGAGAGCGCGGTTTTGGCTGTTGTTAAATCATCTTCAAGGTCTGAGATTCTTTGCTCCGCCTCCGACAAACGTTGGTCATGATGATTCAACTGGGTAAGAGCGGAATCCAATTTTTTTTTTAATTCTTTTTTATTTCAATTGAAGCATAACAAAGATTCACATCAAAGTACAGTGAAGTATACAATCAATAAGATCTATAGCATGAACACTGGTCTATCAAACAATAAAGACAAAGTAGCATTGTGATCCAATATGAGGACCAGTATACATATATAAGTCACGACAAAGTGTCTTTCAAGTATTGAAAACAAACAGAATGAGCCCGGATCCATACCCGCACCAATATCTACATCCATTCTCTCCCAGAGCAAGACATTATGTTCCCCGCTAAATTAAGTGTAGCAAGAAACTAACCAGCCACAAATGAAATTGGGAGGTCCTGTTCATAAACTCGAGTTTCGTACCACAAAGTGTTGTGGAAACATTTCCACACCTGTTCCTTCAATGGGTGGGACAGGGTTTCTATATAGCTTTCCCATGTTTCGAAAAATTTTATAGTAAACTTTTCCTTTTGTAAAGAGGCCTCCAGCCATTCCATTCTGAAAATATGAAAGATCTTCCCTAGGAAAAGTGATATTGGCGGGGCAGAGGGCTGTATCCACATCTGTAAAATACATTTTTTAGCAGCTGCAGAAATTATCAATAATTTTTTAACGCCCTGTGCCACCCTAGTACCTTCCGGCATCATACCAAATATTGCCCATTCAGGGGTAAGCGGTAAATAATTAACTAGGTGTTGAGTAACATATCTCCATATCTGGACCCAGAATCTCCGGATTATAGGGCACCCCCATAGGCAGTGAAACAGCTCAGTCCGTTGTATACCACATCTAGGGCATGAAGAGTCTTCTAACAAACCCATTAGGTGTCTACGGTGTGGCGACAGATATGTTCTATGCCACACGTTCAAAAAGAGTTCGGTGTAGGACGCAGCAGGTATCAGCTTAATGGATAATTCAAAATACTTCAACAATTTCGTCATAGTAAGGGACGGAAAATGGTCTTTCCATTGCGCCATTCCCGTCGTCATGTCAGCATATTGTAAGGGCGTGTGTAAGAATGAGTAATGAGTAGAGATTGCCTTGGAAGAGGGGTTCCCAGCAAGTAATAATTTATCTAACGGGTTGTCATAGTCCTGCGGGGACAATAATCTAGAAACAGCAGCCACGTAATTTTGAGCTTGTAGGTATGCTAAGGGGAACCTATTCAGTATTGGAAAGAGTGCCACTGCCTGTACCAGCGTGAGTGGTTTTCGCGACTCACTACTTGTAATTTGTCTTATAGAAGTAATGCCATACCTTTCCCAGAGAGTGAAAGGATGACTCGCGTTTCCGTCCTGAAAACGGTTATTGCGGACTAGTGGGAGGAAAAGGGACGCATGCGGGTTCAAGGAGCATTTACGTCGTAGGATGTGCCAGACTCTCCGAGTGGACATCAATAGCGGATTCGCGCGAACCGAAGTGGGTATCTCTTCCTCGTGTAAATGCAAGAAGGAGATAATACTACCAACACCTAAGAAGGCAGACTCTAAGACCGTATTGGAGTACATATTCCCCCCGTGTAGCCAATCTCTCAAATAACGTAAGTGGGAGGCATGACTATATTCCAACACATTAGGAAGATTCACACCTCCATTGTGTCTACGTTGCTGCAATTTCACCAAACTAATTTGTGCCCGCCTACCATTCCAAATGAATGTACGTATTATTTTGTTAATTTCTGTTGTGGCATTCCTAGACAATAAAATAGGGAGGGATTGCAATGGGTATAAAAGCCTAGGAAATAGAATCATTTTCACCAAGTTCACTCTGCCCAAATATGATATTTTAAGATGTCTCCAACGTTCAGTATCTTAGCTCATACTACGCACGATTTGTTTCAGATTAAGACTGTACAAGTTGTTCAAATTTTTGGGATCTGTACCCCTAGATAAGTAATCGCTTTAGTTGTCCATCCAACTGTGGCCTCCCTAAACCAAGCCGGGCGCACGTAGCCCGGCTTTAAATACAGGGCAGTGGATTTTTCAAAGTTGACCTCGAACCCCGATACCCGTCCAAATTCTCGAACACGTTCCATCAGCGGCCCCAGGGCCCTCCTTGGTTCCGACAGGAACAAGAGGACATCGTCGGCAAACGCCGATATCTTTACCTCCTCCACCCCAATACTAATGCCTCTGAATTGAGACCAATTCTGTAGTACCCGCAGCATAGGATCCAATGCCAAGTTGAAAAGCAGGGGCGAAAGGGGGCAACCCTGTCTCGTCCCTCTGGTAAGCTCGATATTATCCCCCTTTGTCCCATTAATCAGTAATGAGGTGTATGGTTGGGTATAGAATTTTTTTATTAAGGATTGGAATGTTAGTCCAAAACCCCTCCTCTCTAGTATATCGTATAGATAGGGCCAAGAGACCATATCAAATGCTTTAGTCGCATCTAGGCTTAAAAGCATATTCGGAGTATCAGTCTGGAGATTCGCCGCCATTACTGCAGCTATGGCAGTACGAATTCCTTTCACTGAGTGTCTGCCCTTGGTAAAGCCCAGTTGATGGTCCGTGAGTATGGACGCTAAAAAGGATTGGAGCCTGTCTGCCATTATCTTAGCTAAGATTTTGAAGTCAACGTTCAGAAGTGTGATGGGCCGGTAAGAGGATGGTAGGGAATGATCTTTATTGGGTTTTGGTAGAAGAGTTGTAAAAGCCTGATTGAAAGTGGGGTATATAGGAGACTCTGATTGAATATGTCTATATAAGGCATGTATTGCTGGGATAGCATCATGATGCAGGAGTTTGTAATATTCTATGGAATAGCCATCCGGTCCCGGCGCTTTGTTTAGATGCATAGAGGAGATTGCCTTAGCAATCTCCTCCGCTGTAATCGCTCTCTCGAGGTCCTCCCTCTGTAAGGGTGTTATACAAGAGAGATTCGCCTCATCTAGTAGTTTAGCGGACAAAACCGGATCATGTGGGGTCGGTGTGTAAAGCTGACGAAAATAGTCCTGGAATGTCCGTACGATGTCCGCAGTTTTAGTGTGTAACGTATCAGTGCGACTGTCAAGTATAATAGAAATTTGTCCACGCCGCTTAAAGCTTTTAGTCATGTTTGCCAGCAAAGTCCCCGTTTTGTTTCCCCAGCAAAAATATTTTTGTTTAGTGTAGTCCAATTTTTGCTGAGCTTGTGCTACCAAGAAACTATCATACAGTCGGCGGGACTCAACATAGGCATTGTGAGTGAGGGAATTAGGGTCTGAGATGTACGCTGCCAGGTGCGCCTGCATAGTATGTAGCAAGTCATCATGTTGTGCCTTGTTTACCCGATTTCTATTCGCTACATATGACATAATGTGCCCCCTCATCACCACCTTGGACGTTTCCAAAAATAAGACAGGGTTGTCCCAGTGTTCCAGATTATCATCCGAGAACTCCGCCCATTTCAACTTGAGAAACCTTTTGAACTGTTCTGAGTGGAAAAGGTAAGAGGTGAATCGCCAGAAGAGAGGGCCTGAACCCATGGAGCGAGCACTGAGCGTAACTGACACCGGTGTGTGGTCGGAGACAGCAATATCCCCTATCTGGGCATCCATAGTGTCAGAGAGCAAAGGCGTGGACAACAGTATATAATCTATGCGGGAGAAGGACCCATGGACCGCCGAGTGAAACGTGTAAGACCTATCCGTGGGATTAAACATCTTCCACGGATCAATTAAAGAATGATCCACTAGCAATCGAGAAATCTGACACCATTGAGGGGCCATCCGGTTCATCGGGGTCGGGCATTTATCAACCGAAGGGTCCGAAATTGTGTTGAAATCACCGCCTATTATGAGTTCGTGATTGCTTCTACTATGGAGGAGTTGCGAGATACGTTGGTAAAAAGCTGGCTGATCAACGTTAGGAGCATACAGATTAAGCAGAGTGAACTTAGTATCATATATCTGAACATCCATAAGAATATAGCGACCCTCCGGATCTAGGTCCGTATTCAAGATAGTATAGGGAAGGTGGTGTCGTGCCAAAACTATTGCTACTCCGCGTGATTTGGTACGGTAAGGCGCAGAGAAGCAATCACCTATCCACCCATCGCGTAGTGTAGAATCCTCCCCCCTCTTCCAATGCGTCTCTTGAATATAGACAATATCAGGCTTAAGTTTTTTAAGGGCGGAGGCCACGTTTTTGCGTTTTATTGGGGTGTTGAGACCCCCCACATTCCATGAGGTAATTTTGATGGAACAGGGCAGTCGTTGGAGAGAGTTGTGTGGCCTAGGACGAGGAGTCGTCATCCTATACCTGTCAAGGGATGCATGCAGATACGAGTACAACTATCGGACGTGGGGTCACCCCTGTCCCAGCAAGCAGGGTAAACCCCAAGGGTGCATAATAGGCATGGATCCGGGCCCAACATAGAAAATAAAACCATACACAATGGGTACAACCATAAAAAATTCAGCTTCAAAAGAAAATTTTCAAACTTTTTCCCATCCAAACAAACACCACGCCAGCCCCTGAAGCGTAGATATAAACAAAACCAAACATAGAAAATAAACATCATAACAGCTGAAAGCATAACATATAAGTGGTAAAACCAAAAGTATCGATTATCACAAAGTCAGGAGAGCGTATCATCTCAATTCCAGAAAGCCATAAAGGCTCATTAATGAGGGGAGGAACCTAAGTGCGATCGGGCAGGTGAGCCCCCAGATTGGCGAGTCGGTTGTAAGTGGGCCCGGGCTTCAGTCGAATTATCAAAGATAAATGTCTGCCCATTCTCTGTGATTTTTAATTTAGCCGGGTACAACAATGCGAAGCGCTTGTTGTTATCAACCAGGAACTTACAAAGCGGGGAGAACTCTTTACGTTTCTGGGCCACCGCGACGGAGAAGTCCTGGAAAATGAGGACACGATGATCCTCAACGACCAGGTCACGATTCCGTTTAAAAGCAGCTAAAATCCTCTCTTTGTCACGGTAGTCCAGAAATTTGGCAATTACTGGGCAGGGCCTCCTATCAGGACCATCACGCTCTGGGCCCAACCTATGGGCTCGCTCAATGCGAGGGGCGTCCATGTCACTACGGAGGTTGAGCGCCCCGACCAGCTGTATACCTATAAAATCTATCATGGCCGACCCTCTAACCTGTTCGGGGATACCCACAAAGCGGAGGTTATTCCGCATGTGTCGATTTTCTAAGTCGTCCACCTTGTCGACAAGCGCTTGGTAGGAGGCCATAGTAGATGTGTTGGACGACCGTATGGCAAGTAAGTCATCCTCAACGTCACTAACCCTTTGTTCCAGTGCGCCCAGCCTATTAGTGTGGTCAGTCAAGGAGGTTAAAGCTGAATCTAAGGACGTTTGTAATTTGTCTAACCTTTTATCAATTTTAGGCATAAGTTGATCAAATTTAGCCTCAAATCTGGGGAGGAAATTCTGAAGTTTTTCGTCTATCATAGGCATGAGTAGTTCAAATTTCTCCTCTATTTTTGGCATTAACACATTAAGTAATGACGATGCCACTTCCGAAGACGGTGCATGAGGTCCTCCTCTCTCCCCCGCTGAATGTACAGGAGAGGAGCCACCTTGCGGTGAAGGTGGGGAAGGGCCAGGCTTCGCTGGCGTTTTTTTGGGATTAACCATAGTACGAGTAGTTCTAGGCGGGAGTGAGGACAGGGACTTGTTAAGAAACTTGTCCATACACCAGGCTAAAAGACAAATAACCCAAACTCCAAAGTATCAATGGATAAAGCAGTTCCAACCCGGAATTGATATAACAAAATAGAAAAGAGACCGCTCCCCTGGGAGTCAGCGAGGTCACATCCCAAAAATCAAACAGTAAATACTAGAATAAAAATTACCCTAAGCGTAATGTAACAGTGAGTGTGCTTAGGTAGTTGAACAATATTCTGAGTAGTAGTTGAAGCACAAACATTGAGACCCAAAAAATATTACATACAATGGTAACAAGGAAGTCGCATATCAAGATAAATAGGTAAACAGTGTCGCAGAAGTTTTCCACTGCAAAAGATCTTAAATATTTATCTCCAGTGGTATAACACAGCACTGTGGATCCTATAACAAGTATTTTCAAACCAGCCACCAGGTGGCAATATATTCACATGAAAGAACATCGATATCTCAGCGTGCAGATTGTACACATATATATATATATACAGGCGGACAATCAGTGTTAAGGTGAGAGAAGAAGAGAAAGAAAAAAATAAAAAATAAATAAATAATTATAACAGTCCTGCAATTCAAGAGGACAGATATGTGTCCCTTCAGTATACAGGACAGTTCACACCTTCAGTTAAATGTGAGAAACAGTTGGAGCCTGGTTAAGAACAGTCCACAGAACGGCTCAGAGCAGCTCTCCCCGCACTTCCCCGAGATCACGGACACAATATTGGTCCAATTGGCCAGGAGTTATGGAGATATCAGAGAAAAGAAGGGTGCAAGAGGGATCACGGAGTGGGGAGGGAGAGCATTGGGGGGGGGGGGAGGTATGGGGCACACACAAGGAGGGAACGGAATAGAGTATAGGGGGAGTGTAGGCAGTTATAAGAAGTGTTAATGGAAAAAAGATGGGGTCACACAAACAGTATTAGTACCTGGGGGAGAGTAAGTATCAGAGCAGCGTGGAATCGCGGATCAGACAGGCGCGCTGTGATGAGCCCGATATGGACGCCCACGCTGCCTCCTCAGCAGAACACCGGGTCAGGATCCGAACACCCCATGGCCGCCTCCGCTTGTGGTCAGGAACATCGCCGCCCAGCACCGCCGTCCTCGACCGCCGCAAAGCTCCTCCGGGACAGGTATGAATGTCCAGGAATCAGGGCAGGAGCAATGAAGGAGGGTCAGCCGGGGAGGAGACGGATCCAGGAGTCAGAGGACCGGGACACAGGAAGCAGGGGTCGTCAGAGGGGCCCAGGCACCCCACAACTGAAGGCACTGCAGCAAATACCCAGTCAGGGTCATACACCTCCGTAGCAGCGCTGGGGGCATCCACAGGCTGATGCCACAGCCAGCCAGATCAGGGATATAGCGGTGGTGGTGTCCACAGCAGCGGGGTGCCAGCGTCAGCCACTATCGTGAGGAACGTGCAGGGCCGGGGTGGAGAGCGGCCGCGTCACCCCAGCAGATGAGCCGCAGTGAACTCCCCGAGGCAGGGGGGGCCCCCGTCAGCCGGCGCGCAGTCCGCGGGTATTAGCGGCAATGAGAAGGCAGGAGTCCCATGTTATAATGCCCACCGAGTTTTCAGCTCAGTCATCAGGCCTCCCGTCAGACAGTGTCCCACGCCGGATCCACAGCCAGCAGCCACAGCGCTATAAGGTTAGTCCGCAGGTAACTTCCAAAGGGCGGGCGGCATACAGGATAGTGAAGGGAAGCATCCGGTCACAGGCAGCAACGAGAGTTTGTCAGTGTGCGGGAGCACGGATTCGCGCCAGCACCACGCCGGCGGTCATGCGGGCCATCTCTGCTGATGGCTTGACTCCGGGGTAAATCTCCACGGACGGGCACAATATAGGCATCCACGAGTGCACGGAAGATTCCACAGCAGTGTGGTACAAGTCGTGGCCTTGCAGAACCCTAAAAAGGGAAGGATTATCCCCGATAGTTCAGGCAGCGTGGAGGAGCAGGATTAAAAAGCGGCCATGCCAGCTGGCTCTGCCCCCCGGAAGTCTTCCACTTATGATGCATCTACCAACAGCATTTTTTACTTTTCATGCATAGTTTGTGTGTGCTTTGATGTTCAAAGTTTTATTCTTTGGCTCTTGACAACCCGTTGTATAGTCTTCGTGTCACAAACTTTATAATGCACTGCCATGTCCTGGTGTTGTGCTTTTTTATACGGGAGGGGAGATTAGTGCCATATAGAGTCCTAGGGCAGTGGCAGTGATGACCGAAGACTGAAGGGAGCTGGTATTCGCAGTGGCAGGCAGTGTGCAGTGGAACCGCTCACCCAAACAGGTACACTGAGCAGCAGACTGGGGCTGTCAGTCACAAAGACTAGCGGCTGTCGGGGCCCTTCACAGAGGATGCTGGCGCCCAGTCACCAGAGCCCATACCAGGCATACACAGCAGCAGGAGGCCGTTCAATGGGGCCAATTTTTGATCCAAGAGTGAAGCCAAGATGTCAGTGATCTCATGCGTTGTAAAGGATTTGGCAGGATCTGTCGTTGTAGTAAGTGATGAGCATCGCAATGGACTATTATTAGGACCAGATGCCGGTGACTGAGGGCTATCTGCAGGAATGTTGTCCCGACCCCAGCCTTTATTCGCTTGTGAACCGCGGGGATTTCTGGGAGTTTTAGCCATGTACTTATCCATTATGAGGAGCTTATGGCGTAAAAAGGGCAGTAGTATATGACAAGGTATAAAAGATGTATAGAAACTTGTATGAAAATAAATGAGCTGCAATATAATTGCACACCAGCTGGGGGAGCTACAACTCTATAAATTAAGGATGGTCAGCTGTTTTTATAGCCTCACAGAGAGACCAACCTGTGATATAGTTGAAAGGAGCCTCAGGACAACCGCTGTTGATAGGTCAAGTGGGCAATAAAGACAATTACCCAGTAGCAATGGCCGCTTTTATGTAGATATCAATGTTCCAGAAGGGGAGACGAATAATGAGAAAAATAAAATAAAAAGAATATACACAGAAATATATATAGCTGAAGGGCATATAGTATGGGGAGACAGAATACCTTTCTGCCCTCTCCTGCTTACCCCAGCCACAAATCTTTAAAGGTAGCAGAAATCCAGAAGTGGACATATAGCAGAGCTTCCCTGGTCAGTCCAGCCAGTGAGCCACAGCCGCTGGTGACAAGTGGAATTGCAGGCTGTTTCAGGATTTTTCCCTCACTCAAGATGGCTGCCGGGAGATGCACAGCCCGAGGAAGCGACTAGAGGGATCCAGTGTGTGAGCTCCGTGCATGAGGGGTGAATACCGGATGTATGCTGGGGGAGGCCAGGACCTGGATCGCCAGGTAACACACTCCGGGGAGCAGGAGAGGCAGCGCTTCAGTCGTGGGCACAAGCGGAGCGGGAGGCTCCGCTCCGTTGCCTTGGAAACCCGCGGCCGGCGCCCTAGAGGTCCCGGCTGTGGGGAGAGAAGAGGGCCGCAACCCGCAAGGACATACTGAGCGTCCCCCGACTCTGCAACCCGCTTCCTCCAGTCCCCTGTCGGCAGCAGAGGGGCAATAGAGGGTGTGGGAGAACCTGGTGGGCTATATGATAGGGTAAATGTCTCTTTTAAGGATGCCGTGCAGGGGCAGCTCCAAGGCACGTCCTTCTCCCTAGCCCGCCCGGGCCACTATTGTTTAATATATTTATTAATGATGTAGGAGAAGGACTAGAAAGTACAGTGTCAATTTTTGCAGACGATACTAAAATATGAAGGCTGATCAAGTCAGGTGTGGATGTGGAGTCTCTTCAGCGTGATTTACAGTATTTAAACTGGAAGTTTGGGCAATGAAATGGTGTATCAGGTTTAATGTGGAAACATGTAAAGTTATGCACTTTGGGACTAAGAATAAACATGCAACCTACCAATTAAATGGGGAGAATAGGGGATACTGTATTAGAAAAGGATTTGAGGGTTCATTGCTAGTAGATTTAGCAGCAACACACAATATCAAAGTGCAGCAACAAAGGCAAATACGGTGTTAGCATGCATTCAAAGGGGAATTGAGACAAGGGATGAGAGCATAATCCTGTCACTGTACAAATGATTGGTACAGCCACATCTTGAGTATTGTGTACAGTTCTGGGCAGGGGCGGATTGGGAACAAAAAGCGGCCCTTGAAAATTTGTACTAGTGGCCCCACATGGGCAGCACCAGAGGTGTAAGGTCTAGCCATGGGCCATGGCAGCAGCACCCTCCCCCCAAAACTTTCCAGATAGTGGGGATATCCAGTATCAAGGGGGAAGTTAAAAAGAAATACAATTAAATATTATGAGCACATTATATGATACACCTTCAGAATTAAGGAAACTATATCATTCTTTAGAAATATATATTTTCTTGCTTATTACACCAACCGTATCCCAATCACTATTCACTCAATCTTATATGTCAGCCAAGCAGGCAGACACAGCATACACTAGATCATCTGCAATCACAGGCTATGTGACAAAGTAATTTTCATATATGCAAATTATTTAGCATCTTATTCATTATGTCTATAAAAAGGACCACATGTCCTCAAACAAAACAGGCCACACGGGTGCGTCGGCCCACCGGGAGTCTTCCCTGTGAACCCTATGGCCAATCCACCTCTGGTTCTGGGCACCTGACCACACTATAAAAGAGACATAGTAGAACTTGAAAAGTTTCAGAGTCGAGCTACCAAATTGATTAAGGGATTGGAGACACTGGACTATGAGGAGAGGATTTCTAACTTAGATATGTTTACACTAGAAATGAGACTACTAAGAGGAGATATGATTAATATTTACAAATATATAAAGGGACAATGGGGGTAATTCCAAGTTGATCGCAGCAGGAATTTTGTTAGCAGTTGGGCAAAACCATGTGCACTGCAGGGGAGGCAGATATCACATGCGCAGAAAGAGTTAGATTTGGGTGGGTTATTTTATTTCTGTGCAGGGTAAATACTGGCTGCTTTATTTTTACACTGCAATATAGATTTCAGTTTGAGTACACCCCACCCAAATCTAACTCTCTCTGCACATGTTAAATCTGCCTGCCCTGCAGTGCACATGGTTTTGCCCAACTGCTAACAAAATTCCTGCTGCGATCAACTTGGAATTACCCCAATTATGCGGAGCTATCACGTCAGTTGTTTACTAAGAGACCTCTATACAAAACGCGCGGACATCCACTAAGGCTTGAGTAGAGGAAATTTCGTACTCAGCGCAAGAAAGGATTCTTCACTGTAAGGGCAATACTAACATGGAATTCACTACCAGAGAAAGTTGTAATGCTGGACTCAGTCAATGCATTTCAAAATGGGTTAGACAAATTTCTAATGGAAAAATATATATGAGGATATAGCCTTGAACCTAAAAAGAATAGGGAATGTGATATAATTCAGGTTGAACTCGATGGACTACTAGTCTTTTTTTCAACCTCACCGACTATGTTACTATATCGCATTGGCTGTGCAGCACTGCTGATGGCTGATAGATCTTCAGATATATTGATGCTTCTGGCTGTGTGTATAGGCGGAGCGGTGCGCCGACCGCCTATACACTTGTTGCAGGGGGTTGATGTCACAGCTGGGCAGGCAAATTTAAATGCCCGTCCAGCTGCGTGTCCTGACTGACACATTGAGCAGCTGATTAGTAAGTGTGTACATCAGACAAATTTAATAGAGAACACTATATAAAACATAGCAGTATGAAATAGTTCTATAAAGGCTGTAGTGTTCAAGTTAAACTCTTTTGCTATTGTGCTTAAATGAACAATCTGCAATACTTCAAGTGTTGTATGTATGTGCAGCCCTCCGATCTAAAATAAAAACAGAATAATGTATGCCCATATCTCTCATCCTAAAATGCCACCACATGCCCCTTTCTTAATCGAATACACCACCAAGTTCCATTTTGACGTTAGATTTGCTCAGAAATAACCGCACAGTCCCTCAGACCCCACTTTACACAGATTTTTTGCTGGAAAACTCCCCCCACATCCCTCACTCATATAGAAAACCTCCCCACAGACCTCACCACATGATGCTCATGTGCCCACCATGTTGCCACCACGTGCCCCTCACACTACTCCCAATTATTGGCTAATTTATTTCAAATTCTACCTGTCAGTCTCTTTTCAATTGTCATTGTCCTCTTCGAATTGCATCCCTCATTAAAAAAAACACACTTTAAATGTCTCTACACCTCTTTCATATCTCTTCCGAACTTAATTGCGAACTCTATGATATTCTGCAAAGCTCTTGTGAATGTTGGGGGTGCAAAAGACACAGCATGGTAAACTTTTCATATAGACCTAGTGGAAAAGTTGTAAATAGCAAGCAATCAGTCTAGCTATCATTCATCTAGTATATTCTACACACTGATAAATACTGTAGAACATCATTGGTAACTATTGACAATTTCTCCAATTGTCCTTTTTAAAAAGGTTTGATACATCAAACCCACAGTCCTCACAAGGGAGAACACACTATACATCGAAGTCATCTGCTCTATATAGTCTAGTTATCCGCTCTATAATAAAGATGAAATTAAGAGGGTATTTCAGACTGGATCGCTACAGTGGCAGCGATCGCAGTCTGAAACCCTTTGTGGAGTACTATGCGTGCGCAGCCCGGGAGGCACAGTGAGATGCTAACAGCATCTCAGGGCTGCGATTGCCTCTGCCTGATTAACAGACAGAGGCGGTCGCGGGGTGGGAGGGGGCGTGCCAACGGCGTTAGATCGCCGTTGGCAGGGTGCGGTCCGGACAATGCAGGCGTGTCCGTACCACTGCGGAGGCGGGATGCGGCAGCTGCGTTACGTCACACACAGCTGCTGCGGCCAAGGACGCGGTGGGTAGCCGCCTGCCAGTGCAGCTAGGCTGCACAGGAGCTGCGCTGGCAGGGTGCTACTCAGCGGGTGCAGGGGGTAGGGCCTGACATGCGGGGCGGACTAGACCTGTGCTGGGAGTCCACCCGCATGTCAGAGTAACTGATAGTAGATGTGCTAAATTTAGAACATCTACGATTAGCTTTGAATCGCCCCCTAAGTCCGATCAGCAGCAGCTGGATGGGAGGTGACAAGTGAAGAATCGCTGGGGCGCTGGTAGTCCATGTATCAACTGTAGGGTTGCCAGATCATCCTATAATAAGGGACACATATGAATTACATAGGTTTAGTGGCTGAGTCAGCCAGCTACATAATCTGAGTAATTCATATGTGTTCCTTATTAAAGGGATGATATGGCAACCCTAGTCACCTCTTGCCCACCACTGTTACAATGCTAAAGCTGGGTACACACTGATGATATGTGGCGCAACATATTGGGTGCATCGCCTAGTGTGTACCCATGATATGCGCGGTCCCATGGATTGCTAGCTTCATCCCCTGACGGTCCTGAAGCAGGGCCGAAGAGGGAAGTCACTAGCGATGACATGTTGCAGAATGGACTCAGCATCTGCAAGAGTGTATGCACTTGCTGCATGCAGGGTCCCATCAGTGGCGATGTCGACCTGGGTGCACATCACTTAGCGTGTACCCAGCTTTAAGTGCAATCATTTTATATGTATAGTTTAGTACCGATCACTTGTTTTATGAGCAACACGATACCCAGTAATAAGTATAGTCAAACAAAGTAGCAATCCACAGGTGTAGCATGTAGCCATTACCTGAACAACCCCTTCCGTAACACTTGCCAGAGAGTAGGCTTGTCCAGCGGGATTCAGTTATAATGCCGGCTGTCAGGATCCCGACATTCAGGAACCGGACTCCGGAATCCTGAAAGCCGATATATTACCGGTGGTCGGAATGCAGTAATTCCCACTCGGTTGGTGGGTCCACGCCACCAACCAAGGGGGTAATTCAGATCTGATCGTAGGTGTGCTAAATTTAGCACATCTACGATCAGTTTCTCAGACATGAGGGGGGACGCCCCTAGTCCGCCGCGAATGTCTGGCTCTGACCCCCCCCCACAAGGGTACAAAAGCATCGCACTGCAGTGATGCTTTTGCGCCCACTGAGTAGCTCCCTGCCTGTGCAGCCTAGCTGCATTGGCAGGTGGCTACCCCATGTGCCCCGGTTCGCATCGGCTACGTGTGATGTCATGCAGCCACCGCGGCCCACCCCCGAACCGGTCCGGACACGCTTGCATTGTCCAGACCGCACCCTGTTAACATTGTTGGCCCACCTCCTCCCATCCCGCGACCACCTCTGTCTGTCAATCAGGCAGAGGCGATCACAACCCTAAAATGTTAGCACCTCAGTGGTCTACACTCTACAAAGGGCTTCTGACTGCGATCGCGTCTGAATTACCCCCCAAGTGGGAATAAAACCTGTGACTAGCGTAGCTCGACTCTGGGCCCCAAAGCGTGGTGAGAGGACTCACTATCTCGCTGCCGGTATACTGATAGATGCGATGCCGCCAGTAGTGGATCTTGCCACGGGCAAGCAGGACTTTTGCCCGGGGCGCCGCCTTCCGGAGGGCGCAGGGCGCCGCACCAGGGCAAGATCCGCTGCTGCTGTGTGCCCCCGCTGCCCGCTGCCGCAGGCCGCTGCCCCCCCCCCGCTGCTGCTGTGAAGGGAAACTAGACGCGTACGCGTCTAGTTTCCCTTCGTGGAGAGGTCCTTTACTGTGCGGTGCGCGATGACATCATCGCTCACCGCACATCATTTTAATCTGTACAGGGGGCGTAAATGGCCACGCCCCCTGTACGAAGCCACGCCCCAGAATCGGCCCTGGATGCCGCTGTCAGACAGCATCCCGTCAGCTGGTATATTATCCCCATTTCTGTCCAGCATCAAGGGGAAAGTTAAAAGATAACAAAATTAAACATTACAAATGAAACATTATGAGCACATTATATGTTATACAATTAGGATTCGGAAGACTATATAATTCTTTAGAAAAATATATTTTTGGTTTGTAACACCCACTGCATGCCAATCACTATTCATTCAAAACTACATGTCAGCCAAGCAGGCAGACAGTGGAAACATTAGATCAGCCACAATTACAAAGGCTAAGTAGCAAAGTAATTTGCATATACTCAAATTATTTTGCAACTTATTAATTATGACTGTAAATGATCCAATGTTTGCACCATCTGCCCGCAGGCTGACACACATGACAAAATCAATGGTGACCAGCACACAGCAAGTACTTGTCTAAATGAGAAAATATATTAAAAAATATTACAAAAAATGACATACTCTCCAATACTCATTGTGTATGATATAACGTGATAAATTAGAAGGTTATGATACACAAAAGAGGGCATGTCTGCTATTGATGGTCGACAGCTATTCTGTATTGTTTGCCTTATGTATATATAGCATTGCAGACTACTTGTGGCGCCATATAAATAAAGTGTGATAATCTCCTATATAATAGCCCGAATCTGTGACTCTGTGTATAACGCTGGGCGTGGCTAGGAGCTCTCATTGGGTTAGCAGCTGGTCTATCACACCCAGTCCACAGCTGATTGGGCGAGAAACGCCCTCCCACACAGGTTACTTCCAAAGGGAGGCTCTGTCCTTTGGCCAGGGACGTGCAGTCAAGGGAGGCAGTGCCTCCCCTGTCATAATGATTAAGATAATACAAAGAAGATGCATATGACACATATTCTGTGCCATATGTATCTTCTTAATATTATTCTTAGCGTTGCTGTTTTGTATATGTGTTTGGGAGGCACCGATCGTGGTGCCTCCCGTTGTCACTGGGGAAAGTATGGGAGCGGGGGGCGGGCACGGGCGGGGACTAGCCATGGGCTGTAAAAGCCCATTGAAAATATATGGGAAAGCGGCACCATTAGAGGTGCCGCTTTCATACAGGGACGTGCTTTCAACCTATGAAAGCACGTCCCTGTCAGTGAGGCCACAGTGATTGGCCAGCGGATCCGTCACTGGATCCGCTGTCAATCACCGTGTGGGCGACGCTGGCGGAGGAGGTGCGGGCGGCTGGATGCGGCGATGGTGCGGGCGGCGGGATGCGGCGGTGGAGCGGGCGTCGGCGGTGCGGGCTGCGGAAATTACCTTTATCCTGCAGAGTTTGGCAGCGGAGCGGTTCCAGTTTCAAAAATGGCTCTTCAGCGTCATTTTTGAAATTCAAGATGGCCGCCGCGAGCCAATCACGGCTCACCGCGTCATCGCCCCACCCCCTCCGGCTGACTTATATAAGTCAGCGCGAGGCGGAGGAGAGTCAGTCCGACGGCGGAGGAGGAGCTGTGAAGAGCTCCTGAAGAATGAAGACGTCGGAAGTCCTGGCTGGGCGGCGGCTTAGCAGCCGCCGCCCACCAGGTGAAGACGCTGGAAGCCCTGGGGGGGTGGCGCCCCCCAGGTGAAGACGCCGGAAGCCCTGGGAAGGCACGGCCACGCAAAAGAGCTTAAAGGCCGTCGCCCCCAGGTGAAGACCCAGTTTAATAAAGCTTATTTTCAAGACTGTGTGGTGTTTTTATTTTAATATTTTCTTTACAGGTGGACTACAGGTGCCAGCGGGCACTTTATGTCCAGGCATGCTGGCACTTGTGGTTCTCCAAGTGCCAGCATGCTGGGGCAGGCTTGCTGGGACCTGTAGGCTACCTGTAAAGAACAATATTACTATTCTTTGCAGGTGGACTACAGGTGGCAGCAGGGCCTTTGTGTCCGGGCATGCTGGCACTTGTGGTTCTCCAAGTGCCAGCATGCTGGGGCAGGCTTGCTGGGACCTGTAGGGCAGGCTTGCTGGGACCTGTAGGCCACCTGTAAAGAACAATATTAACACACAATGAACCCCGCACCCACCGCCACCAGGGGTGCGGGGCATAGCACTGGGCTATCAGCCCAGTGCTGGTTATTGCTCGGGAGGGGGGACCCCATTTTTATTTTTTGGGGTTCCCACTTTCCGAGGAATTCCAACCCTGGGCTGACTGGCTGGGGGGCAGATTAATGTTATGGCAGGGGGACCCCACACTGAGTGTCTCCCCTGCTATGGCTTTACTCCCCCTGGCTGGTTCTGCCTAGTGCTGGTTTTACTGGTGTGTTGGGGGATCACACTTTTTTTTTTTTTCAGGGGGGGGGGAGGGCTTGTAAGCTGCCAGTACCTCCCCAACCAGTGACCTCACCGCACGTCACTGCCTTTGGCTGCTGTGTGTTCCCAGAGCAGGATTAACAATGGGGCTGATGGAGCTGCAGCTCAAGGTCCACACCCCAAAATAGGCCCAGTGCATCTGCAGCAACATACCCTTCAACAATTTACACATAAAGGGGGTCATTCCGAGTTGATCGCATGTAGCAACTTTTTGCTGCCCGTGCGATCAACTATACGCCACCTATGCGGGAGGGTTTTTTGCATAGCAAGGCTGCGAACGCTTGTGCAGCCCTGCTATGCAAAAAAAAAAAGTTTTGTGTAGAACTAGACCAGGGAAAGAGTTACTTACCCTGCGCAATGATGCCAGCGTTGCAGGTCCCGGAATTGACGTCAGACATCCGCCCTCCAAATGCCTGGATACACCTGCTCCGCACCACTCCCAGAAAACGGTCAGTTGACGCCTTCCTCCTGTCAATCTTCTTGCGATCGCGGCAGCAATCGTTTTCTTCGGTCTTCTTGTCGTTGCCCAGCGACGGCTGTCGCTGAGCAACGACGTGCCGGTGCATTGCAGCCGCCGCACATGCACAGAACCGACCCGTTCACACCGATACGGAAAACAGCAGCGTGCGAACGGGTCGGAATGACCCCCAAAAATCGGTACAAATTTGAAAAGGGGGCATGGCTACGGGTAAAGTGGCGTGACCACGCTCCTTTTCCTATACTTTCAATGGAAGTTTGGAGAGCTAAAAATAGGTACAGACCATAAAAAAAGGTGCTGTACCTGCCAAAAAGGTACAGTTGGAGGATATGAAGCAAGTCTCTGCGCTGTAGATAGGACACTGCAGTAAAATTATTTTTCCCCTATGTCCTGCTGCCAGCCTACCTGCCCCCTTCGGAATCAACAATCCCCACTCCCTAGCCGTGGCGCAGGTGGAACAAAAGCTGCTGCGGCCACCAGCATAGATGTGTATGAAAGCAGCGCAGTGGAAGGCTTTCATAGCCCTCCCTGCGCCGCATACTCTCTGAGCCCCGTAGCCTCCTCTGTGTGTGATGTCATAGAAGTGCCTTCCCGCCACAGCCGCGCCCAGATCCCCTGACTCCGCAACACATGGCCGGATCCAAGCAGGGGCGGTCGACCAGGGGCCCCCACACTATCCCCCTGATTTGCGCTCACTGCCAGAACTAAAATCGGAGCACAGCATGATCCTGCTGTGTCTCCGATTTCCCCAGTACATGGCGGCGGCCTGCGCCGCCCGCCGAGGTGCTGCTGCAGATTGCAGGATTTTATACTCACTTCCGCCCGCGGCCACTGGGATGTGTGATCAGAGCCGGGGGAATCCGCTCAGCGAGGGTATGCATTGCAGGGAGGCACTCTCCTCGCTCTGCTACACTGCTGCTGGGTCCACCGTTGCTGCCAGCTGCCGCTTCGCTTGTCAGACTGACAGGCAACATCACCGACAATGTGAAGATTGGCACCTCCTCCTTGTTGTGTCACCGGCGTCTGACCTGCTGACTAGGTTTCAGTGCCGGGGCCCTGCTCACAGCTTCCTCTCATATTCACTCCCTGGATGACTGCTGACAGGGAGAGGACCACCGCTCTCACACTACTCTGGCTACTATGGGGGCCACCATCCCGACGGCTCAATATCCCGATGCTTGCTGCACTCGCCCCTCCCCGCCGGGATCCCGGCGTTGGTATGCTGCCGGGATCCCGGCGTCGGTAAGCTGACCGGCGGTCTCCTGACCGCCGGTCAGCTGTACTACACCCGTGGAGGGAGCCGGGCATGTGTTCAGCGGAGCTGCAGCTAGATACAGCCCACCAAGCCTAGGCAGTACTTTCATTAGTTGACAGTGTACAGGAGGCGGTGCCCTGAGCAGCATCAAAGGATGCAGTAAGGGGAGAAGAGACTACAGTTCTCCAGTTGCAAAGACTCCATGGCAGGATGTCGTTCTCTGCCCTGGCCTGGACTCTGCTGGTGCTGAGGCTGGAGGGACAGATGATGCAGTATGCAATCAACGGCACCTGCAGCTAAGCACAATGGCACCTGCAGCTAAGCAGCTCACTGCCTGCCCAGGAGAGTGAGCTAAAGTACCAGGACTTCAGGCTGATGGAGGATTCCAGGAGAGTGGGTGTGCACTGTCACTGACACTGCACAGCACTCTCACCTTTTACGTTGATTCAGCGAGTTAGTCAGTTCTGTCAGCCAGTCACTATTGTTAGCGCCAGTGTCCCAACGCGCCGCATTACAGGGAAGTAGACGCACTAAATAAACTACAGCTCCCAGCAGCCCTTAGCGCCGGATCATTCTGGCACTAAGGGCTGCTGGGAGCTGTAGTTTATGGAGTACATCTTCTTCCCTGTAATGCGGCGAATTGGGACACCGGCGCTAACAAAAGTGACTGGATGCTTGGCTGCTGTGCGAGTCTCCAGGAGAGCCACTGCCAAAGAAAGGACAGCAGCTTAGCTGCTTCCAGGAGGAGAAGCATTACCCGCCCCTCTCCCACTCGCAGTACCTCCAGGCCCCATCCGCGGTGCCCCCACACACACCCTCCACCACCTGCAGTGGCCCTTGACCCCTACCCGCAGCACCCCCGCACCTCCCTCACCCGTGGCACCCCCACCCGTGGCACCCCTGCACCTCCCCCATCCGCGGTGGTTCCGGAACCCCCTCCCCCACCCACAGCACCTGCCCTCCCCCACCCGAGACATCCCCACAACCGCCCCTCCCCCACCATCGGCACCCCCGGACCCCATCCACATCTCCCCGGCACCCGCCACTCCCCAAACCACAGCACCTACTAGGTGAATCATCAGGCACTGTTAATGCCATTGCAAGGGGCTACAACCCCTTAACCATTGCACGCCCTTTGTCTGTGCAATATTTAACGACTCACACAATTATGATTGGAGGCAATACTCCATATAATAAAAATATTGCACGCCACAAGGGCATGCAAGTGTTAAGGGGGTGTAGCCCCTTACGATGGTGTGAAGAGCGCCCATAGGGCGCGATGAATCACCTAGTAAAAATATACTATCTATTTACCATCAGTATATATATGCAGCAAAGTTACTATGTGTAAACAGCTGGGAGCATGAAACTGACCTAAGTTCCTGTAAAAATGCTCACCTCTGGAGAAAGTCTCGCTCTGTGGAAGACTTCCTTCACTCCATCCTTGATTTTCTCCAATCTGGATTTCGCCCACTTCATTCCACTGTTACTGCCCATGTCGAAGTCACCAATGCCCTACTTTCAGCCAAATCCAGGGGCCACTTCTCTCTGTTCATCCTCCCGGACCTCTCTGCAGCCTTTGACACACCGTGGAGCACCCAATCCTCCTCCGCACCCTTCAGACCATTGGCCTCTCTAGCACTGTCCTCGCCTGGTTCACCTCTTATGTCACCAACCACAGCTTATCTGTGTCTGCCTCTGGCTCCATCTTAACCCCTTCCATCCTCCCTATTGGCATCCCGCAGGGTCTGTGCTTGGCCCCCCAGCTCTTTTCCCTGTTCACCCTTTCACTGGGACAATTCATCAGTTCCTTCGGCTTCCAATGCCATCTCTATGCTCATGACATGCCACTATACCTTTCCTCTCCTGACCTTTACCCTTTTGTCCTCTCTTAGGTTTCCAGCTGCCTCGCTGCAATCTCCTCCTAGGTGTCTGAGCGCACTCTGAAGGTCAATGGGATGCGGTCAATTTAACTACAATCAAAATCCAGACGGTCAAAATACCGGCATTGAAAGTACTGACACGGTCATAATACCGACATTTAAAATGTCGACAGGTCAAAAAGTCGACATGAGTTTTTCATAATTCTTTTCATTGAAACCGACTTGTTCATACTTTACCATCCCAGTGGACCTGGAGGGGAATATAATAACGTGCCGAGGGAAGCGAGGCACCGCGCCCGAAGCGCGAGCCATGCGAGGGGACGTGGTACACTTATACAGTGTCCATATCGACCTATGTCGACATACAAAAAAAAATGTAAAACTGTTCTCGACTTTTTTGACCTGTTGATATTTTAAATGTCGGTATTGTGAAATTGTCGGTATTTTAAATGTCGGGATTTTGACCTTGTCAGGATTTTGACCTTCAGTAAATTGTTGTCTGGATTTTGACCATCGGCATTTCGATTGTAGGTATTTCATACTGATCCCAGCTCAACATGGACAAAACCAAACTAATCATCTTTTCTCCATCCAGAGTCTCCGCCCCTCCCCCCATCCCAATATCTCTATCACTGTTGCATCATCACGCCTGTTCCCCAACTCTGCTGTCTAAGTATCACTTTTGATTCCTCCCTCTCCTTTGCCCCCCACAGTCGATCGATCTCTGGCACATCGTCATGGTTCCAGCTCTGTAACATCGCTCTCAACAAGTCATTCCTCTTACAGAATGCCACTTAACTGATTATCCACTCACTGATCATTTTGCAGCTTGACTACTGTAACCTTCTCCTAATAGGCCTCCCTCATTCCCATGTCGCACCGCACCAATCTGTTATCAATGCTGTAGCTAGACCATACTTGCCTACCTGACCCTCTCCATGAGGGAGAAAATGCTCTGTTCCTGGACTTTCCTGGTAAGGTATGATTGCCATCACCTGTGGTGAAACACCTTTCTTATCAATTACCTAGCTCACCACAGGTGATGGAAATCATACATTACCAGGAAAGTCCAGGAACAGAGCATTTTCTCCCTCATGGAGAGGGTCAGGTAGGCAAGTATGAGCTAGACATATCTTCCTCTCCCATTGCTCCAGATGTCTGAGCAGTGAAGATATTCGCCACCCCCTCAGCCTTGCAACCATAGGTGCAGAGGATGCGGCTGCTATGGATCCACAGCTGCCATGGGGTCCTAGGTCCCGCTGCTCCCCCTGCACCAAGTCACGTCAGTCACACTGCAGAACTGACTACAGTTCTTCTCATTTTCCTCTGCCTCCCCCGTCTCTTCCCCTCCGGCCAGTGCTGTTAGGGAGCCAAAAAGTGAAGAGAAGCCCCAGCCTACATACCTCACAGCTCAGCTTCTCAATGATTGTTTGGCATTAGCTAACGCCTGGGCTGGCACAAGAGTTTTCTCCTCCCACTGAGCCGTGACGCACCACGCCGCAATGAAAATAGACTCAACTATGTTGCCAGTAAGTCTGCTCATCCGCAGAACCAGTAAGGGGGTGGATGATGCCTGCAATGTACACCAGGATCCAGTATGCAGCCGGCGGGTTTGATCCTTCCAGCAAAGACTCGCGCTCCGGGTGAGAGGGAGAGCAGCAGCTAGGGGGACACAGCTGCCACTGTAGCTTGTCAGGTAACCAAGTTTGGCTTTCGCTGGTTTTGTCCCGAGCAACCAGGCCCCTTTGGCAACAGGTAATGAACTCGGCTACAGTCACATGAAAGTAGAGACAGTCCGGGTGAGAGGTTTTGTGGAGTCATATGGTTTTGTATTAACAGTATCTGCATATAGGGATCTATCAATTTATACATTTAAACATAGGCGTGCGCAGACGCTGACATGGGGTTACCGCTCCAGACTTCCTCAATCTGCCGCATTATGGTCTACTCACCCTCTCCATCCATCCAGAAGAGACTGCTTACCTGGGCAGGCCTATGCATTTAAATATAGGTGTTATTGAGCAAGAGGGTCACAAGGGATTGCTGTACTAAAGAAGAATGCTTTGCATTCCACCGACAAGCAAGAGGGCTAGGCAGTAACAGCGGACACACCAGTCTCCTAGATTCCAATAGCAGCATTCGGAGAGGAGTGGCTGCTCATGCTGCTGTGTGTGCATGCAGTGCTGCAGAGAGTGCGCATGGGCCAGGCAACAAACAACCTCAGGTCAGTGCTACCACCCACCATCCCCCAGCCCAGTGCCCCCCTCCCCCATCAAACCAACCCTCACCCATTCCAGTGTCTCTCCCTTCTCCAAACCAGTGTCCATCATCATTAGTGTCTCCCCCTTCCCTCTCCAATTGGCCAACTGCCCCCAGCCAGTACATTCATACAGTGCCCCCCCCCCCCCCTTGCCAGCATAGTGTTTGCCCCTCCCATCTAATTTTCACTGCTCCTCTTCCCATCCAGCCCAGTATCATCTACATATATCATTCCCCTCCACCCCTCCAGTCCCATGGCTCCCGTCTGCTCACTTACCCTCCCATCTCAGTGTCTCACACCCTCCCAGCCCAGTACCTCTGCCCTCATCTCCTTTCCAACCAGCCCACTTCTCCATCTCACTCCCCAGTCAAGTGGCCCTTACCTGCTCACTGTCCCCTCCCCACCCTCCCACCCCCAATTTTAGTGTCTAACACCCTGCTAGTCCAGTGTCTTCCCCTTCCCTTCCAAACCAGCCCACTGCCCCCATCTCGATCTTTTCTGCCCCCCACCCCCATTCTGGCAGAGTGATGATCTTGCTATGGGGCCCACAAAGGTCTAGTTACACCCTTGACCTCCTTGCTGCACTGTATGCGATTTGTGAGGCTATTACAGACAACTCAGGCATCAATGTTTATGGAGATTGAGATACTGCACTTATTTACCCTGGGAATGAGGTCTCTAATACCCCTTTTCCACTAGCGTAGCACGGGTTGCAGCCGTGTCGTCTGACACGGCTGCGACCCATGCTACAGCCCCCTGCAGCCAGCGCTCACCAACCCGGCAATTGCCGGGTTGGTGACGCGCTAGTGACGCGGCAGGGGCGGCGCTGGGGGATCACATGATCTCCCAGCGCCGCCCTCCCTATGCACTGTGAATGGGAGCCGTGTCGCTCCCGTTCACACTAGACAGCTAGCCGGGTTGAACACGTGTTCAACCCGGCTAGCTACCAGGGTAAGATTCCCGGATCACTTGATCCGGGAATTTGCCGGGGGACCCGTTTCCACTAGGAAAAACACGGGTAAATGCGCGCCCCTGCGCATTTACCCGTGTTTAAAAGAGCTAGTGGAAAAGGGGTATAACTATTGTGATGTAAGAATTTAGAAAACGTTTATTGAATATTGAGTTCTACAGTTTTTGTTTTTCTGTACATAGCCTCTTCCATTCTGTAATATACTTCACTAAACACAACATTGTATATAGTATAAACACATTGTACTTGCAGCAAAAAAACTCTGGCACATAGCTAAGGATAATAAAAAAAAACAAATATGTTCCTGTTCACAGCATGTGAATCTTTCATTTCTGTTATGTGATATTTTTATTGCAGCTCAAAATCTATTCTGAGATTGTCTTCTATCCTCCAGCATGAGACATAACCATTTCTATCTTAATTCTGAAACTGTACCTTCAATAGCTGTTTTATTTTTCACTTCCTTCAGACACAGTTAATAGCAGAAATGTACAATGCATACTCTCATCACTCACTTCCGACCACCCGGAAAAGTTGGAGCTGGCCTTCACCACCCGTGTTTCCCCGCACTTGTCCGCACTCCCCTGCAGCTGTCCGTAAAAGTGGGCGGCCCAAGGGGGCTGATGATTTACGCTGTTTTGCATCATTGTAGCCCCCCCTCCCACACACACACACACACACACACACTTTACAATGCCGATTAACTGGGCATTGTTTAGCAGAGGATGGGCAACGATGACGCAATTGCTCTTCCATGACACCACACTGCCTGCTTATCCTAATGACACATCCCCTGTTGTACCGACCTAGCTGCTCCCTCACAGGTCACCGATGCTTCGGGGCAGGTTACCGTTCTGAGTTGTAGTCCACGTGGATGGTAAAGTATCAAAAAGTCCCAAAAATGAAAAACAAACCTCAAGCAGACCATATGCAAGTTGACCTTTTAACTGTAGACCTATCATCTGGATGCCCATGGTGAGACCCTGCATTTACCACTTGACCCACTGTACTACTACTGATGGTCTGCTCTGCTGGCCACTCTGTTTCATGCAGAACTGTGAATGCAGCTGTACATCCAGAATAATGCTGAGTAAACCAATTCTCTGTTTAAGTACTAGGCTGTTCACTGACTTCAGGGCATCCGTTGGTGTGTACTATCACTCTGCAATACCACTGCCAATAGTACATACATATTCCAGTAATGAAATACTTCAGTATTGCCTGTAAAGGTGGGTACACACTAGTGTGTGCTCCGAGAGCAACATCACCTAGTATGTCCCCTCCCGGCCCGCCCAATGGCGGGAATACACATTGGGGGTAATTCCAAGTTGATCGCAGCAGGAATTCTGTTAGCAATTGGTCAAAACCATGTGCACTGCAGGGAGGCAGATATAACATGTACAGAGAGAGTTAGATTTGCGTGTGGTGTGTTCAATCTGCAATCTAATTTGCAGTGTAAAAATAAACCAGCCAGTATTTATCCTACACAGAAACACTACAACCAGGCCCGGCGCTACCCGCTCAGCGAAGGGATGCAGTGCAGGGAGGCGCTGGGAGGGAGAGGCGCTCACCCTGCTTTGCATCCCTTCCCTGCTGCGCCGTCCTGACCCCACTGCTGCTGCTGCTGCCGCCAGCGGCTGTGCGGCGCTGGCAGCATGAAAAGCCCACTCCCCCCCTCCCCTCCCCTCACTCCTCCCCTCACCTGTGTGTCTGTGTCAGTGGCTCGGTACATATCAACGGAGGGGGCGGAGCTACACGGACCGGAATGGGCGGAGCTAAATGGGACAGAAGGGGCGGGGCTACACGGACCAGGCTGCTGCAGTGCTGTACTGAGGGAGACAGTGTCTTTGGTAAGTGGAGGGTGACTGAGAAATGTGTGTGTGTGTGTGTATTTATATGGTGGCTGTGTATGTGTGCGTCTATATGTGTGAATTGTGTGTGTGCGCCATACTTGCCTACCTGACCCTCTCCATGAGGGAGAAAATGCTCTGTTCCTGGACTTTCCTGGTAATGTATGATTGCCATCACCTGTGGTGACACACCTTTCTTATCAATTACCTAGCTCACCACAGGTGATGGCAATCATACATTACCAGGAGAGTCCAGGAACAGAGCATTTTCTCCGTCATGGAGAGGGTCAGGTAGGCAAGTATGGTGTGCGCACGTGCTTTATGGACGCTACTACTGGGGGGGTGCATTACGTGTAAGGACGCAACTACAGGGGGGGCATTACATATAATGACGCTACTACTACAGGGGCGGCATTACGTATAAGGACGCCACTACAGGGGGGCATTACGTATAACGACGCTACTACTACTGGGGGGGCATTACGTATAAGGACGCCACTACAGGGGGGGCATTACGTATAACGACGCTACTACTACTGGAGGGGCTTCACAAGTAAGGACGCTACTACTACTGGGGGGGCCATTACGTGTAAGGACGCTACTACTACTGGGGGGGGGGCATTATGTATACTGACGCTACTACTACTGGGGGGGCATTACGTATAACAACGCTACTACAGGGGGTGCATTACGTGTAAGGACACTTCTACAGGGGGGTATTACGTATAAGAACGCAACTACAGGGGGGGCATTACGTATAACGACGCTACTACTACTGGGGGGGGGGCATTACGTATAAGGACGCAACTACAGGGGGGGCATTACGTATAACGACGCTACTACTACTGGGGGGCATTACGTATAACGACGCTACTACTACTGGGGGGGCATTACGTATAACGATGCTACTACTACTGGGGGGGCATTACGTATAACGACGCTACTACTACTGGGGGGGCATCACTTGTAAGGATGCTACTACTACTGGCGGGCATTATGTATAAGGATGTTACTACTTCTGGGGGGCATTATGTATAAGGATGTTGCTACTACTGGGGAAGCCATTACGTGTAAGGACGCTACTACTACTACTGGGGGGGGGGGGCATTACGTATAAGAACGCTACTACTACTGGGGGTGCACTACGTATAAGCACGCTACTACTACTTGGAGTGCACTACGTATAAGGACGCTACTACTACTGGGGGGCATTACGTATAAGGATGCTACTACTACTGGGGAGGCCATTACGTGTAAGGACGCTACTACTACTTGGAGTGCACTACGTATAAGGACGCTGCTACTACTGGGGGGAATTACGTATAAGGATGCTACTACTACTGGGGAGGCATTATGTATAAGGACGCTAATACTACTGGGGGGGCATTATGCATAAGGACGCTACTACTACGGGTGGGGCATTACGTATAAGATAAATAAGATTGTGCTACATTTTGGCGTAATTTTAAATGGGTGTACTATTGTGTTGCCATGCCCCTTGTGAGACTACACCCCTTTTCCTGGCGCGTGCCAAAGGAATATGGGAGGGCGCAAATTTATAGTTTGCAGGGGGGCGCCGAACACCCTAGCACCGGCCCTGACTACAACCCACCCAAATCTAACTCTCTCTGCAAATGTTATATCTGCCACACCTGCAGTGCACATGGTTTTGCCCAACTGCTAAAAAAATTCCTGCTGCGATCAACTTGGAATTACCCCCACTGTGCGTTATCGCTAGCAATATCGCACAGTGGAATTATGCCACGGCTGGCTTGTACATGCAGCTTTGGACGATGAGTTCAAATTGAGCTGCATGTACGGCCGACATCGAGCCGCGCATCGGCCATCATCAGCTACATACACACTGGGCGATATAGTAAATGATATCGCTCAGGAGGGGTAAAATGAGCTATGGCCCTCATTCCGAGTTGTTCGCTCGTTCTTTTTCATCGCATCGCAGTGAAAATCCGCTTAGTACGCATGCGCAAAGTTCGCACTGCGACTGCGCCAAGTAACTTTACTATGAAGAAAGTATTTTTACTCACGGCTTTTTCTTCGCTCCGGCGATCGTAATGTGATTGACAGGAAATGGGTGTTACTGGGCGGAAACACGGCGTTTTAGGGGCGTGTGGCTGAAAACGCTACCGTTTCCGGAAAAAATGCAGGAGTGGCTGGAGAAACGGTGGGAGTGCCTGGGCGAACGCTGGGTGTGTTTGTGACGTCAACCAGGAACGACAAGCACTGAACTGATCGCACAGGCAGAGTAAGTCCGGAGCTACTCTGAAACTGCTAAGTAGTTAGTAATCGCAATATTGCGAATACATCGGTCGCAATTTTAAGAAGCTAAGATTCACTCCCAGTAGGCGGCGGCTTAGCGTGTGTAACTCTGCTAAATTCGCCTTGCGACCGATCAACTCGGAATGAGGGCCTATATCGTTTACTATATCGTAGTGTGTATGCACCTTAAGTTTGAGTCTGTATTCTTTGCCGGAGTGTCACCGTTTATTGAAATCTAGGCTAATCAAAAAAGCTCCACCTACGGCTGTACTGCATATATTTTTACACTGATGACACATAACTAACACCATGACTATTGGCAGATGCAAGTAATACATAATAATGAGCAGATGGTTTGGCATAAAATTTGGAAGTATGAAAACTACTAAGTAATTCAGTTCCCAGGTCATAATGTAGGAGGACAGAAAAGCACAATCACTTCCAGGAAGAAACACATGCAGCAAACAGCAATTATTATTTTTCTGAGTCATATAAAAGACATTTCCATTTGGGTAAACAATATTGCTGGCTTACCTTCCTGAGAATACAATGGTATACATTTAAAATATGTAATTAGATATGTAGACATTAAAATTATTACCTGAAAGACCCTCATTTATTAAGAGAAAAAGAAGTCAATGATTTTCAGCAGCCAGTGATTAGACAGTCAAGAGGAAAGGTAGCACAGTAGTGTTTTTCCATTCTGGAGCAGGTACTCATTTTCATCATTTTCATTTGGCTACAAAATAATTACAGGACAAGCCCTCCATTAATTTACTGTGCTAAGCAATTCCATATTACATTTCTGCTGAAATCATTTCACTGCTCTAAAAATATTTCCCAGTGTGAAACTGTGACTAAATAAGAACTAAAGACCGTGGGGTATATTTACAAAAATCTGAGTTTGTCCGATTTGTGTTTTTTTTTCTAAGTGGCCACACGGGAATTTACTAAGCACAAATCTCGGCAGTGTTTGGGCAATTCGTAATGGTTTTCACGGCTACGTTCAGAAACACGAATGAATAGACCATCGGTCAAACGTGGCTGTTTGTTCATACAACACAGGAAATTACTATTCATTCGTATTTGGGTGTTAGTTTCTGAATGCTCTATTGCGGTCATTTTTTTTTTTTGCGAATCATTAAAAAAAGCAGCAAAAAAATAGACCTGCTTTTTCCAGGCGAGTTTGGATAATCATGCACGGATCAGTGCATGGTTATCTATGGGAAAGGGTCTGTTCAGTGTTAAAATGTATAAAAAAAATTGCGTGGGGTCCCCCCCTCCTAAGCATAACCAGCCTCGGGCTCTTTGAGACGGTCCTGGTTGTAAAAATACGGGGGGGAAATTGACAGGGGTTCCCCCATATTTTAACAACCAGCACCGGGCTCTGCGCCTGGTTCCAAAAATACGGGGGACAAAAAACTTAGGGGTCCCCCGTATTTTTAACACCAGCACCGGGCTCCACTAGTCAGAGAAATAATGCCACAGCCAGGGGACACTTTTATATTGGTCCCTGCGGCCCTGGCATTAAATCCCCAACTAGTCACCCCTGGCCGGGGTACCCTGGAGGAGTGGGGACCCCTTAAATCAAGGCCCCCCCCTCCAGCCACCGAAGGGCCAGGGGTGAAGCCCGAGGCTGTCCCCCACATCCAAGGGCGGCGGATGGCAGGCTGATAGCGTTTTGTGTAAACAATAGAATATTGTTTTTTGTAGCAGAACTCCAAGTCCCTTTGCGGTCTGCGGTAAACCGCGAGGTTAAGTGGGGCCAACCACAAGAGTAACCCCACTTAACCTCACAGTCTACCGCAGACTGCAAAGTTCACACCATTGGATACAATTGAGCGCCTATGCGCTACATTGTATCTACAGTGCGCAGCCTGACTGACAGCTCAGGAGCGCACAGCCAATCAGGAGAGTGCCATGACGTGGTGCTCCCTGATTGGCTGAAGGGACCCTCTTTGACAGCAGTCACAGGGAGTCCCGCCAGACGGGGAAAGGGGATCCATGTGTAAACATAGATCCCCTTTCAGTGCGTGGATCAGGTTTTTAGTTTTTTTTTTAACAAGTCCGTGGATTATAACTTATAAGAAGAGGACCGATCTACCCCGGATTCTTTGTAAGTATAATTTTATTTACAGGTACCCCGGGATTCTACTGGACATGTATGTTTAATAAAATTTTACTTTCAAGGCGTGTGTGTGTTTTGTTTTTATTTGGGTATTTTTTTGTAGAACTACAGGTACCAGCGGGCCCGTACCCTCCTCGAATGCTGGTACTTGTGGTTCTCCAAGTACCAGCTTGCGGGGAGTTCTGCTACAAAAAACAATATTCTATTTTTTACACAAAAGGCTATCAGCCTCCCATCCGCCGCCCTTGGATGGGGGGGATAGCCTCGGGCTTCACCCCTGGCCCTTGAGTGGCTGGAGGGTGGGACCCCTTGATTTAAGGGGTCCCCACTCCTCCAGGGTACCTGGCCAGGGGTTACTAGTTGGGGATTTAATGCCAGGGCCGCAAGGACCAATATAAAAATAAGATTTTAAACCTACCAGTAAATCTTTTTCTCCTAGTCCGTAGAAGATGCTGGGGACTCCGTAAGGACCATTTGGTATAGACAGCTCCGCAGGAGACATGGGCACTGTAAAGACTTTAGAATGGGTGTGCACTGGCTCCTCGCTCTATGCCCCTCCTCCAGACCTCAGTTAGGACTGTGCCCAGAGGAGACTGACAGTACGAGGAAAGGATTTTTGTTAATCTAAGGGCAAGATACATACCAGCCCACACCATACACACCGTACAACATGGAATGAACCAAACCAGTTAACAGTTTGAACCAAACAGCATCAGCCAAAGACTGATCTCAACTGTAACATAACCCTTATGTCAGCAACAACTATATACAAGCCTTGCAGAATTTGTCCGCACTGGGACGGGCGCCCAGCATCCTCTACGGACTAGGAGAAAAATATTTACCGGTAGGTTTAAAATCTTATTTTCTCTTACGTCCTAGAGGATGCTGGGGACTCCGTAAGGACCATGGGGATTATACCAAAGCTCCAAACCGGGCGGGAGAGTGCGGATGACCCTGCAGCACCGATTGAGCAAACAGGAGATCCTCATCAGCCAGGGTATCAAACTTGTAGAATTTTGCAAAAGTGTTTGAACCCGACCAAGTAGCTGCTCGGCAAAGCTGTAATGCCGAGACACCTTGGGCAGCTGCCCAAGAAGAGCCCACCTTCCTAGTGGAATGGGTCTTTTTTGAATTTGGTAACGGCAATCTAGCCGTAGCATGAGCCTGCTGAATCGTATTACAGATCCAGCAAGCAATAGTCTGCCTTGAAGCAGGAGCGCCAACCTCGTTGGCTGCATACAAGTGCCTCTTGTCTTAACTCTAGCCGTCCTGGCTACATAAAGTTTTAAGGCCCTGACTTCCTCAAGGGACTTGGAATCCTCCAAGTCACCCTTAGCCACAGGCACCACAATAGCTTGGTTCATATGAAACGATGAAACCACCTAAGGTAGTAACTGAGGGCGAGTTCTTAACTCCGCCAGATCCACATGGAAAATCAGATAGGGGCTCTTGTGAGACAAAGCCGCCAATTCGGACACCTGCCTTGCAGATGCCAAGGTCAACAACATGACTACTTTCCAAGTGAGAAATTTTAAGTCAACCATTTGAAGAGGTTCAAACCAGTGTGATTTAAGGAACTGTAACACCACGTTAAGGTCCCACGGTGCCACTGGGGGCACAAAAGGTGGCTGGATGTGCAGCACTCCCTTTACAAAAGTCTGGACATCTGGGAGAGAAGCCAATTCCTTCTGAAAGAAAATAGATAAGGCCGAAATCTGCACCTTGATGGAGCCTAACTTGAGGCCCATATCCACTCCTGTCTGCAGGAAGTGAAGAAAACGACCCAGCTGAAAATCCTCCGTAGGAGCATTCTTGGCTGCACACCAATATACATATTTTCCCAAGATACGGTAATAATGCTTCGCTGTTACTTCCTTCCTAGCCTTCATCAGAGTAGGGATGACTTCCCCCGGAATACCTTTCCAAGCTAGGATTTGGTGTTCAACCGCCCTGCCGTCAAACGCAACCGCGGTAAGTTTTGGAACACACAGGGCCCCTGTTGCAACAGGTCCTCCCTGGGAGGAAGAGGCCACGGATCTTCTGAGCATTTCCTGAAGATCTGAATACCAGGCCCTTCGAGGCCAAACTGGGACAATGAGAATTGTCTGCACTCTTGTTTTTTTCATGATTCTCAATACTTTTGAGATGGGTGGAAGTAGGGGAAACACATAGACCGACTGAAAAACCGACGGTGTCACTAGGGCGTCCACCGCCACTGCCTGAGGGTCTCTCGACCTGGAACAATACGTCCGAAGCTTCTTGTTGAGGCGTGACGCCATCATGTCTATTTGAGGAAGTGCCCAACGACTTGTTACCTCTGCAAAGACCTCTTGATGAAGCCCCCACTCTCCTGGATGGAGATCGTGTCTGCTGAGGAAGTCTGCTTCCTAGCTGTCTACTCCTGGAAAGAAGACTGCTGACAGAGCACTTACATGATTTTCCGCCCAGCGAAGAATCCTAGTGGCTTCTGCCATTGCTGCTCTGCACCTTGTCCCGCCCTGGCGGTTTACATGCGCCACGGCTGTAATGTTGTCTGACTGAATCAGAATGGGTAGGTTGCGAAGAAGATTCCCCGCTAGTAGTTGTTATGCACACCAGTGCCTGCAGGAATGTACTGGTGTCTGAACGGAGAGGGATGCAAAACAAATGAACTCACAGACAGACTGGGGAATATGACATTACGTACACAGAAGGTGATAGGGTAACAAAATAAACACAAAGTGAACAGAGAAGCCCAGAGGCTAAGAAACTGGGTGTCTCCCTAGTATTAGGAGTGCTCAGATGGAAAGAAGCGAGATGTTGTGTTTTAATACGTAGAGAACCTGAAATGCTGTTGCTAAGGGCAACAGCAAAACCCTAAAGGGTTACCAACGGGTGTGGCAGTAAACTCCTTGGTCAGAGATGGAATAATAGACACAAGGAGAGTCTCCACAATCCTAGTCCTCACTTGCAGTGCACTGGTTCAGCTTACTGCCACTAAACTGACACCAGAACACCTTGCACAGTGAGAAAGGATTTTGGCAGGCAAGTCTGAGAATACAGCCGCAAACTTGCTAAGTTCACAGAGTAGCAAAAGAACCCCAGCAAGTTAAACGACTGACTCCAGTCTTACTGCTAGGTCTGGATTGGCAGAGTGTAGTACCAAATCCCAAGGCCTATTTGCAGTAAGCAACAAACAAATACAAAGCTACACAGTACTGGCTAACTTTCAGGAACTGACTAACCAACAAAGATTCAGCAGCATCTGCTTAATCTGAGAAGAGGCTTTATATAGCAGGTGCTGTCCACGCCCCACTGAGACCTCACAGACTGTGAGCACAAAAACCAGCACCGGATCCCCTGCCGTGCACAAAGCCTGTAACCACTGCACAGCAAAAGACCCGAACCGGAGTATCAGCTGCGCTCAGGTTACTCCGCTAGCACTTGTCTCCCGGTTGCCATGACGACGTGGCAGCACAGGGCAGGAGACCCTAACAGTACCCCCCCTCTGACGAGGGGTCAAAGAACTCCTACCACCGGGTTTATCGGGGAACTGCGAGAAGAAAGAGCGTATCAGTCTGGGGGCATGAAGATCACAACTGCGCACCCACGACCGCTCCTCCGGGCCATACCCCTTCCAGTGCACCAAAAATGACAGCCGACCCCGAACCATCTTGGAGTCAAGAATCCTTTCAACAACAAACTCCCTCTGGCCACGTATCAGAAGAGGAGAAGGTCTTCCACTGGAAGAAGGATTACTAATCGCCCGTTTTAAAAGGGAACAATGAAATGTTTTATTGATACCCAAAGAACGGGGCAGATCTAACTGAAATGCCACCGGATTGATAACCCTAGTGATCTTATAAGGGCCGATGAACCGGGGGCCTAACTTATGAGATGGCTGTCTCAACTTCAAATTCTTGGTAGACAACCAGACGAAGTCTCCTAATTTGAAGCTGCAGGGTCTTTTCCGCTTATCAAAAACCCTTTTGGTCACTAATGACACAGACACAAGGGCTTTCTTAACTTTCCTCCAAATACCCCTAAGGACCAAAACCACAGAGGAACCACCAGACGTGGAGTCCAGGGGGTCAAAAGAATTGGCCTTAGGATGATGCCCATACACACAAAGGAAGGGAGAGATCCCTGTAGCAGAGTGAGCCGCGTTGTTATAGGCAAACTCCGCCATGGACAGATGAGCAACCCAGTCAGTCTGAGACTTGGAGACATAACACCTGAGGAACTGCTCCAAGGACTGGTTCACCCTTTCAGTCTGCCCATTAGACTGCGGATGGTAGCCTGACGACAAGCTGACAGAAATCTGGAGATCGGAACAAAATGCCCTCCAGAATTTGGCCACAAACTAGGATCCGCGGTCAGAGACCACATCAAGTGGCAACCCGTGGAGGCGCACAACATGCAGCATAAATAATTCAGACAGGCGTCTGGCCGATGGCAGCCCAACCAGTGGAACGAAGTGCGCCATCTTCGAAAACCTGTCAACGACAACCCAGATGGCTGTCATCCCCGAGGATTTGGGCAAGTCCACCACAAAATCCATAGAAATGTGGGTCCATGGCTTAGATGGAATAGAGAGTGGATGTAATGGGCCAACAGGAACCCCTCTAGGAGTCTTATTTCGGGCACAGATGTCACATGCCCGAACCCACTGATCCACATCCTTAGCCACCGAGGGCCACCACACCGCCCTAGATAGCAACTCCCGAGTTCTGGCAATACCCGGGTGACCTGCCGACTTCTTGGCATGGAATTCCAGGAACACTCGCTGTCTTAACCTAGGAGGCACAAACAAAAGACCTACCGGAAGGTCTGGAGGAGCCTGCTCCTGTGCTCTAAGGACTAATGACAAGAGGTCCTGGGTAATGCCCACTTTAATACATGATGGGGACACAATGGGCAATGGCTCCTCGGTGGTCTCCTGGATTGGAGCAAAACTCTGCGAGAGCACATCAGCCTTGATGTTTTTTGACCCAGGGCGATATGTTATCAAAAAATTAAAGCGAGCAAAAAACAAAGCCCATCATGCCTGCCTGGCATTGAGACGCTTCGCTGACTCTAAATATGCCAAATTCTTATGGTCGGTGAGAATTGAGACCACAAACTTAGCCCCCTCAAGCCAGTGTCTCCACTCCTCGAGTGCATCCTTAATAGCCAACAATTCCCGGTTACCCACGTCATAATTCATCTCGGCAGGCGAAAATTTACGGGAAAAGTAAGCACAGGGATGAAGGCGATTATCAGACACTCCCATCTGAGAGAGCACTGCCCCAATACCCATCTCAGAGGCATCCACCTCCACCACAAAAGGACGCTCTGGATCTGGGTGTCGCAGCACCTTGGCCGAGACAAATGCCCTTTTGAGACGGGCAAAAGCCGCTTTGGCCTCACAAGACCAGTGAGCAACATCCGCCCCTTTCTTAGTGAGTGCCACCAAGGGCGCCACTATAGACGAAAATCCAGCGATAAATCGTCTATAAAAATTCGCAAAGCCCAGGAAACGCTGAAGCGCCTTCAAACTAGTGGGCTGCACCCAATCCAGGACTGCCTGTACCTTGGAACCCTCCATTTGGAAACCTTCTGGGGAGATAATATATCCTAGAAATGCGATTTGCTGAACTTCAAATTCGCACTTCTCCAGCTTCGCCCCAAGCCGGTGGTCTCTGAGTTTCTGGAGGACTAAGCGTACATGCTTCCGATGTTCCTCCAGGGAATGGGAGATTAGGATGTCATCTAAGTATACAACGAAGAATCTATCCAAATATTCCCTGAGCACATCGTTCATGAAATCCTGGAAGACTGCCGGGGCATTACAGAGCCCAAAAGGCATCACCAAATATTCATAATGCCCTGAGTGGGTATTAAAGGCAGTCTTCCATTCATCCCCCTCTCTTATTCGGATTAGATTGTACGCACCGCGTAGGTCAATCTTAGAAAAAATGGTGGCAGTACGAAGCTGGTCAAACAAGACCGAAATGAGAGGCAGTGGGTATGAGTTTTTAATCGTGATACGGTTCAATTCCCTGAAGTCGATGCAGGGTCGCAACGAACCGTCCTTTTTACCCACGAAGAAGAACCCCGACCCAACTGGAGACTGTGAAGGTCTGATGAATCCCTTAGCCAAGTTCTCCTGAATGTACTCTGCCATAGCCTGAATCTCAGGACGTGACAGGGAGTACAACCTGCTCTTGGGAAGCTTAGCATTCGGCAACAAATCAATGGCACAGTCATAGGGGCGATGGGGAGGTAGTACCTCTGCAACTTTTTTGGAGAACACGTCCGCAAAATCTGCATAACATCCTGGCAATCCTGGCAAACTTAGCTGCGAAAGCCTGACTGGAAGGCTCAAGCAACTCCTGAAACAATCAGTTCCCCAACTAAGAATCTCCCCAGAGACCCAGTCAAATTGAGGATTGTGGGCCCTTAACCAGGGTAACCCCAACACCAATGGGGCAAAAGTACAGACAGTCACATAAAAGGACAATTTTTCAGAGTGTGTGGCTCCAATAAACAAAGAAATCTGGCTAGTGCAAGAGGTAATTTTACCCTGGGATAATGGTTCCCCGTTTAACCCACAGATCTCAATTTCCGATGCCAAGGGTACTAAGGGAACAGAGTGTTTCAGGGCGAATTGGCGGTCCATAAAAACCCCGTCGGCCCCACTGTCCACAAAGGCCTCAGTCTTGACAGTTTGACCGAGGATCTTCAAGGTCACCGGAATGATAAAAGTCTTCTTGGGAAATTCTGACTTCTGGCCTGACAGGATATTTCCCATCACCCTCAGGCCCTGAAGTTTTCCGGCTTTTCTGGGCATGATACTACCACATGACCTTTATTCCCACAGTACAAACACAACCCCTGCTGTCTCCTCCGCGTCTTCTCACGCGAGGAGAGGCGGGTAGCCCCAATCTGCATAGGCTCCTCGGAAAATTCCTCAGAGTCTGAGGTTCCCTTGGGAAAGAAGGAAACCTCGGTCTCCCTTTCAAGCCTACGCTCTCTCAGCCGTCTATCCACCCGGATGGATAACTGCATGAGCTGATCCAAGCTATCAAGCAAGGGATATTGTACCAGTTGGTCTTTTATCTGGTTAGAAAGACCTCTTCGGTACTGGTGTCTCAGGGCTGGGTCATTCCACTGGGTATCATGGGCCAACCTCCGAAACTCCGTACAGTAAACCTCAACTGGCCTTCGCCCTTGCTTAAGGATCGAAATCTGAGCCTCGGCTGAGGCCGTCTTGTCAGGGTCATCATACAACATGCCCAGTGCCGTAAAAAAAGCATCAACACTTTTAAGCGACGGACAGTCAGGCTGCAACCCATATGCCCAGACCTGTGGGTCTCCTTGTAGCAAGGAAATCACTATGCCCACCCGCTGAATCTCTGACCCAGAAGACTGAGGCCTAAGCTGGAAATATAGCTTGCAGCTCTCCTTGAAACAAAAGAACTGCGAGCGATCTCCAGAAAAACGATCCGGGAGATTTACTTTCGGCTCCTTAACCCCTGAAGGTGCTGCTGCTGCGGGAGCTCCGCCAGCGGCCTGGGAGGTGTGCATTTTAATGGACAAATCTAAGACCTGCACCTGATCGACCACCTGTTACAAAGTATTTTGAGGGGTATGCTCCATATTCCCACAAAATTTCAACAGGAGTATTGGACTGCTGAATATGTTATGCACACCAGTGCCTGCAGGAATGTACTGGTGTCTGAACGGAGAGGGATGCAAAACAAATGAACTCACAGACAGACTGGGGAATATGACATTACGTACACAGAAGGTGATAGGGTAACAAAATAAACACAAAGTGAACAGAGAAGCCCAGAGGCTAAGAAACTGGGTGTCTCCCTAGTATTAGGAGTGCTCAGATGGAAAGAAGCGAGATGTTGTGTTTTAATACGTAGAGAACCCGAAATGCTGTTGCTAAGGGCAACAGCAAAACCCTAAAGGGTTACCAACGGGTGTGGCAGTAAACTCCTTGGTCAGAGATGGAATAATAGACACAAGGAGAGTCTCCACAATCCTAGTCCTCACTTGCAGTGCACTGGTTCAGCTTACTGCCACTAAACTGACACCAGAACACCTTGCACAGTGAGAAAGGATTTTGGCAGGCAAGTCTGAGAATACAGCCGCAAACTTGCTAAGTTCACAGAGTAGCAAAAGAACCCCAGCAAGTTAAACGACTGACTCCAGTCTTACTGCTAGGTCTGGATTGGCAGAGTGTAGTACCAAATCCCAAGGCCTATTTGCAGTAAGCAACAAACAAATACAAAGCTACACAGTACTGGCTAACTTTCAGGAACTGACTAACCAACAAAGATTCAGCAGCATCTGCTTAACCTGAGAAGAGGGTTTATATAGCAGGTGCTGTCCACGCCCCACTCAGACCTCACAGACTGTGAGCACAAAAACCAGCACCGGATCCCCTGCCGTGCACAAAGCCTGTAACCACTGCACAGCAAAAGACCCGAACCGGAGTATCAGCTGCGCTCAGGTTACTCCGCTAGCACTTGTCTCCCGGTTGCCATGACGACGTGGCAGCACAAGGCAGGAGACCCTAACAGTAGTAGGCCGTTGTATATGGCCCTTAACTCCAGCACATTGATCTGGAGCCACCACAAGAGAGATACCCTGGCCCTCGGGGACAGGCTTATCCTCCGATGCATTTGTAGATGGGACCCTGACCACTTGTCCAGAAGGTCCCACTGAAAAGTTCTCGCATGGAACCTGCGGAACGGAACGGCCTCGTAGGCCGCCACCATTTTTCCTAATACTCGAGTGCATTGATGAACTGACACTCCTTTTTGGTTTTAGCAGGTCCTTGGCCATGTTCTGGAGCTGCTGGGCTTTTTCCACTGGTAGAAAAACCCTCTTTTTTTTCCGTGTCCAGAACCATGCCAAAAAATGACAGCCGAGTTGTCGGAACCAACTGCGACTTTGGCCTTTATCAGGAGATCGTCCAAGTATGGGATAATTGTGACTCCTTGCTTGCGCAAGAGCACCATCATCTGCGCCATTACCTTGGTGAAATTTCTCGGGGCCGTGGAAAGCCCAAACAGCAACGTCTGAAACTGGTAATGACAATCCTGTACAGCGAATCTCAGGGACGACTGATGAGGTGGATATATGGGGACATGAAGGTATGTATCCTTTATGTCCAGTGACACCATAAAATCCCCCCCTTCCAGGCTGGAGATCACTGCCCGGAGAGATTCCATCTTGAATTTTAACCTTTTCCAATATAGGTCCAGGGATTTTAGATCCAGAATTGGTCTGACCGAACCATCCGGCTTCGGGACCACAAATAGGGTTGAATAAAACCCTTTCCCCTGTTGCACTAGGGGAACCTTGATAATCACCTGCTGTTGACACAGCTTTTGTATGGCAGCTGAAACTATTTCCCTCTCTGGGGGGGAAGCTGGCCAGGCCGATTTGAAAAATCGGCGTGGAGGCACATCTTTGAACTCCAGTTTGTAGCCTTGGGATACTATATCGACCACCCAAGGATCAAAGTCCGACTGCACCCAGACTTGGCTGAAAAGCCGAAGACGTGCCCCCACCGGTGCGGACTCCCGCAGCGGAGCCCCAGCGTCATGCGGTGGATTTTGTAGAGGCTGGGGAGGACTTTTGTTCCTGGAAACTAGCCGTAGCTGGAGTTCTTTTCCCTCTACCTCTGGCGAGGAAGGAAGAGCCTCGACCCTTTTTGAACTTATGCACCCGAAAGGACTGCATCTGGTATTGAGGTGTTTTCTTTTGCAGTGGGGGAACTTAAGGCAAAAAAGAAGACTGACCCGCGGTAGCCGTGGAAACCAGATCCGCGAGGCCATCCCCAAATAACACTTCACCTTTGTAAGGCAAAGCCTCCATATGTCTCTTTGAATCAGCATCACCTGTCCATTGACGGGTCCACAGGGACCTTCTAGCAGAAACTGCCATGGTATTGGCTCTTGAACCCCACAGCCCAATATCTCTCGCAGCCTCTCTCATTTATAAGGCTGTGTCCTTAATGTGACCCAAGGTCAACAAAATACTATCTTTATCTAGGGTGTCTATGTCAGATGACAAGTTATCTGCCCCCGCTGCAATAGCGGTTCCCACCCATGCCAACGCCCCTGCCGGTCTGAGCAGGGCACCCGTAGTCGCATAAATTGATTTTGAGGTAGTTTCCTGTCTGCGATCCGCAGGATCCTTGAGGGCTGCCGCGTCCGGGGACGGTAGTGCAACCTTCTTGGACAAGCGCGTCAAGGTCTTGTCCACCGTGGGCGAGGATTTCCACCATAACCTGTCCTTCGCGGGAAAAGTATACGCTATAAAATTCACTTTGGAACCTGCAGTCTCTTGTCAGGAGTTTCCCAAACCTTTTCAAATAAAGCGTTCAGCTCATGAGATGGGGGAAACGTTACCTCAGGTTTCTTTTCCTTAAACATGCAGACCCTCGTGTCTGGGACAGAGGGGTCATCCGTGATATGTAAAACATCGTTTATTGCAATAATCATACATTGAATACTCTTGGCCACTCTTGGGTGCCACCGTGCATCATCATAGTCGACACTGGAGTCGGAATCCGTGTCGGTATCAGTGTCTGCTATCTGGGAACGGGGACGTTTATGTGACCCTGATGGGTCTTGTGACACAGTCAAAGCCATGGATTGACTCCCTGCTCTATCCCTGGACACTGCTTCGTCCAATCTCTTATGTAATAAATTCACATTAGCATTTAAAACATTCCACATGTCCACCCAATCCGGTGTCGGATGTGCCGACGGAGACACGATCACCATCTGCTCTGCATCCTCCCTAAACAAGCCTTCCGCCTCAGACATGTCGACACACACGTACTGACACCCCCACACACACTGGGATAACTGAAATATGGGGACTGACCCACAATAAGGCCCTTTGGAGAGACAGAGAAAGAGTATGCCAGCACACACCCAGCGCCACAATATACTGAAAACAAAAGTCCCAGTCTAAATAGCGCTTATAACATAATATTTGCACCAAATAATGTGCCCCCCCCCCCCTCCTTTTTGCCCATTACTGTGTGCAGCAGGGGAGAGTCCGGGAGCAGATTCTCTGCAGCATGCTGTGGAGAAAATTACGCTGGTTAGTGCTGGAGGATCAAGCCCCGCCCCCTCGATGGCGGGCTTCTGTCCCGCTCATATCTTTATACTGGCGGGGGTTTTATAACATACTGCCCCTGCAGTATCTAAACTTGCTGCCAGATTATATTGAGGTGTTTATTGCTGCCCAGGGCGCCCCCCCAGCGCCCTGCACCCATGCTGTGCATGTGTGTGTATGTGGGAGCAATGGCGCGCAGCGTTACCGCTGCACGTTACCTCAGCGAAGATCTGAAGTGTTCTGCCGCCTTTGAAGTCTTCTTTCTTCTTATACTCACCCGGCTTCTATCTTCCGGCTCTGTGAGGAGGACGGCTGCGCGGCTCAGGGATGAACGGCGAGGGTGAGACCTGCGTTCCAACCCTCTGGAGCTAATGGTGTCCAGTAGCCTAAGAAGCAGAGCCTATCATTTAAGTAGGTCTGCTTCTCTCCCCTCAGTCCCACGATGCAGGGAGCCTGTTGCCAGCAGTGCTCCCTGAAAATAAAAAAACCTAACAAAAGTCTTTTCAGAGAAACTCAGGAGAGCTCCCCTGCAGTGCATCCAGTCTCCACTGGGCACAGGAACTAACTGAGGTCTGGAGGAGGGGTATAGAGGGAGGAGCCAGTGCACACCCATTCTAAAGTCTTTACAGTGCCCATGTCTCCTGCTGAGCCGTCTATACCCCATGGTCCTTACGGAGTCCCCAGCATCCTCTAGGACATAAGAGAAAGTGTCCCCCGGCTGTGGCATTATCTCTCTGACTAGTGAAGCCCGGTGCTGGTGTTAAAAATACGGGGGACCCCTACGTCTTTTGTCCGCTGTATTTTTGGCACCAGGACCAGGCGCAGAGCCCGGTGCTGGTTGTTAAAATATGGGGGAACCCCTGTCAATTTCCCCCCCGTATTTTTACAACCAGGACCGGCTCAAAGAGCCCGAGGCTGGTTATGCTTAGGAGGGGGGACCCCACACAATTTTATTTCAGAATTTTTAACACTTTAAACACTTTTATTTAAGGTACACAATGAATCCCTGCACGGATCTCACAGATCCGTCTGGGATTCATTGTGTTTTGTCAGGCAGTGTTTTACTAATCACTCCCGTAAAACACTGCCTGACATTACAAATCACATCGACATTGGAAAACACGAATGTGGCAAACTCGGCAGCTTAGTAAATTACCGTATCAGGAATCAAAAAGTTGCAGTAAAATGCATCCGATAAAAAATGAGTTTAAACACAACACAAATCGACTCAAACACGAATATGTACGCAGCAGCTGCACTATAATACGCAAAAGCAGCAGGTGATGACTGTAGTAGAAAGACGCTCATCGGATAATCTGCGCAAGCATTGTGACTCTGGGTGGCTGGTGTTTTCACACTGCCGGGGCCTGTGAAGCTGCATCGTTATGAGTTTGCAATGGCTCCGGTGGGCATCTCGTTTCATCCTGGGCGGCAGCTTCACTTGCTAACATTAGCAGTTCTGTAGCCGAGAAAATCGCAATTACTTACAAACATGAATTAGGCCGACAACGCAGGACTCAGGGGTCTATTTACTAAGCCTTGAATGGAGATAAAGTGGACGAAGATAAAGTCCCAGCCAGTCGGCTCCTAACTGCCATGTCCCAGGCTGGGATTGAAAAATTACAGTTAGGAGCTGATTGGCTGGTACTTTATCTCCATCCACTTTATCTCCGTCAAAGGCTTAGTAAATTGACCCTTAAGTCTCCTGCATATGCGCAGTTCAACAAGCGCTGGAGATGTACGTAAACCATTAAGTACATAACTTTGATAAGATCATATCTGCATCCCACAATTCTAAATATTCTTGTTATTACACTGTACACCGCTGACATAGTATATGAAAGAATTAGAGATGGTTTATTTCCCAAGTAATGCAACTTCCCTAACTTAAACCACTGATAGAAAACACATTGAGGGGCAGATGTGTTAACCTGGAGAAGGCATAAGGAAGTGATAAACCAATGATATGTGCAAGGTGATAAACGCACCAGCCAATCAGCTCCTAACTGTTAATTTACATATTGGAACTGATTGGCTGGTGTTTATCATCTTGCACATATCACTGGTTTATCACTTCCTTATGCCTTCTCCAGGTTAATACATCTGCCCCTGACTCACAGGTTTTCTGTTTCCAGAAAGCAAGCATAATATGGAGACAAGAGTGGCCTTACACTGACGTGAATGCAAATTGACCGTAGATGCTCGCTCATTGCATGCTCAAAAGTGAATGCATGACTTTGCCTGTATACAAAGTTATATGTAGGTGCACTCTACTTAGTGCAAATGATACGTCTGAAAACATTCTCATTTACACTTCCATCCAGCTCTGCATAACCCGCAATTGTGTCTACACACCATCACTGAACTTACAGCCGAGTAATGCCTTCTCAGTTGCATCTGTAGTGGTGACTAAATATGATTCAGCATCGCCTTACTTACGTGCACACATTTTCCATAGCAAACAGAGGTACGGTCAACTCAGGCCTGAAAGCCAGGGTCGGCATTCCGAGTAGTGTCGCGATTCTGGCATTGGTATTTCGACTGCCGGATCCCGACTTAATTCCTTTGAGAACAACTACACAAACATTTTTTTGCTTCCAAATGAATCAGCAAATTTGGCTTTAAGTGTTCCAGGACCAACCCCAACCACATCACACATGGCCCAGTCCTAATAGTATATCGTAAATTCTCGAAATGGCAAATAACAGAATTTTAATACCTACCGGCAAATCATTTTCTCCTAGTCTGTAGAGGATGCTGGGGTCCACTTCAGTACCATGGGGTACAGACTGTTCCGCAGGAGCCATGGACACTTTAAGACTTTCTAGAGCGTGAACTGGCTCCTCCCTCTATGCCCCTCCTCCAGACCTCAGTATAGGAACTGTGTCCAGGGAAACGGACAATTCGAGGAAAGGATTTACTTTTAAGTTAACGGTGAGATTCATACCAGCTCACACTTCAACCATGCCGCACACATGGCATTCAACAAAACACATGCCAACGGGCATGAACATTACAGCAACCATGCTGAAAACATTTTTAACAAAATAACAACTGCAGGTAAAGTACACACTGGGCTGGGTGCCCAGCATCCTCTACTGACTAGGAGAAAAGGATTTACTGGTAGGTATTAGAATCCTGTTTTCTCATACATCCTAGAGGATGCTGGGGTCCACTTCAGTACCATGGGGTTATACCAAAGCTCCAGTACGGGCGGGAGAGTGCGGATGACCCTGCAGCACCGATTGATCAAACTTGAAGTCCTCATCGGCCAAGGTGTCAAACTTGTAAAACTTAGCAAACGTGTTTGCCCCTGACCAAGTAGCTGCTCGGCAAAGTTGTAACGCTGAGACCCCCCGCGCAGCCGCCCAGGATGAGACCACCTTTCTAGTTGAATGGCCATTCACCGAATTCGGTTTCAGCAATCCTGCCGCGGAATGAGCGTGCTGAATCGTACCTCTGATCCAGCGCGCAATGGTCTGCTTAGAAGCAGGACACCCAATCTTGTTGGGAGCATACAGGACAAACAGAGCCTTGTTTTCCGTATCCGAGCTGTTCTTGCGATATAAATTTTCAAAGCTCTGACCACATCCAGAGACTTTGACGCAGCGAAGGTGTCAGTAGCCACTGGCACCACAATAGGTTGGATTATATGGAAAGAAGAAACAACCTTCGGAAGAAATTGCTGACTAGTTCTTAACTCAGCCCTATCTTCATGGAAGATCAAGTAAGGTTTCTTGTGAGACAAGGCCCCTAACTCAGACACCCTCCTTGTGGATGCCAAGGCCAACAGCATGACCACTTTCCAAGTGAGAAACTTCAACTCTATCTCCTGTAGAGGTTCAAACCAATCCGATTGAAGGAACTGCAACACCACGTTAAGATCCGATGGTGCCACTGGTGGCACAAATGGAGGTTGGATGTGCAGAACCCCTTTCACGAACGTCTGAACTTCTGGAAGGGAGGCCAATTGTTTCTGAAAGAAAACGGACAAGGCCGAAATCTGGACCTTGCTTGAACCCAATCTTAGGCCTGCATCCACACCCGCCTGCAGAAAATGGAGAAAATGTCCTAACTGAAACTCTTCCGTAGGAGCCTTCTTGAATTCACACCAAGACACATATTTTCTCCAAATACGATGGTAATGTTTAGACTTTACTCCTTTCCTGGCCTGATCAGAGTGGGAATGACTTCATTTGGAATACCCTTTCGGGCTAGGATCCGGCGCTCAACAGCCATGCCGTCAAACGTAGCCACGGTAAGTCTTGATACATGCACGGCCCCTGCTGCAGCAGGTCCTCGCGAAGAGGAAGAGGCCGAGGATATTCTATTAGCAACTCCTGAAGATCTGGATACCAAGCACTCCTTGGCCAGTATGGGACAATGAGGATCGCTCGAACCCTTGTTCTTCTCACGATCTTGACCACTTTTGGTATTAGTGGAAGTGGAGGAAAGACATACACCGACCGAAACACCCACTGGGTCACCACTGCATCCACTGCTATTGCTTGAGGGTCTCTCGACCTGGAACAATATCTCTGAAGCTTCTTGTTGAGATGAGATACCATCATGTCTACTTGAGGAACTCCCCAAAGACCTGTCACCTCTGCGAAGACTTCTTGGTGGAGGCCCCATTCATCTGGATGGAGATCGTGTCTGCTGAGGAAGTCTGCTTCCCAGTTGTCCACTCCCGGAATGAAAATTGCTGACAGAGCTCTTGCATGTCTTTCTGCCCAGAGGAGGATCTTTGTCACCTCTGCTATCGCCGCTCTGCTTTTCGTTCAGCCCTGATGGTTTATGTACGCGACTGCTGTTACATTGTCCGACTGGATCTGTACGGGTTGATCCTGAAGAAGATGCCCCGCTTGTAGAAGGCCGTTGTAAATGGCTCTCAACTCCAGAACGTTTATGTGAAGACAGGTTTCCTGACTTAATCATCTTCCTTGGAAGCTTTCTCCCTGCGTGACTGCACCCCAGCCTCGGAGACTTGCATCCGTGGTTACTAGGACCTAGTCCTGAATCCCGAACCTGCGTCCCTCTAGTAGGTGAGAACTGTGTAGCCACCACAGGAGCGAAATTCTGGCTTTGGATGACAGGATTATCTTCCGGTGCATGTGTAGGTGGGATCTGGACCACTTGTCCAACAGGTCCCACTGGAATACTCTGGCATGGAACCGGCCAAACTGTATGGCCTCGTAGGCCGCTACCATCTTTCCCAACAACCGAATGCATTGATGAATCGACACTCTTGTTGGTTTCAGAATTTGTTTGACCATTCTCTGGATTTCCAGAGCCTTTTCCACTGGAAGAAATACCCTCTGTACTTCTGTGTCCAGTATCATCCCGAGAAAGGATAATCTTGTCATCGGTTCCAACTGTGACTTTGGAAAATTTATGATCCAACCGTGTTGTTGAAGTACTGTCAGGGAGAGTGCAATGTTCTGCACCAACCTTTCCCTGGACCTCACTTTTATCAGGAGATCGTCCAGGTAAGGAATTATATTGTCTCCTTTCTGTCGAAGGAGGACCATCATCTCCGCCATCACCTTGGTGAACACCCTCGGTGCCGTGGAGAGTCCAAACGGCAATGTCTGAAATTGGTAATGACACTCCTGTATCGCGAATCTCAGATAAGCTTGATGAGGAGGATAGATGGGAACATGTAAGTAGGCATCCTTTATGTCCACTGATACCATGAACTCCCCTTCCTCCAGACTGGAAATCACTGCCCTCAGAGACTCTATCTTGAACCTTTGCAGGTAGAGATTCAGAGATTTCAGGTTTAGAATCAGTCTGACCGAGCCGTCCGGCTTCGGAACTACAAAGAGGCTTGAATAAAACCCTTCTCCTTGTTGTGACAAGGGAACCAGGACAATGACTTGATCCTGACATAATTTTTGTATTGCTGCTGCTACTACTTCCCTGTCTGGAAGAGAAGCTGGTAAGGCCGATTTGAAAAATCGGCATGGGGGAACATCTTGAAACTCTAGTTTGTATCCGCAGGACACAATTTGTAAGATCCACGGGTCCAGGCCAGATTGAACCCAGAACTGACTGAAAAGTTTCAGACGTGCCCCCATCTGAGCGTACTCCCGCAAGGGAGCCCCAGCGTCATGCTGAAGATTTGGCAGAAGCAGGGGTTGATTTCTGCTCCTGTGATCCTGGAGACGCTGCAGACTTTTTTCCTTTTCCCCTTCCTCTACCCGCAAAGAAAGGGGAACCTTTACCCTTTTTGTATTTATTGGGCCGAAAGGACTGCATCTGAGAGTGATGTGTCTTTTTCGCTGGCGCATGAGCATAAGGCAAGAATGTCGACTTACCTGCGGTAGCCGCAGAAACTAAAGCATCCAGCCCATCTCCAAACAAGGCCTCACCTTTATACGGGAGAGCCTCCATATTCCTTTTGGAATCTGCATCAGCATTCCATTGGCGAATCCACAACGCCCTCCTTGCTGAAATAGCCATGGTAGCGGCTTTTGATCCTAAGAGCCCAATATCTTTCATGGCTTCTAGCACATACGCAGAAGCGTCTTTGATATGACCCAACGTTAGGAGAATCTCATCTCTATCTATTGTGTCAATCTCTGATGACAAGTTTTCTGACCACTTTTCAATAGCACTACTCACCCACGCACAGGCAATGGTAGGTCTGAGTAGTGTCCCATTGGCCACATAAAAAGATTTTAACGTAGTCTCTAACTTGCGGTCTGCCGGTTCCTTTAGGGAAGCCGTCCCAGGCGCAGGGAGAACCACCATTTTTGTTAATCGTGACAGGGCACTGTCTAAAACGGGGGGTGACTCCCACCTTTTCCTGTCCTCTGCCGGGAAAGGATAAGTTACCTGAATTCTTTTGGGAATCTGAAATTTCTTTTCAGGGTTTACCCAGACTCTCTCAAAGAGAGTGTTCAGCTCATGAGATGGAGGAAAAGTTATGTTAATTTTCTTTTCTTTATAAAAGTAAGCCTTTTCCTGAGGTAAAGGAGGGGGTTCTGTAACGTCTAAGACCTCCTTTATAGCAACAATCATGTACTGAATGTTTTTCGCTAATTTTGGATCTATTCCCCTGGATTCACTAGTGTCGACACAGGAATCAGAGTCCGTGTCGGTATCAGTTTGTACTACTTATGCAAATTACCTTTTATGTGACCCAGAGGGGTCCCCTGTGGATGAAAAAGCAGAACTATTAAAAATCACATCTTACACGGATTTTCTCCAGGTTTCTGCATGAGACTCAGACTTATCCAATCTCTTACTGATATGATTCACACTATCACGTAATTCTTTCACCCATTCAGACTCGTGGTGTGCCGGCAGCGCCACCACATTACAACTCTGTGTCCCTAAAATGGCTCCCTCAGGGGAAGAGCTCCCTGCCTCAGACATGTCACACACGTGCACAAACACACCACAGACACTCCGGGGCTTATAGGGGACAGACCCAGGGGTGTATCTACCCATTGGCCAGGATGGCACTCGCCAGGGGCGCCAGGCAAGGAGGGGGCGCTGCCTGGCTGTGCCACCCGCGGCCAGTACTGTCAGACTGTACCTGGTGAGAGTCTGTTACTGCTGGAGGGGCGCTGGTGTCCGGCAGCACCGCACTTGTAATCAGACTCAAAATAAACTACAGCTCCCAGCAGCCCTTGTTGCTGAAAGCTCCCGGCAGCAAGGGCTGCTGGGAACTGTAGTTTATTGTGAGCTTGATTACAAGTGCGGTGCTGCCGGACACTAGTCTGATCACTAGTGCAGTGCGGTGCTGACGAACACCGGCGCCGCGCCGGCAGTAATAGACTCTCACCAGGTACACAGCAATTGTTATATAGCACAGTGCTATAGATCTATTTGTTGTTGAAGATAATAAAAAAGTGGCAGTGTTTGGGAGAAGGGACTGTAGTACCTGGAAAACTACACAATTTTCATGCATGTTAGATGTAAGTAAGTAGTAAGTAAGCGAAAACTTTAACTTGTTGAGTGTAATAAAGAAAATACAAATCTTACCTATTTCAAGGAAATGTATATCAGTTAATTGTATAATTGATCATTTTATCTTGGAAGTGATGGCACCCTGATGTTTTTTCTAACAGGAAGCACTTCTACCATCCAACTTATGGTGTTTGGTTAATGGCTGGGTCCGTTTGAGGCTCATCTCACAGCAGCTCATTAGCATTTCATTCGAGATGCAGTCAAGATGCCAGCGTTTGGCATCCTGGCAGTTTGAAAGCTGACGCCAGCATCCCAAAACTGCTCGGAATGCTGATGCTGGCATCCCAACATAGATAGCGATGCAGAATGCCAAAATCCGGATCGAGTTGGTGCCAAAGTCTCCACTGGCAAGCCGCGTGGGAGGGTTAGGCTGCGAGGGTGGGAGAGTTAGGGTTAGGCTGCAGGGAGGGAGATTAGGAAGGGTGGGTTAGGGATAGGCACCACTGAAGAGGCTTTTGGGGGGGGCGGGTTAAGGTCAGGCAGTGGGAAAGGTGGGTTAGGGGGGAGGGATGGTGTAACGTGAATACGAGACACTACTGTGCGGTGTAATGCGAATAAGGGACACTACTGTGTGGCATAATTTGAATTGGAAGTACTATTGTGTCCACACCCTTCCCCCACAAGACCATGCCCCATTTCCAATACTCACACCTTATTCCAAAAGTGTGTAGGGGGGGCAACAGCCCCTTACTTTACCATGGGCGCTCGGACCCCTAGATACACCCCTGGACAGACCCACAGTAAAATCTGTCAGAAGGACACAGAAAGGATTTGCCAGTTCACAACTCAGCGCCAATATAAAATCCCTGTGTAATATAAAATGTCCACAGAGACCTGTAGCGCTTTTATAATGTCAAATTATACAATGCAGCACCAAATACACTGTGCCCCCCCTTATTTACACCCTGATACTTGGTTCAGAAGTGGAGGAGGACCAGCGTTTCTTCCCTTGCAGCCTGTGTGGAGAAAATGGCACTGAGCAGTGTGCTGGCTGACTGAGGAGGAAGCCCCGCCCCCTGCAATGGCGCGTTTCCCCTCAGAATTTCTCACTAAAATATTTATACTGGCGGGGGTGTAGGATTGTGCCACGGCCCAATATGCTACTTTTGCCAGTGTAAGAGTAGGTTTTCATGCTGCCCAGGGTGCCCCCCGCGCCCTGCAGTGCATGGGTAGCATGTCCGTGCAGCATTCCTGCTCGCTGCGCGGTACCTTGAGCCGTCACGATGACCGGAGGTGACTCTTGCAGAAGTCCAGTAATAATACTCGCGCGTCTTCTGACTTCTGGCTCTGTTAAGGGGGTGATGGCGTGCTGTGGGAGTGAGCGCATAGCCGCAGCTAGTGTTCAGTACCCTTCAGGAGCTAATGGTGTCTGTCAGCAGAAGCAGAGCCATGAATCTATTTAGGAAGTTGGTTCCTACTTCTTCCCCCTAAGTCCCACGAAGCAGGGAGACTGTTGCCAGCAGCCTCCCTGAAAATAAAAAACCTAACTTAAAGTCTATTCAGTGAAACTCAGTAGAGCTCCACTAGAGTGCAACCAGTCTGCCTGGGCACATTTTCTAAACTGAGGTCTGGAGGAGGGGCATAGATGGAGGAGCCAGTTCACACTCAAGAAAAGTCTTAAGGAACCGTCTATACCCCATGGTACTGAAGTGGACCCCAGCATCCTCTAGGACGTATGAGAAAACAGCATCCATAGATGACGAAGTAAGAGTTAGCTCAAAGGCCAGAAATAGGTTGCAAACTTGTAGAATATGGGATTCAGATCTGATCGCTGCTGTGCGTTTCCGCACAGTGGGCGATCAGCGATAGACTGCACATGCGTTTGCACCGCAATGTGCACAGGCGTCAGCAAACAACAACAGGCATCACCGGACAGCAACAGGATGGTGTGAAAATTACAATCGCACAGCCATTCGCATGCTGATTGACAGGAAGAGGTCGTTTGTGGGTGGTAACTGACCATTTTCTGAGTGTCAGGGAAAACGCAGGTTTTCCCAAGCGTTTTCAGAGAGGGTGTGTGATGTCAGCTCCGATCCCCGATCAGCCTGTTCTCATCGCACTGTAGGAGTAAGACCTGGGCTGCGCACAGCACACAGTAGAAAAATCATTCAATGGTGAGTGAGGTGCGAACGGATTTGCAGCTGTCTGCTGACTGAGGGTTTTTTAGCAGCTCGGTGTTCACATGTGATTGAACACTTCCACAGCGAATATACAGTCCCCTTGGACGGCGACTATCTGATCGCAGGGCTACAAATTTAGCAGCCCAGCGATCAGATCTGAATCACCCCCTTAGTTTCCGGACAATTTTGACCTCCAAATTGCTATATGTAGTGAGCCCCCAAGCTGCCAGTGACACACATTACCTGCATTCTGGCGTGACTTGAGCAATTTTTTTTTTTTACATAAATTGATTTTTTTTAAAAAGGATTCTGAACAGCCTAACCCACAATGTAAAATCAACACTAGAGCTTCGTCAGGAGAAAAAGTGTGGGGTCCTTCCATAATCTTCAGCCCTACACATACCCTCTACATAGTGCCAACCCTCCGCAGGCCAGTCAGTATGAGGCTATATTCCCCAGGGTTATCACACAGAAAAAAATGAATGAAAAGGAAATCCCTAGATATTGTAGACTCTCATAACAAATCCTAAGAAATCAGATGTCCGGTAACCAGTGGGCCAAGAAGAGGGGCTGATTCAAATCACCCAGGCCTGGGCTGCAGGGGCTTGGCCATAGGGCTCCCCAGGATAATTCCTGGTAGGCCGACGTGTCTGTGGGGCCTGTTTTGTGTGTTATGTGGCCCCACTCCTCACATGACAGGCAGCCTACCGCATTCAGTACACTGCTTTGCCCCCATTCATTCTGATATTCCATCTCTGCAGTACAGCAACTCTGCCATCCAGTGATGCTGCCATGGCTACACACTATGTTATACCTCTTGTGCTGGCCATGTGAGGCCACTTCCACAAAATTTTACAGCTCCCAAATCGGCCCTGGGCCCAGGCACAACTGCAGCAAAAGACGCAAGGAAGACAGCAATTGCGTACAATCAGGCCTTATGAGGAAGGATCCCACCCCTCTTAACAGACCCCACCCCATCATCAGGCACATGCCCATTAGGACTGCTTCCACACATTTCCAGGGCTGGTTTTCCACCCCAATCCACCTCTGGAACCGGGTGCACTCCCCTGTGTTAAAACAGTGCCTCCCTTGTGGTGTGTGCAGGGCTGCTTCGCGGCCCCGCAATTGTTTTATTATTAAAATATGTGTATGTTAAAGGGCATAATCACACCCACCTTATTAAGCCACACCCCTAATACTGGGGCCCCAAGTGTCTCTCTACGGCCCTGCAAGCAACCTGTGCAAGTGGGAAGAACTAACTGTCACCACTGTGCATGGGCAATGGATCAGCGGTAACCTCCACTGTTGCGTGAAACACTGCTCTGGGTGATACTGTGTGCTAAAACTCTGGCTAGCCCCTAGCCACCGCATCCAGGAGGTACCACAGACAGGAGGGAGATGTACAGGCCCACAGGTGTACAGGTAAAACCCCGGTGGTACCCACTGCCTGGTTATCAGGTTAAAGACTGTGCACTTGAATGAATTACACATTAATCATTATACATGTGTTACCTTATACTGCACTGTACCATAGTATGTTTTCTGCAGTGCTTTGGTGTTATGAATCTGGTACATTATCATGTGCTATCCGTATTTACTATATATATTCATTAATGGTCCCAGACCATGCACTCTCTAATGGTTAGCCAAACCTTTGTGGCGGCTGGCAACACCCACTCTGGAGACTGGCCCCAACCACTGCATTCCCCGGGGGGCCATTCATGCCCCAGTCCAACACTGGAAATGTAAGTACACTAGCAGAATAATCTTTAGCGAAGCACCATTAGGTATTTGTTACTGAGACATTTTTTGGGGCATGCAGCAAACACTGATTAAGATTCGTGTTGTTTTCCAAGTGCAAATTTCATATCAAAGTTACCAAGTCATTTTTCATCTTGCTTACTACTATACTTGAAGGATCTTTTCTGAATACAAATCACTGACAAGTGGAACTGTGAAATAGCTGTAGAGGTCCCATTTATAGAAATGATGAATGAATCATAAACATGTCACTGACACAAAATGACTTTGGTGCTATAAGGCATAAAACCAATATCCTACTGCAAGGCGCGTGTCACCTGTACACACTGCAGGGTGCCATGGTAACACTTTCTATAAAAGCAACTGTGTCTGCATTTCACAATGAAAATGATAAACATTAACAGTGGTGTGCCCATGTACAATGTGCTCTGTCACATCTCTAACTGATGCAGTTAAAAAAAACCTTAAACAGAAAAACATATCATCTATATAACACTAGTCTAATTTGTTACATTACGAAAATGATTTGATTTACACTGACCTAGGAAGCACAAGATTTAATAAGAAGCCATGCCCATTGCCATCAGAATAATGTTTTACTAGAGATTATTTAGCACTAGTAAAATAATGTACTGTACTGTATATGGGTTTTGCAATGGAACCGTATAATTTAAGTAGTCCTATTGTAAAGTTAGTTGCCTTGATTACCAGGTTTCATTAATAGCGTTCAATGGGGGTAATTCCAAGTTGATCGCAGCAGGATTTTTGATAGCAATTGGGCAAAACCATGTGCACTGCAGGGGAGGCAGATATAACATTTGCAGAGAGAGTTAGATTTGGGTGGGTTATTTTATTTCTGTGCAGGGTAAATACTGGCTGCTTTATTTTTACACTGCAAATTAGATTGCAGATTGAACACACCCCACCCAAATCTAACTCTCTCTGCACATGTTATATCTGCCTCCCCTGCAGTGCACATGGTTTTGCCCAATTGCTAACAAAAATCCTGCTGCGATCAACTTGGAATTACCCCCAATGTCACTTGGTAAATATACACTGAGACTCAGTAATATGTAAAAATATAGAAATACCCGTTATTTGCGCACTGCAGATAAGTGATAACAGGCCAGATGTACTAAGGAGAGTGATAAAATAGAGAGAGATGCAGTGGTGCACGCAGGGTGGTTTCTGGATACCCAGAAACCCCCCCCTGATGGGACAAGTTTTTTGTTTTTTTTTGCTGGACAAAGGCAGCTTTACACAGTCACACTGACAGTGACTGCCGCTGCCAGGATCAAAGTTGCGGCGTGTGGCTCCTTTGCAAAGTACAGAGGGGAGCTGGAGCAGGAACTCAGCAGCGGTGGGAGCAGGGTTGATGGTAGATCCAAGTAGCCTAAGGGAGCTTTTACATCAGGGGGAGGAGCCACTACACAAGGGGGAGGCGCTAGGCCAGCGAGATAGTTCCTCTACTATCCACGCCACCAACTATTACCCTTAGTAATCAGGTGGCGAACGAAGCGAGCCACAGAGCCCGAAGCGTGGCGAGGGTACTTTTCGGGTACCCTGTTCGGCCGTAGCTCCTCCCCCTGGTGACGTGTCTCCTACCCTAGTGACGTCAGAAAGTCCCTTCTCCCACTCCGATTTAGAACCAACCATGGGAGCAGTGTGCATTCGGCATCCGCAGCACTGCAGCAGTGGCGGGCTTTTGGCAACGGCGGACACTGGACATCAGCGGCAGTGGCGGGCACCTGCCAATATTGGCAGTAGTAGGAACTTGACAGCGACAGGATAGTCAGGTACACGGCTACACTAAGCTCCAGGGAATGGCAGCCAGTCGGCTGCCCTGTTATGCGGCAGAAGTTTTTCAGGACTCAGGAGGATTCCAAGCTCCTCCAGATGTTTAAGTGTGACCTCACTTTGTGTATGTATTTATATGTATGTGTGTGTGTGTGTGTGTGTGTGTGTGTGTGTGTGTGTGGTGTGTTTATGTATATAAATATAAGTATGTGTGTATTACACTGCTCAAAAAAATAAAGGGAACACTTAAACAACACAATGTAACTCCAAGTCAATCACACTTCTGTGAAATCAAACTGTCCACTTAGGAAGCAACACTGATTGACAATCAATTTCACATGCAGTTGTGCAAATGGAACAGGTGGGAATTATAGGCAATTAGCAAGACACCCCCAATAAAGGAGTTGTTCTGCAGGTGGTGAACACAGACCACTGCTCAGCTCCTATGCTTTCTGGCTGATATTTTGGTCACTTTTGAAAGCTGGCGGTGCTTTCACTCTAGTGGTAGCATGAGACGGAGTCTACAACCCACACAAGTGGCTCAGGTAGTGCAGCTCATCCAGGATGGCACATTGATGCGAGCTGTGGCAAGAAGGCTTGCTGTGTCTGTCAGCGTAGTGTCCAGAGCATGGAGGCGCTACCAGGAGACAGGCCAGTACATCAGGAGACGTGGAGGAGGCCGTAGGAGGGCAACAACCCAGCAGCAGGACCGCTACCTCCGCCTTTGTGCAAGGAGGAACACTGCCAGAGCCCTGCAAAATTACCTCCAGCAAGCCACAAATGTACATGTGTCTACTCAAACAATCAGAAACAGATTCCATGAGGGCCCGACGTTCACAGGTGGGGGTTGTGCTTACAGCCCAACACCGTGGAGGACCTTTGGCATTTGCCAGAGAACACCAAGATTGGCAAATTCACCTCTGGCGCCCTGTGCTCTTCACATGTGACAGACGTGACAGAGTCTGGAGACGCCAAGGAGAACGTTCTGCTGCCTGCAACATCCTCCAGCATGACCGGTTTGGCAGTGGGTCAGTAATGGTGTGGGGTGGCATTTCTTTGGGAGACCGCACAGCCCTCCATGTGTTCGCCAGAGGTAGCCTGACTGCCATTAGGTACAGAGATGAGATCCTTAGACTCCTTGTGAGACCATATGCTGGTGTGGTTGGCCCTGGTTTCCTCCTAATGCAAGACAATGCTAGGCCTCATGTGGCTGGAGTGTCAGCAGTTCCTGCAAGACGAAGGCATTGATGCTATGGACTGGCCCGCCCGTTCCCCAGACCTGAATCCAATTGAGCACATCTGGGACATCATGTCTCGCTCCATCCACCACAGACTGTCCAGGAGTTGGCGGATGCTTTAGTCCAGGTCTGGGAGATCCCTCAGACCATCCACCACCTCATCAGGAGCATGCCCAGGCGTTGTAGGGAGGTCATACAGGCACGTGGAGGCCACACACACTATTGAGCCTCATTTTGACTTGTTTTAAGGACATTACATCAAAGTTGGATAAGCCTGTAGTGTGTTTTTCCACTTTAATTTTGAGTGTGACTCCAAATACAGACCTCCATGGGTTAATAAATTTGATTTCCATTGATAATTTTTGTGATTTTGTTGTCAGCACATTCAACTATGTAAAGAACAAAGTATTTAATAAGAATATTTCATTCATTCAGATCTAGGATGTGTTATTTTAGTGTTCACTTTATTTTCTTGAGCAGTGTGTGTGTATATATATATATATATATATATATATCTATAGTATGTATATATACATACACACACACATTTTTGCAGAGTTAATAGGTACTTTTATAAAAATGATACAGCCATTGTTTCTGTTTTTTGCATTGAGGGGGGGTGGGGGGTGCAGTCTTACCCATTTGAGTATATATATATATATATATATATATATATACAAACGACTTTTGGCAGCGCTCCCAGGTACAAATAACTCAGTCCCGGTGCCCTCCTAGACCCGCAGAGCCACGGGTCAATACAACAGTCCACTGTAGGCGGCACACTGGTCACAAAAGGTACAAAACAGCAGGTTGCAGCAACAACGTTTCGAAGTTTATTCTTCGAAACGTTGTTGCTGCAACCTGCTGTTTTGTACCTTTTGTGACCAGTGTGCCGCCTACAGTGGACTGATATATATATATATATATAAAATGGAAAGAAGGGAGAGAGGCACTCAGCGTCTTGAGATCAAAAGCTTGTATTTGAACAACACATAGAAATCCGACGTTTCGGGGCTCACATGCCCCTTTGTCAAGGTGTACACCTTGACAAAGGGGCATGTGAGCCCTGAAACGTCGGATTTCTATGTGTTGTTCAAATACAAGCTTTTGACCTCAAGACGCTGAGTGCCTCTCTTCCTTCTTTCCATTTGAAAATTTCCATTGGGATGGCATCGGTGCCCGTGTTATCCATTCATGGGAGTGCCTATTCACCTGCTCTTTGTGTATATATATATATATATATATATATATAGCATATATCTGGAAACCCCCTCTTAGAAATCCTGCGTTTGCCCCTGAGATAAAGTACCAGCCAATCAGCTCCTAACTGCCAGTTTGTGTTTGAAAAACGACAGTTAGGAACTGCTTGGTTGGTAGTTTATCACTCTCCACCTTATCACTTTTCAAGGCTTTAGTACATCTGGCCCAATGATAAAAACATCCAATTCAGTTGAAATTGAGTTTGAATTTCAAATTCGCTATACTCTAATTTGAGAATATGGTAAGCCCTTAATTACCTTTAATCAGGGTCATCTTAACAGCAGTGTAGGCCCCTGGGCACAGCAATACACTGGGGACCCTACTTATCCTCCAGCGGTAGGTCTGGGGGGTGCTTTCAGTGGCTGCTTGGATGTCCCGCGGGCGGTAGAGGGTGTTCTATCTTCTGCTCAGCATGTAGGACCTGGAGCATTCATTTCTGCTAATTACCCCTTTACAGCACAGATGGGGCAGGAGGGAGAACACTAAACTGTAGAAGGGGGCATTGCGCTGAATGAAGGGGTCCTGGTACATAACTACCAGGGTGGTAGGGGGTGTTTAATATGTAGGGGAGGGGTGGACAGTGAAGTGGGCTTAATATTCATTCATTTTCTGGAGGGAGGGCAGCTTGCTTGGCTGCTGATATCTCCATTTCCTATAAATAGATTTCTTAGCTTTGAAAGGGATAAAAAAAACTAGACAGTCCCACCTTTCAGGAGGTATAGATTGATTTCTAGGGGATCAGAGTTCAGGAGCCAGAGCATTCTACCAATGAAAATATAAAACTGCATATTAGGCGTGGGGAGCGGAAACAGGGACCAGCTGCTTGAAGGCTGATATCTGTGGATCTGGGCATAGTAGAGACAAGCTGCCAGTGTCCACCAAAAGGGGAGAGTCCCAGCTATTGGTGTATACCCTCAGAAAAACTCTGTCAGACAGGACCCGAGATATCTGTCTGGGAAGAGCAATTAACAGGCTTGGATGGGGACCACTGCTTAGAAGTCGGATTTCTCTGGTTCCCCAGGGCCGATTTTAAAAAATATCCTCATTAACTGTGTTACTGTTATGTTAGCTTTGTTTTACTACTACTTGGCAAAAGTTCCTGGGTTATGGATGGAGAGTGAGGGCAGGTATTGACGCAGAGTGTGGGGGAGCGGGTACCAATTACCTAAGCCTGGACCTATTGGAGGGGCCCAGCTCTGTGTACACATCCCCCCCCCCCCCCCCCTCCACACGCTTATTGTCAGGCTGCAGCACTGCAGAAACTCTGTCCAGCAGAGATTGGCTGTGATGGTCCAGGGAGGCTACTGCCACTTAATCTGTTCTTGGCTGAGGGAGGCATGGTGCTCCCTGTGCAGGTCAGTGCCGCTTTGTGGTACATAACCTACTTTTTAAATGTTTTTAAAGGGAGCTTGGTCACACCTCAGTTATTAGGCCACACCCTCATGCATTACCAGGGCCTGGGCTGGCTGTCTACAGCCCTGAGGACAGGCTCCACCCATGAGGCCTATTTTGGGTCTTCAGGGACTTTAGCCATAAGCTTGGTACACACTAGACAATATGTCACCCAATCCCGCGGATCATCATATTCGGTTCGTTTTGTGTGTACCTATGATATGGGCACTTCCGCGGGTCTCTAGCAACATTCCATTGGACCTGCAGCAGCAGATCTCAGTGCTGGCCAATCCATTGACAGCCGGTAAATCTTACTGAATCCCCCCCTTACAAAAAGGGGGGTTGTTGTGTACGATGGATATTTGTTTGCTCTACATATATATTTTATCCATTACTTACTATATTTTATTTTACTACAGCATTCTATTATGGATGTTATTTTAATGAATACCATTAACCCCTTCAGTGGTATGCCCGGAAATTTCCGTGCATACTACTCGTTCTGGCGACCATTTTTTCGGAGACCTGCGCATGCACTGTAGACTCTGGCATTGTGCCAGTCTCTAGTGCTCAGACAGAGCGCTAACTGCACTGCTGCCAGCTACGGTGACTGGAGAGAAGGGGGCCCATGCACAGAAACCAGACAGGTAAGTATAGAAGAAATGGGTGCAGTGTGTGCCCCCTCTGGACTCAGGGGCCCGTGTGCACCTCACACACTGCACCAATTATAGATACGCCACTGTGCCGAGTATATTATAATTATTCTGATTAGCAGTGCTTGGTACTATAGTGTGCATTACATTTTCTCTCTCTTTGTGGAGCTACAAGTTTCAGCATGATAGCACCTCTCATAATATTTGTAATTAGAGGGTGCGGTCCAGGGTCCCCCTCTCACAAAAACAATACTTTGCCCTCTGATCACTATCACCATCTAAGCATGGCAATAGAGGGCAAGTGTTGAGGGAAAACATGATTCATCAATAAAGTAAAGCATTTTTTCCTTTGGGAAATAATTTCAATTATTTTCTTTTTGCTTTTTTTTTTACTATTTATATACTTTCAGGAGTCGGGATGCCGGCGGTCAGAATACTGAAATCCTGACAGGGGTGGAAGAGGCAGCTAACCCTAATCCCCTCCCTTCCCACAGCCTAAACCACACCTCCCTCCCTACAGCCTAACCCTAACCTCCCCGGGATACTTAAGTTCAGGTTCCTGGCTGTCGGGATCCCAGCGTCGGTATTGTAACAGGTGTTGGGATTCCAGCATCAGCATTCTGACTGCCAGGATCCTGAGTGCCGGGATTCCAACTACATCCCACCTGGGCTTCCTATGCAGCATTAAAAATAAGATTTTACTCACCGGTAAATCTCTTTCTCGTAGACCGTAGTGGATGCTGGGGACTCCGTAAGGACCATGGGGAATAGACGGCTCCGCAGGAGACTGGGCACATCTAAAGAAAGCTTTAGGACTATCTGGTGTGCACTGGCTCCACCCCCTATGACCCTCCTCCAAGCCTCAGTTAGGACACTGTGCCCGGAAGAGCTGACACAATAAGGAAGGATTTTGAATCCCGGGTAAGACTCATACCAGCCACACCAATCACACCGTATAACTCGTGATAGGAACCCCGGTTAACAGTATGATAACAAAGGAACCTCTGAATAGATGGTTCGCAATAACAACCCGATTTGTGTAACAATAACTATTTACAAGTATTGCAGACTATCCGCACTTGGGATGGGCGCCCAGCATCCACTACGGACTACGAGAAATAGATTTACCGGTGAGTAAAATCTTATTTTCTCTGACGTCCTAGTGGATGCTGGGGACTCCGTAAGGACCATGGGGATTATACCAAAGCTCCCAAACGGGCGGGAGAGTGCGGATGACTCTGCAGCACCGAATGAGAGAACTCCAGGTCCTCCTCAGCCAGGGTATCCAATTTATAAAATTTTGCAAACGTGTTTGCCCCTGACCAAGTAGCAGCTCGGCCAAGTTGTAAAGCCGAGACCCCTCGGGCAGCCGCCCAAGATGAGCCCACCTTCCTTGTGGAATGGGCTTTTAGAGATTTAGGCTGCGGTAGTCCCACCGCAGAATGCGCAAGCTGAATAGTGCTACAAATCCAGCGCGCTATAGTCTGCTTAGAAGCAGGAGCACCCAGCTTGTTGGGTGCATCTAGGATAAACAGCTAGTCAGTTTTCCTGACTCCAGCCGTCCTGGAAATATAATTTTTCAGGGCCCTGACTACGTCCAGTAACTTGGAATCCTCCAGGTCCCTAGTAGCCGCAGGCACCACAATAGGTTGGTACAAGTGAAAACCTGATACCACCTTCGGGAGAAAGTGAGGACGAGTCCTCAACTCTGCCCTATCCATATGGAAAGTCAGGTAAGGGCTTTTTTATAACAAAGCCGCCAATTCTGACACATGCCTGGCCGAAGCCAGAGCCAACACATGACCACTTTTCATGTGAGATATTTCAAATCCACGGTTTTAAGTGGCTCAAACCAATGTGATTCCAGGAACTCCGAAACCACATTGAGATCCCAAGGTGCCACTGGGGCACAAAGAAGGGGCTGAATATGCAGCACTCCCTTACAACGTCTGAACTTCAGGCTGACATCCTTCCTGGCTTTTATCAGGATAAGAATGACTTCCTCCGGAATGCCTTTTTCACTCAGGATCCGGTGTTCAACCGCCATGCCGTCAATGCAGCCGCGGTAAGTCTTTGAACAGACAGGGCCCCTGCTGCAGCAGATCCTGTCTGAGTGACCGAGGCCATGGGTCCTCTGAGATCATCTCCTGAAGTTCCAGGTACCAAGCCCTTCTTGGCCAATCCGGAACAATGAGTATAGTTCTTACTCCTCTTTTTCTTATTATCCTCAGTACCTTGGGTATGAGAGGGAGAGGAGGGAACACATAAACCGACTGGTACACCCGCGGTGTCACTAGAGCGTCCACAGCGATCGCCTGAGGTTCCCTTGACCTGGCGCAATATCTTTTTTATTGAGGCGGGACGCCATCATGTCCACCTGTGGTCTTTCCCAACGGTTTACCAGCATTTGGAAGACTTCTGGATGAAGTCCCTATTCTCCCGGGTGGAGTCTGCTGCGGAAGTCTGCTTCCCAGTTGTCCACTCCCGGAATGAACACTGCTGCCAGTGCTACCACATGATTTTCCGCCCAACGGGGAATCCCTGTGGCTTCTGCCATCGCCCTCCTGCTTCTTGTGCCGCCCTGCCTGTTTACATGGGCGAGCGCCGTGATGTTGTCTGATTGGATCAGTACGGCTGGTGAAGCAGGGGCCTTGTTTTGCTTAGGGCCTTGTAAATGGCTCTTATCTCCAGAAAATTTATGTTAAGTGAAAAAACTCCTGTTTGGACATAGTCCTTGGAATTTTATTCCCTGTGTGACTGCACCCCAGCCCCAAAGGCTGGCATCCGTGGTCACCAGGACCCAGTCCTGTATTCCGAATCTGCGGCCCTCTAGTAGATGAGCCCTCTGCAGCCACCACCGCAGCGACACCCTGGTTCTTGCCGACCGGGTTATCCGCTGCTGTATCTGGAGATGGGACCCGGACTATTTGTCCAACAGGTCCCACTGGAAAATCCTTGCGTGGAACTTTCCGAATGGAATTGCTTCGTACGAAGCTACCATTTTTCCCAGGACTCGTGTGCATTGATGTACCGACACCTGTCCCGGTCTTAGGAGGTTTCTGACTAGAGATGACAACTCCTCGGCTTTTTCCATTGGAAGAAACACTTTCTTCTGGTCTGTTTCCAGAATCATTCCCAGGAACAGAAGACGTGTCGTCGGGACCAGCTGTGACTTTGGAATTGAGAATCCAGTCCTGCTGTTGCAGCACTTCCCGAGAAAGTGCTACCCCCTTACCAACTGTTCCTTGGACCTCGCCTTTATCAGGAGATCGTCCAAGTATGGGATAATTAAAACTCCCTTCTTGCGAAGGAGTATCATCATTTCGGTCATTACCCATGGTAAAGACCCTCGGTGCCGTGGATAATCCAAACGGCAGCGTCTGGAACTGATAGTGACAGTCCTGTACCACAATCTTGAGGTACTCCTGGTGAGGAGGGTAAATGGGGACATGCAGGTAAGTATCCTTGATGTCCAGAGAGACCCTGTAATCCCCCTCGTCCAGGATCGCAATAATCGCCCTGAGCGATTCCATCTTGAACTTGAATCTTTTGTTATATGTGTTCAAGGATTTTAAAGTTAAGATGGGTCTCACCGAACCGTCCGGTTTCGGTACCACAAACATTGTGGAAAAGTAACCCTTTTTCTGTTGAAGGAGGGGTACCTTGATAATCACTTGCTGTGAATACAGTTTTTTGGATAGCCACCAACACTGCCTCCCTGGCAGAGGGAGTTGCCGGTAAGGCAGATTTTAGGAAACGGCGGGGGGGAGACGTCTCGAATTTCAGCCTGTACCTCTGAGATACTGTTTGAAGAACCCAGGGATCCACCTGTGAGAGAGCCCACTGTGCGCTGAAATTTCTGAGACGGGCCCCCACCGTACCCGGGTCCGCCTGAGCAGCCCCAGCGTCATGCTGTGGACTTACCGGACGCAGGGGAGGACTTCTGCTCCCGGGAACTAGCTGTGTGCTGCAGCTTTTTCCCTCTACCTTTTCCTCTTGGCAGAAAAGATGAGCCTCTAGCCCTCTACTTTTCTGGGGCCGAAGGGACTGTACCTGATAATACAGTGCTTACTTTTGCTGTGGGGTAGCTTGTGGCAAAAGTTTTGATTTCCCAGCCGTAGCTGTGGAAACGAGGTCTGAAAGACCATCCCCAAACAGTTCCACCCCCTTCTAGGGCAAACTTCCATGTGCCGTTTTGAACCGGCATCGCCCGACCATTGCCGAGTCCATAACCCCCGTCTGGCGGCAATGGTTTTACATAGCGCTTATTAGTGATGCCAGTCGGCAAATATCCCTCTGTGCATCACGCATGTATAAGACAGCGTCTTTTATATGCTCTATTTTCAGCAAAATATTGTCCCTATCTATAGTATAAATATTATCCGACAGGGAATCTAACCACGCAGCTGCCGCATTGCACATCCATGCCGAGGCAATAGCAGGTCTCAATATAATGCCCGTGTGTGTGTATATAGCTTTAAGGGTAGTTTTCTGCTTTCTATCAGCAGGTCCTTCAAGACGGCCGTATCCGTGACGGTAGTGCCACCTTTTTTAATAAGCGTGTAACCGCTTTATCTACCCTAGGGGTTATTTCCCAACGTGACCTATCCTCTGGCGGAAAAGGGTACGCTGCTTAGAAATTATCAATTTCTTATCGGGGGAAGTCCACGCTTCCTCACACACCTCATATCAATTCCTCAGATGCAGGAAAACTACTGGTAGTTTTCTGTCACCAAACATAATACCCTTTTTTGTGGTATCTGGGGTATTATCAGAAATGTGTAATACATTTTTCATTGCCTCAATCATGTAACGGGTGGCCCTATTGGAAGGTACACTAGTCTCATCGTCGTCGACACTGGAGTCGGTATCCGTGTCAACATCTGTGTCTGCCATCTGAGGTAGCGGGCGTTTTAGAGCCCCTGATGACATGTGAGACGCTTGGACAGGCACAAGCTGAGCAGCCGGCTGTCCTATGTCGTCAAACCTTTTATTTAAGGAGTTGACACTGTCACGTAATTCCTTCCATAAGTCCATCCACACCGGTGTCGACCCCGCAGGGGGTGACATCCCATTCACAGGCATTTGCTCCGCCTCCACATCATTATCCTCATCATACATGTCGACACAGCAGTACCGACACACAGCACACACACAGGGAATGCTCTGACAGAGGACAGGACCCCACAAAGCCCTTTGGGGAGACAGAGGGAGAGTATGCCAGCACACACCAGAGCGCTATATATCACAGGGATATCACCTATAGAGAGTGTTTTCCCTTATAGCTGCATAATATATATATATATATATATACTGCGTCTAATTTGTGCCCCACTCTCTTTTTAACCCTTTTCTGTAGTGCAGGACTGCAGGGGAGAGCCAGGGAGCGATCCCTCCAGCAGAGCTGTGAGGGAAAATGGCGCCAGTGTGCTGAGGGAGATGGCTCCGCCCCTTTTTTGGCGGGCTTTCTCCCGCTATTGTAAAAGTTCTGGCAGGGGTTAATAAACACCTATATAGCCCCTGGGGCTATATATGGTGTCAGTTCGCCAGCCAAGGTGTTAATATTGCTGCTCAGGGCGCCCCCCCCAGCGCCCTGCACCCATCAGTGACCGCAGTGTGTGGTGTGCATGAGGAGCAATGGCGCACAGCTGCAGTGCTGTGCGCTACCTTGGAGAAGACAGAAGTCTTCAGCCGCCGATTTTCCGGACCACCTTCTTGCTTCTGGCTCTGTAAGGGGGACGGCGGCGCGGCTCCGGGAACGGACGACGAGGTCGGGTCCTGTGTTCGTTCCCTCTGGAGCTAATGGTGTCCAGTAGCCTAAGAAGCCCAAGCTACCACCACTTAGGTAGGTTCGCTTCTTCTCCCCTTAGTCCCTCGGTGCAGTGAGCCTGTTGCCAGCAGGTCTCACTGAAAATAAAAAACCTAAAATATAATTTCTTTCTAGGAGCTCAGGAGAGCCCCTAGTGTGCATCCAGCTCAGCCGGGCACAGAAATCTAACTGAGGCTTGGAGGAGGGTCATAGGGGGAGGAGCCAGTGCACACCAGATAGTCCTAAAACTTTCTTTAGATGTGCCCAGTCTCCTGCGGAGCCGTCTATTCCCCATGGTCCTTACGGAGTCCCCAGCATCCACTAGGACGTCAGAGAAAGTACTCTTACCACTGCCAACAAGTATAGCCAGGGTGCTGAGAGGCAAGGCTTTCTATTGTTTCAATAAAAGCTTGTTGAATTTATTTTGTGTGTGTGCCTGCTGTCATTTGCTAGATTGTCTCCTCTGTGATTCTTGTCAGCGAGCTTTGGTGGTGTGCTAGCCGCCACCATCTTGCCGCTGTGGGTCCTTCTCAGTTAGTGCTCTGGTATTTCTGCTGATGTGTAACTCCTGCAACTACGATGGTAGTTGAACACCTTAAAGATGGCTAGCTCCTTGCAGCAAATTCTCCAGGCTATTAATGTCTCCATTCCAGGGGTGGATTGGGATCAGTGTCGGAATGGAACATGAAGGGCCCACTGGGGGAATGCAGTGGTAGGTGCCCACGTTTAGGGTTGTGATCAGTCTCTAGAGGGGGTGTCCACGGAGGTTTGGCTAACCATTAGTGCATGGTCAGGGACACTTGATAAATATATATAGTAAATACTGCTAGTACATTCATGATGATGTACCAGATTTATAACAGCAATGTGCTGTACAAAATACACCATAGTCCTGTGCAGTATAAGGTAACATATGTATAATATATAATTCAAATGAAAAATCTGGAACCTGATCCCTAGAGGAGCGGGTGGGACCCCCAGGCAGTGGGGCCCACCGGGGTTTTACCCTGTACCCCAGACCAACCCTGATTGGGATGGAAAATCAGCCTGGGAAATTTATGGAAGCAGCCCTAATGGGGGTGTGGTCTGTCTGTTGAGGTGGGCAGGTTCCCTCCTCATAGGGCCTGATTGTAAGCAATTGTGGTCTTCCTTGCATCTCTTGCTGCAGACCAGGAGCAGATTGGGAACTAAAAGTAGCCCTGTAAATGTTGTAGAAGTGGCCTGACATGGGCAGCACAAGAAGTATAACATACCATGTAGCCATGGCAGCATCACAGGATGGCAGAGTTGCTATACTGCAGACATGGAATAATAGAATGGGAAAAATGCAGTGTACTGAGTGTGGTGGGCTGCCTGTGATGTGGGGGGTGGGGCCACATGACAACACACAAGACAGGCCCCACAGACACGTCGGCCTACCAGGAATCTTACTGAGCGCTATGGCCAATCCGCCTCTGCTCCACTCAGAGGCTTCTCACTAAGGGGCCCATTTATCAAATATTATTTGTGGCTATGTCCCCCAAAACACCCTTTTTTCTGGGGTTAGCCACAAATATTAAGTATCCCTGGAATAGAAAAAGGAGGGATCGCAGCAGGTATCTCCAATAGGTTTCTGTGGGGAATGTGATGCATTCCCGATATTGTTCCCCGCAGCTACGGCAATCTTTTGATTGCTGTAGCTCATTGTAGCCTATGGGCTGCGGAAAGAGTTCCGGCGGAGTTCCCCGGAACCCTCTTACGGAAAATGGTATCAGTGCATCACAATTATGTGTGACCGCGCATGCTCAGGACACCTGGCAGCCCGCAGAGCACATCGCAGGGACAAGTCCCTGCGGGTGACAGGTAATACATTCACCCAATGCGATCAGAGATAAGATCCCGTCCAGAACACATTCAATAGGAAATCTATGATAAATGGGCCCCTAACTTTAAAGACATGGTGGCTGCATCCCCAAGTGCTGTAGTTGCTATCTGAAAGCATTCTACGAAAGAGCAAATTCTGGATTCATCCTGTGTAAGGACTGTGTTTGCGCTGAGCTTAATTAAATTATGTTTTTTCCAAAGATACTTTCCACATTTCTAATGGTAGGGTTGAGGCTCCAGGATTTATCATTCAAGTATTACATGTGCTTTTCTGCATTCCCTTGGGAGGCTCCAGGATATATTGTTCAGACAGGTGTAGTAGGGTATGCCGGCGGCCAGCATACCGACAGCTGGGTGAGTGCAAATGAGCCCCTTGCGGGCTCGCTGCGCTCACCCTGCTTTGGGCACGGTGGTGCGCTACGCTATCTATTCTCCCTCCAGGGGGGTCGTGGACACCCAAGAGGAAGAAAAGGTGTTATGTCGGCTGTCGGGGGCCTGGAGGTGCCGCGGGTGGGGGAGGGGTAGGTGCGGGTGGTGCGGCGGATGGGGAAGGGGTTCCAGAGGCGCTGCGGGTGCAGGAGTGCCATGGGTGGGGTAGGGGTGGGTGAGGGGGGGGACCGCGGATGGAGGAGGTTGTCTGCAGATGCTGCCAGTGTGGGGGGAGACATATATGGGGGGTGGATGGTGGAGGGGGTCTGGAGGTGCTTTGGGAGGTGGAGGGGCGGGGGAGTGGGAGCCGCGGGTGGTGGATGGGGTCTGGAGGCACAGCGTGCGGGGGAGGGGTGGAGTGCCGCATGTGGTGGAGGGGAAGGTGCGGTGCATTGGGGAGGGGTCTGGAGGCGCTGCAAGTACTGTACCTGCCAAAAAGGTAGTTGGAGGGTATGCAGTAACAGGGCCAGAACAGGGGTGATGGGGCCAGGACAGGGGTGACAGGGTCAGAACTCGGGTGACGGGGCAAGGACAAGGGTGACAGGGACAGGACAGGGGTGACGGGGCCAGGACAGGGGCGACGGTGCCAGGACAGAAATGACAGGGACAGGATAGGGGCGGCAGGACCAGGACAGGGGTGACAGGGCCAGAATAGGGTTGACAGGGCCAGGATAAGGGTGAAAGGGCCAGGATAAGGGTGACAGGGACATGACAGAACACAGGGCACGGGAGAGATTGGTATTAGGGAAAAAACAGTGGTGACAGACAGATGTGTCTCACCGGAGTCACTGCTGCTGTTCCACTCCAACCTGTTGGGATCTGCTGCTGGTGGAGACTTGGCATGGCTGACCCTCTCAGGCTGGAGTCCTGCTTCCTCTGCCCGTCCGCATTCCTCCCCCCCATTCCTCATTCACACACCGCGGACCTTGCGCGGCTGCTGGGCACTGTGGTAAGGGGAGACTGGGAGTGACTGGTTAGCCCCCAGGAGATGCTGTGGCTGGAGGGAGGAGAAGGTCGGAGCCTGCAAGCAGTACGGACTTCTGCAGCGCTGCCCGCCGGCTAAAGTGTGTGAAGGAGCTGGGCGCACCTCACTGCGGGCGGCAGTGCTGCAGCTAGCGGTGGGGTTGCCGGAGCTGGAGATAACAGAGGCAGTACGGAACCTGCACAGCGGCAGGTGCCCCACAAAACTGCAGCTAAGAAGCGTGGAGTGTGCCAGAAAGTGACGCTCCTCCGCACCAGAGAGCCCCTGCTGAGTATGCTGATGTGGGGGGTTAAGCACACAGTGAGCCGCTGCCCATCTGTTTGTACGGCATACCCCCTCACACCCCCCCATACCTCCCAACTGTCCCGATTTTTGCGGGACAGTCCCATTTTTGGGGGTCTGTCCCGCTGTCCCACCCGCGGGCCGCAGTGTCCCGCAGTGGGGGAGGGGGGGGGGCAGTTGGGAAGCTCCTGTACTCGCTGTTCTGCTTAGCAGAGCAGCGGTGAATAGACGCTGTGCGCACAGCGTATATTTAGTGGAGACAGAGGGAGAGGGGGCATCAGGTGGTATGGATTAAGGGGGGGTCCAGCAGCAGAGCCAGATTAAGGGGGGCGGCTGGAGTAGCTCTGAAGCTCCCCCATCCTGCCAGCAACAGCATTGTGCTACAGTCAGCACACGCTGCTGCGTGTTGGCAGGTCTGTGGTGTTGCAGGGAGGCAGCAGCCTCCCTGCTTTCTTCTGCCTGTGCGGGTGTGTAGGGGGGAGCGACCACCCCCTCTGGATTTACCCCTAGCTGAGGGGCCAAAATCCCATATAAAATAAAACAAAACTCCTGGAATTTGCATAAGGGGGCGTGTCCACGCATCCCGTGATTAGGCCACGCCCCTGAACACGCAGCAGGCACAGCAATGAGATAGGGCCCCCCTTTCTCAAGTGCCCTGGGCCCCCCGGACTCATAATCCGCCCCTGTGGGCATGCCAGCAGCTCAGAGCGCTGGGCATGCCCCCTCACTGATGAAAACGGGGCGTGGCTCGTGAGCGCGGGTCCTCTGCAAAGCCGCGCCCCCTTTTCATTGGCCATGCCTCCTTTTCACCACGCGTGTGTCCCTCCTTCTGCCTGAAGAAAGCTGGGAGGTATGCACCCCTGCCTGTGCCATGCCCATACCATCTACTTCTGCTCCTAGTCTCCTATAGATTTGCCCAGATCTGTGACTCATTTGACTAACTCCGCCCAGTGTTGTGACTCCGCCCAGCGTTAGCAAATGAGGCACAAAGTCACAGATCTGGGCTAATATATAGGAGATAGTGTTCACGCTAGGCAGTTTTAGCAGGGCTCCGCGCCGTGCTCGATTTTTTAAGGGCAAAACCCGCCATGCCCTTTCTGTGGCGCCCTGCTAAAACTGCCGCCAGCTTCCTGCCCTCACAGCGTGTAAAGATGCAGCGGGCATGCGCGCGGCATCCATTCATGCTGAGAGAGCGCTTGGGGGAAGGCCCCCAACAGTGACGCCGCCGGCCACCCATGCCCCCTTTTATTACACGCAATGACCCCACCCCCTTTTTGCCGCGTGCTAGTGCCCCTCTAGAACCGGCGCCCTGCCCGGATTCTAGAGTGAACACTACCATAATATATATATATATATAAAATTTATTTATTTTATATCCATGTGATATATATTATAAATAAATATGATGGCAAGTATTATGTGTGTGGGAAGAAAATCCATATCCTTGTAATGTTGGAAAGCCTGGCTTAGCCCAGCTATTCCCTTGTCAGTTATGAGTTTTATCAACCTTCATTTGGGTGGGGGGAGGTTAAGATAATTAGTGTAGTTTAAGGGGGGGGAGAGTTTAAGGATCCAAGTACGCCTAGGTTGGGGTTAGGTCTTTCAGAGTGGGGGATGTGGGAGGGTTTGTTTTAGGAGTAATTGTGTACTACTGTTATTAGGGCAGATGTTGGTTTGTAATATTGTAGTATGTATTTATTTTTTAATTGCCTTGGTATGCGGTTAATATATTTGGGATCTGTTGTGGCAGGGTGTTTTGTTTTCTGTACTTCTCTTCATCTCAGGCTATGTGAGCCCGAATGGCGCCTTCGGGTTCTTGTTATATTTTATACATATACGGTATGGGGTACTATCTATATCCTGTATTATGCCATTAACTATTATATACTGTTCCATGTTATTTTCTCCTGAATGCTTCCTTTGCTTACTCATGTCTGCCACATTTCCTTTGATTATTTATTTTGTTGCTCTGTGAATTTTGAAAAAATCACTAAAAAAATTATTCAATGTAAAAAAAAATTGTAGCACAATCATGCAACTTTTTTTTTTTTTATTTGAGGTAAAATCTGTTTTGAATCTTTAAAATGTCTAGGCTGCAAAATAAAATAAAATGTTAGCAAAGTCAGTGACCTATTAAATCTTCAGTCAGCTACTAACACAAACATCACATGCATTAATTAGTGTTTAGCACTGGAGTGCTTACTGACCATAACAGAGGCTCTGACTCAGATGTCAAGAGCTTTTCAGCAATACTGAATGTGCTAAACCACGGCTAGATATCCAATATAGAAATATGACACAGTGCAGCTGTGTTGGAGCCATCCGTGTGGAATGTGAATGTAAAAAGACAGTAACAGCTATGCTTAGTAAGCCTGACAAACTCTTCATGTCGTAAAAGGTGAACTTGAGAGATGTTCACTATATGTCAATGCCTGAATATCTGTCAATATATGTCAACACAATATTTAACACCATATGAAATTACAGCTGAAAAAAATAACACGTTATCATGTGTCATTTCCTAGACAGATCTGCAGAACCATCATTTATTAGGTATTTCATGTGTCATTTAGAGTTGGACACATTTGCATTCCAAACATAATGTTTTACTCAGTTATTTTGCGTTGCACATATTTTAAGGCCATCATTACGCGGCAGCATGCATAAGATGCCATTTATCCTCATCATTTAGGCCTTCATGTTAATGAAGAATAAGTTGTTTATAAAGAAAAATACATTAAATGCATTGTTAAAAAGGTTGCACCTTCCCATATGCCAAAAGCCATCCATGCACCAGCCTGTGATAGTTGCTGTTAATGTGGGAGGGACTAACCGTGTGAGGACACCCCACAAGTTGTGTTACATCCGTCAGATGATATTTGTATATGTGACATCACATGACTCTGGTGGTGCAAACTCCGTGTGCTTCTTTACTAGAGAACAGCATATAACAAAAATCTAACTTTATGAATAGAACCAGGGCTTAAAGTGGTCATGGAGAGGTGGTGAACCTAATTTTCCCTGCCACCTACGCCCTTCCCATTAGGTGGAGCCAGGACCAGTGCTACGGTTTTCGGCACCTACCACCCCCTGCCCCACACACACACACACACAAACTATAAACTTGTGCCCTACCTCCCATACATCTCAAAGGTACAGTGCGCCATGAAGGTACGCATTGCAAAAAAGGGCATGGTGTCACAAGGAAAGGGTGTGGTCACAGAATAGTACCCTCAATTCACATTATGCCACACGGAAGCACAATCTTATTCACATTACACCACATGTAGTGCCACTGATTCATTTTACACCACACAGTAGTGCCCTTTATTCACATTATGAAACACAGACATGCCCCTTATTCACGTTATGACACAGTAGTGCCCCTTATACACAATGCCCACAGCAGTTCCCCTACACTAAATACTCACAGTATTAGTGCCCCTTACAAATAAAGCCCATAATAGTAGTGCCCTTTACACATAATGCTCACAATAGTAGTGTTTCTTACACATAATGCCTACAGTAGTGACCCCTACACATAATGCCCACAGTAGTGCTGCTTATACACATAATGCCGACAGAAGTACCACTTATACACATAATGCCCATAGCATCAGTTGCCTTTATACACATGTCGTACCCAGGTAAGTGTTGTGGTGCTGTGATGCAGTGGATACCTCCTCATTTACCTGCAGGTACGTTTTCTTGTTTCTCTTCTCCGGGGAGTCCCCTGCTACTTTCTACACTTTTACAAGTTTATTCAAGACAGTTGACAATTGTTTTACAAGAAATTAAACAAGTGTGAAGAATAAATAAGAATTTACTCACCGGTAATTCTATTTATCATAGTCCGTAGTGGATTCTGGGGACTCCGTAAGGACCATGGGGATTAGCGGCTCCGCAGGAGACTGGGCACAACTATAAAGAAAGCTTTTAGACTACTGGTGTGCACTGGCTCCTCCCACTAAGACCCTCCTCCAGACTTCAGTTAGGATACTGTGCCCGGAAGAGCTGACACAATTAGGAAGGATTTTGAATCCCGGGTAAGACTCATACCAGCCACACCAATCACACCGTATAACTCGTGATACAATACCCAGTTAACAGCATGATAACAACTGAGCCTCTCAACAGATAGCTCAACAATAACCCTTTAGTTAAGCAATAACTATATACAAGTATTGCAGACAATCCGCACTTGGGATGGGCGCCCAGCATCCACTACGGACTATGAGAAATAGAATTACCGGTGAGTAAATTCTTATTTTCTCTAACGTCCTAAGTGGATGCTGGGGACTCCGTAAGGACCATAGGGATTATATCAAAGCTCCCAAATGGGCGGGAGAGTGCGGATGACTCTGCAGCACCGAATGAGAGAACTCAAGGTCCTCCTCAGCCAGGGTATCAAATTTGTAGAATTTTGCAAACGTGTTTGCCCCTGACCAAGTTGCAGCTCGGCAAAGTTGAAGAGCCGAGACCCCTCGGGCAGCCGCTCAAGACGAGCCCACTTTCCTCGTGGAATGGGCTTTGACTGATTTAGGATGCGGCAGTCCAGCCGCAGAATGTGCAAGCTGAATCGTACTACAGATCCAGCGAGCAATAGTCTGCTTTGAAGCAGGTGCACCCAACTTGTTGGGCGCATACAGGATAAAGAGCGAGTCAGTCTTTCTGACTCCAGCTGTCCTGGAAACATAAATTTTTAGGGCCCTGACTACATCCAACAACTTGGAAGCCTCCAAGTCATTTGTAGCCGCAGGCACTACGATAGGTTGGTTCAGATGAAAAGCTGATACCACTTTGGGGAGAAACTGGGGACGAGTCCTCAATTCTGCCCTATCCATATGGAAAATCAGATAAGGGCTTCTACATGACAAAGCCGCCAATTCTGAAACACGCCTGGCCGAAGCCAAGGCCAACAACATGACCACTTTCCACGTGAGATATTTCAAATCCACGGTTTTCAGTGGCTCAAACCAATGTGACTTTAGGAAATCCAACACCACGTTGAGATCCCAAGGTGCCACTGGAGGCACAAAAGGGGGCTGAATATGCAGCACTCCCTTAACAAAAGTCTGAACTTCAGGTAGTGAAGCCAATTCTCTCTGGAAGAAAATCGATAGAGCCGAAATCTGGACCTTAATGGAACCCAATTTTAGGCCCATAGTCACCCCTGACTGTAGGAAGTGCAGGAACCAGCCCAGCTGAAATTCTTCCGTTGGGGCCTTCCTGGCCTCACACCACGCAACATATTTTCGCCATATGCGGTGATAATGGTTTGCGGTTACTTCTTTCCTAGCTTTAATCAGCGTAGGAATGACTTCCTCCGGAATGCCCTTTTCCTTCAGGATCCGGTGTTCAACCGCCATGCCGTCAAACGCAGCCGCGGTAAGTCTTGGAACAGACAGGGCCCCTGCTGCAGCAGGTCTTGTCTGAGCGGTAGAGGCCATGGGTCCTCTGACATCATTTCTTGAAGTTCCGGATACCACGCTCTTCTTGGCCAATCCGGAACAATGAGTATAGTTCTTACTCCTCTTCTCCTTATTATCCTCAGTACCTTTGGTATGAGAGGAAGAGGAGGGAACACATAAACCGATCGGTACACCCACGGTGTCACCAGAGCGTCCACAGCTATCGCCTGCGGGTCTCTCGCCCTGGCGCAATATTTTTCTAGCTTTTTGTTTAGGCGGGACGCCATCATGTCCACCTGTGGTTTTTCCCACTGGTTTACAATTATTTGAAAGACTACTGGATGAAGTCCCCACTCTCCCGGGTGGAGGTCGTGCCTGCTGAGGAAGTCTGCCTCCCAGTTGTCCACTCCCGGAATGAACACTGCTGACAGTGCTAACACGTGATTTTCCGCCCATCGGAGAATCCTTGTGGCTTCTGCCATCGCCGTCCTGCTTCTCGTGCCGCCCTGTCGATTAACATGGGCGACCGCCGTGATGTTGTCTGACTGGATCAGTACCGGCTGGTTTTGAAGCAGGGGTTTTGCCTGACTTAGGGCATTGTAAATGGCCCTTAGTTCCAGAATATTTATGTGCAGGGAAGTCTCCTGACTTGACCATAGTCCTTGGAAGTTTCTTCCCTGTGTGACTGCTCCCCAGCCTCGAAGGCTGGCATCCGTGGTCACCAGGACCCAGTCCTGTATGCCGAATCTGCGGCCCTCTTGAAGATGAGCACTCTGCAGCCACCACAGCAGAGACACCCTTGTCCTCGGAGACAGGGTTATCAGACGATGCATCTGAAGATGCGATCCGGACCACTTGTCCAACAGGTCCCACTGAAAGGTTCTTGCATGAAACCTGCCGAATGGAATCGCTTCGTAGGAAGCTACCATTTTTCCCAGGATCCGCGTGCAGTGATGCACCGACACCTGTTTTGGTTTTAGGAGGCCTCTGACTAGAGATGACAGCTCCTTGGCCTTTTCCTCCGGGAGAAACACTTTTCTCTGTTCTGTGTCCAGAACCATCCCTAGGAACAGCAGGCGTGTCGTAGGGACCAGCTGTGACTTTGGAATGTTTAGAATCCAGCCGTGCTGTTGTAGCACTTCCCGAGATAGTGCTACCCCTACCAACAACTGCTCTCTGGACCTCGCCTTTATCAGGAGATCGTCCAAGTACGGGATAATTAAAACTCCCTTCTTTCAAAGGAGTATCATCATTTCCGCCATTACCTTGGTAAAGACCCTCGGAGCCGTGGAGAGACCGAACGGCAACGTCTGGAATTGGTAATGACAATCTTGTACCGCAAACCTGAGGTACTCCTGGTGAGGATGGTAAATGGGGACATGTAGGTAAGCATCCTTGATGTCCAGCGATACCATGTAATCCTCCTCGTCCAGGCTTGCAATAACCGCCCTGAGCGATTCCATCTTGAACTTGAATTTTTTTATATATGTGTTCAAGGATTTCAAATTTAAAATGGGTCTCACCGAACCGTCCGGTTTCGGTACCACAAACATTGTGGAATAGTAACCCCTTCCTTGTTGAAGTAGGGGCACCTTTACTATCACTTGTTGTGAATACAGCTTTTGAATTGCCTGTAACACTGCCTCCCTGCCTGAGGGAGTGGTTGGCAAGGCAGATTTGAGGAAACGGCGGGGGGGAGACGTCTCGAATTCCAGTTTGTACCCCTGAGATACTACTTGAAGGATCCAGGGATCCACCCGTGAGCGAGCCCACTGATTGCTGAAATTTTTGAGACGGCCCCCACCGTACCTGGCTCCGCCTGTGAAGCCCCAGCGTCATGCTGTGGACTTAGAGGAAGCGGGGGAGGACTTTTGCTCCTGGGAACTGGCTGTATGCTGCAGCTTCTTTCCCCTACCTCTGCCTCTGGGCAGAAAGGACGCGCCTTTAACCCGCTTGCCCCTATTGGGCCGAAAGGACTGTACCTGATAATACGGTGCTTTCTTTGGTTGTGAGGGAATATGGGGTAAAAATGTAGACTTCCCAGCTGTTGCTGTGGAAACGAGGTCCGAGAGACCATCCCCGAACAATTCCTCACCCTTATAAGGCAGAACTTCCATGTGTCGTTTGGAATCTGCATCACCTGTCCACTGCCGAGTCCATAACCCTCTCCTGGCAGAAATGGACATTGCACTAATTTTGGATGCCAGCCGGCAAATATCCCTCTGTGCATCCCTCATGTATAAAAGTGCCTCTTTTATATGCTCTACGTTTAGCAAAATAGTGTCCCTGTCTAGGGTATCTATATTTTCTGACAGGGAATCTGACCACGCAGCAGCAGCACTGCACATCCAGGCTGAAGCTATAGCCGGTCTCAATATAACACCTGTGTGTGTATATATAGATTTCAGGATAGCCTCCTGCTTTCTATCAGCAGATTCCTTTAGGGCGGCCGTATCCGGAGACGGTAGTGCCACCTTCTTTGACAAGCGTGTGAGCGCTTTATCCACCCTAGGGGATGTTTCCCAGCGTGACCTATCCTCTGGCGGGAAAGGGTACGCCATTAGTAACCTCTTAGAAATTACCAGCTTTTTATCAGGGGAAGCCCACGCTTCTTCACACACTTCATTTAACTCTTCAGATGGAGGAAAAGCTACTGGTAGTTTTTTCTCTCCAAACATTATACCCTTTTTTGTGGTAGCGGGGGTAACATCAGAAATGTGCAACACATTTTTAATTGCCTCAATCATGTAACGTGTGGCCCTACTGGAAGTTACATTAGTCTCCTCGTCGTCGACACTGGAGTCAGTATCCGTGTCGACATCTGTGTCAACCATCTGAGGTAGCGGGCGTTTTAGAGCCCCTGATGGCTTTTGAGACGCCTGGGCAGACACAGGCTGAGAAGCCGGCTGTCCCACATTTGGTATGTCGTCAAACCTTTTATGTAAGGAGTCGACACTATCACGTAATTCCTTCCACAGCACCATCCACTCAGGTGTCGACCCCGCAGGGGGTGACATCACATTTACAGGCATCTGCTCCGCCTCCACATAAGCCTCCTCATCAAACATGTCGACACAGCCGTACCGACACACCGCAAACACACAGGGAATGCTCTGACAGAGGACAGGACCCCACAAAGCCCTTTGGGGAGACAGAGAGAGAGTATGCCAGCACACACCAGAGCGCTATATAACACTGGGATCCCACTATCAATGAGTGTTTTCCCTTATAGCTGCTTTTTTTATATATCTTATATATATATAATATCTATACTGCGCCTAAATTTAGTGCCCCCCCTTTTTTTTTTTACCCTTCTGTAGTATTCAGACTGCAGGGGAGAGCCAGGGAGCTTCCTTCCAGCGGAGCTGTGAGGGAAAAATGGCGCCAGTGTGCTGAGGGAGAAGCCCCGCCCCCTTTTCGGCGGACTTTCTCCCGCTTTTTCTGGAATACTGGCAGGGGTAATTTTACATCTATATAGCCTCTAGGACTATATATGATGTATGTTTGCCAGCCAAGGTGTCATATATTGCCCTCGGGGCGCCCCCCCCCCCCAGCGCCCTGCACCCATCAGTGACCGAAGTGTGAGGTGTACATGAGGAGTAATGGCGCACAGCTGCAGTGCGCTACATTGGTGAAGACCGAAGTCTTCTGCCGCCGATTTTCCGGACCTCTTCGTGCTTCTGGCTCTGTAAGGGGGACGGCGGCGCGGCTCCGGGAACGAACACCAAGGTCGGGTCCTGCGGTCGATCCCTCTGGAGCTAATGGTGTCCAGTAGCCTAAGAAGCCCAAACTACCACCTGTTAGGTAGGTTCGCTTCTTCTCCCCTTAGTCCCTCGCTGCAGTGAGTCTGTTGCCAGCAGATCTCACTGTAAAATAAAAAACCTAAATATACTTTCTTTCTAGCCCCTAGTGTGCATCCAGCTCAGCCGGGCACAAGAATCTAACTGAAGTCTGGAGGAGGATCTTAGTGGGAGGAGCCAGTGCACACCAGTAGTCTAAAAGCTTTCTTTATAGTTGTGCCCAGTCTCCTGCGGAGCCGCTAATCCCCATGGTCCTTACGGAGTCCCCAGCATCCACTTAGGACGTTAGAGAAAATAAATTTTATTATGCTGGAACAGTTGGTCTCTGGAGTCGTTGCTACTGTAATTTACTAAACACAGTGCAATATACTGTACAACCGTTACTTCACGGTTACAGTGCTGACTGACAGGCACTGCTCCGGTAGGAACAATTCAATTAGCAAATTAACCAGGTTGAGCGCTCACACAATAACAATTCAATAGAAGTGTACATTAAAGTTTTGCAATTAAACCACTTAATGCTTTACCAAACAAGGTAATAAAAATTTACCTTCACCAAGGCCTTATTACTGAACTTTTTACCAGTATGTTCAACCCCCCCTCCCCACCCCCAGTTCAGCTGAGTATGTTAAAGGTGGTGCACGTTGGGTACCTTATTCCATTTATATCAAATAAGTCTGTAGGGTGCTAAGCAATAGTCATTAGGCAAACGGATGGAAGCTCTTCCTTGGTCGCTGTCTGTGTAGCCTCTCCTGTTTACAAAGAAAAAAGTTCCTAGCCAGACGGGGAGAGGGCACAAAACTGTCAACGGGGCTGTAACTGCCTTTCATTACACCTCCTTGAGGAAGGGGTTCACTGTTCCCAAGTGATCAGTAATGTATCAAGCTGTTTAAAATCTCTGAAGGGAGCAGAATAATGCTGGAAAACCTCTAACACCTTTTCCTTTTTAATAACTTCAGGGCCACGTTTAAACTCTCTGTCCCTCACTGGCGTTCAATGCTGGGGAAATCAGTCAGCGTCAATTTACAGTCTGGCTTCCCTGCTCTGCGCTTGGTGCCAAGGCTTATTTTAACTAGAAATCGACTGATAACTCTGTCTCTGGGTCTCGACTAACGGGTGGATACAGTGTTCATATCCCTATGCAGGGCCGGTTCTGGGGCTTTGCGCGCCCCGGGCGGCAATGGGGGGCGTGGCTTTGTACAGGGGGCGTGGTCATTTACGCCCCCTGTACAGACTACTGTAGCGCTCTGAAATGTGCGGGGGGCTGCCGCTGGCCGCTGTGAAGCCCTTCGTGGAGAGGTCCTTTAATGTGCGGTGCGCGATGACGTCATCGCGCACCGCACAGTAAAGGACCTCTCCACAAAGGGAAACTCTAGTTTCCCTTCACAGCGGCCAGCAGCAGCGGGGGGCACAGCAGCAGCGGATCTTGCCCTGGTGCGGCGCCCTCCAGATGGCGTCGGCGCCCTCCGGAAGGCGGCGCCCCGGGCAAATGTCCTGTTTGCCCGTGGCAAGATCCGCTACTGTCCCTATGACAGGGAATGCTGCAGAGTAGAAACCCTGGCCGATGTAAATCAATTCTAAGCAGTAATTACTAACTCCGTGGAAAGTCTTCTACACAGGTTTGCAATTAGGGTCTCTCTCTCTATAGGCTGCAGGTACAGGTATTATGTGTCTCCTGACAGCTGATGTGTACTACGCTGCTGGCTCCTGCAGTGTGATGACAGAGGTAATCTCAGTCCTACCTCACCTGAAGTCCAGGAAGGAGCTCCGTACTGCCAGAGATGGATGGTAGCTGCCAGCATCGATCCCCGAACCGCAGGCTCCAGCTGTGAAAATCCGTCCCGCTGTCACTCAGCTAGAAGGCTGCCGGTGTCACTCAGTTGCAGCCGCTCCTCCTCAATAGCCTTTTAAGGTAAGATGAGGCACTTCCCACTGATGAGGCTGCCTCCCAGTCTCCACCTCCAGTCAGTCACTGGATCTTTGCTCCTCTGTCCCGCCCGGGTCTGCCTCTCCGAGCGGCTCCATCTCCATCTGCTGTCACCAGGCATCGCTTCCCCACTCAAGACCTGCATCACCGCCAGCGATTAACTGGGAATCGGTAACTTTCCAAGGGGTCTTAGGTTCTGATGGTGCACTTTCACACCTAGCGCTGCTCCGTATCTCCCATCGTCTCCTCAGCTCACCTAATAGTCTCTGCTCTCCACACCCGCTGAAGCCGGTAAGCAGGGGGACAGGGCACTGGTCGAATCCAGGAGGCTGGCAGCGCTTCACTCTCACAGCGCAGCTCCATTTTTTAAGTTGCCTCAGCAGCCTACCAACAGTCCACAGCCACACTTAATTAAAAAATCCCTTGTGGTCCCTGGATGCTTCCCGCCGGGGCCATGAGCTAGACAAGAGCGGGCACGTGGGAAAGTGTCCTGAATCATCCCACGCGCTGGCTGCGCTCACACTACCACCAATGTCCCTCGTTAAAGGGCAGCAACAAATGTGTCCCAATATTTTAACAGTGGGACACCACAGTATATGAACTGTCCGGGGGCAATTTTACATTGGGACATCACACATAATGCCAACAGTAGTGCCCCCAGTGGTGCAAGTAGAAATATTTTCTTAGTGGTACTGAGTGCAGAAAACTGGGCGTGGCCACGTGTTGTGAGGGGGCGTGGCCACATGCTGCTAGTGGAAGTGGCTACACGACACTAGTGGCGTGGCCACACGACTGCCCTTTTTTTTAATCTGGAGGCAAGGCTAAAACATATATAGTAATGCCCCCAGTATATTAGAAATATATAGTGATACCTCCAGTATAATAGAAATATATAGTAATGCCCCCAATTTAATAACAATATATAGTAATGCCTCCATTATAACAGGAAAATACAGCCACTGTTGCACTCCCAGTAACTCTGACAAAGTGGGAGGAGCCATCATGCTTCCAAGCACCATGGGCCCTCATTCCGAGTTGTTCGCTCGCAAGCTGCTTTTAGCAGCATTGCACACGCTAAGCCGCCGCCTACTGGGAGTGAATCTTAGCTTAGCAAAATTGCGAACGAAAGATTCTCTAAATTGCGAATAGAAATTTCTTTGCAGTTTCTGAGTAGCTCAATACTTACTCTGCCACTGCGATCAGTTCAGTCAGTTTCGTTCCTGGTTTGACGTCACAAACACACCCAGCGTTCGCCCAGACACTCCCCCGTATCTCCAGCCACTCCCACGTTTTTCCCAGAAACTGCGTTTTTTCACACACACCCATAAAACGGCCAGTTTCCGCCCAGAAACACCCACTTCCTGTCAATCACACTACGATCACCAAAACGAAGAAAAAACCTCGTAATGCCGTGAGTAAAATACCAAACTTCTTAGCAAATTTACTTGGCGCAGTGCGAACATTGCGCATGCGCAATTAGCGGAAATTCGCTGCAATGCAAAGAAAATTACAGAGCGAACAACTCGGAATGAGGGCCATGGTCTTGTTGCTTTGTGGTGCATTATAATTGTGGTAATGGCAAAGTGTGTGGCAGGTGGTACTGAGTACCCGCTGCAAAATTCTTAAGGATACTCCGTACCCGAGCGTACCCGCATACTTGCACCGCTGAGTGCCCCTTATATACATCTGTCTCTACAGTAGCTCAAAGTCTGTGTTCTTTCAGCAGCTTCCCCACTTATCTGTGTCTCTCCAGTCTCCTCTCAACTTAGGGTATATTTAAAAAGATTTGTGTTTTTGCCGTTTTGAAGGGTGTTTGATATCGAATGGTATCGGGTGCATTTTACTGCAACTTTTTGAATCCTGATACGGTCATTCACTAAGCTGCCGACTTTTCACAATTCGTATTTTCCGATGTCGATGTGTTTTACGGGAGTGATGAGTAAAGCACTGCCTGACAAAACACAAGGAATCCCGTCCGGATCTGTGAGATCCGTGCAGGGCTTCATTGTGTACCTTAAAAAGGCGTTTAAAGTCTTTAAAATTCTGAAAAAAAAATGTGTGGGGTCCCCCCTCCTAAGCACAACCAGCCTCGGGCTCTTTGAGCCGGTCCTGGTTGACATATGGGGGAAAAATGACAGGGGTTCCCCCATATTTCATCAACCAGCACCGGGCTCTGCGCCTGGTTCCAAAAATACGGGGGACAAAAAGCGTAGGGGTCCCCCGTATTTTTAAAACCAGCACCGGGCTCCACTAGCCAGGTACATAATGCCACAGCCGGGGGACACTTTTATAGTGGGCCCTGGCATTACAGACCCAACTAGTCACCCCTGGCCGGGGTACCCTGGAGGAGTGGGAACCCCTTAAATCAAGGGGTCCCCCCCTCCAGCCACCCAAGGGCCAGGGGTGAAGCACGAGGCTGTCCCCCCCATCCAAGGGCAGCGGATGGGGGGCTGATAGCCAAGTGTAAAAAATGTGAATATTGTTTTTAGTAGCAGTACTACAAGTCCCAGTAAGCCTCCCCCGCAAGCTGGTACTTGGAGAACCACAAGTACCAGCATGCGGTGGAAAACCGAGCCCACTGGTACCTGTAGTACTACTAAAAAAATACCCCCCAAAAAACAGGACACACACACCGTGAAAGTATAAGTTTATTACATACATGCACACCTCCAAACATACATACTTACCTACCTATGTTCACACGAGGCTCGGTCCTCTTCTCCATGTAGAATCTTCGGGGTACCTGTGAAAAAAATTATACTCACATAATCCAGTGTAGATTCTGTCCTTTGTATAATCCACGTACTTGGCAAAACGGAAACCCGACCACGCACTGTAAGGGGTCCCAATGCCAGGACCCCCCCTGACTCCTGTCAAAGAGGGTCCCTTCAGCCAATCAGGGAGCGCCACGTCGTGGCACTCTCCTGATTGGCTGTGTGCTCCTGTAGTGTCTGTGAGGCAGCACACGGCAGAGATACAATGTAGCGCCTATGCGCTCCATTGTATCCAATGGTGGGAACTTTGCGGTCAGCGGTGAGGTTACTTTCGGTCAACTTTTAAACCACCTTTGGAAGATAAACAGATCTCGTTCTGAGAACTGCTCTGTCTGGAAAAAAACTTAGGAAAGGAGTCTTACACGATAACGCTCCTAAATCTGACACTCTTCTGGCTGACGCCATTGCCAGTAAAAAAAAGCACTTTAGCCGTTAACCATTTAAGATCTGCTCTCTTAAGTGGTTCAAACGGAGGACCCTGGAGGAATTTAAGAACTAAATTGAAATCCCAAGGAGCTGCAGGAGGAACAAATGGAGGTTGAATATGTACAACTCCCTGAAAGAAAGTACTTACATCCTGTAAATCAGCAATCTTTCGCTGAAACCATACAGTTAATGCTGATACCTGAACTCTCAAGGAAGCCGCTTTCAAACCAATCCTGCCTGAAGGAAATCCAAAATCCTGGATACTTTAAAAGATCTTGGATTCAAACTTTTTCCAGTACACCAATGAATATAGGCCTGCCATATTCTATGATACACACGAGCTGAAGAAGGCTTTCTTGCTCTAAGCATAGTTTGGATTACTTGTTTTGAAAATCCTCTAGCTTCTAAGATAGAGGTTTCAACAGCCATGACGTCAAAGACAGACAATCCAGATGACTGTAACAACAAGGACCCTGCAATAGCAGATCTGGACATTGGAGGTCATTCCGAGTTGTTCGCTCGTTGCCGATTTTCGTAATGGAGCGTTTAAGGCAAAAATGCGCATGCGCATGGTTCGCAGTGTGCATGCGGTTAGTATTTTAACACAATACTTAGTAGATTTACTCACGCCCGAACGAAGATTTTTCCTCGTTGAAGTGATCGTAGTGTGATTGACAGGAAGTGGGTGTTTCTGGGCGGAAACTGGCCGTTTTCTGGGAGTGTGCGGAAAAATGCAGGCGTGCCAGGGAAAAACGCGGGAATGTCTGGAGAAACGGGGGAGTGGCTGGCCGGACGCTGGGCGTGTGTGTGACGTCAAACCAGGAACAAAACTGACTGAACTGATCGCTATTTGTGAGCAAGTCTCGAGCTACTCAGAAACTGCTAAGAAATTTCTTTTCGCTATTCTGCGAATCTTTCGTTCGCAATTCTGCTAAGCTAAGATACACTCCCAGAGGGCAGCGGCTTAGCGTGTGCAATGCTGCTAAAAGCAGCTAGCGAGCGAACAACTCGGAATCACCCCCATTGAGGGAGCAGTATTGGTGCTTCCACGGACATCCTCAGAAGATCTGTGTACCAATGTCTTCTTGGCCAAGCTGGAGCTATTAGAATTATTGCTCCCTTTGCTTGCTTTATTTTTCTCACTACTCTGGGTAACAGAGATATTGGAGGGAACAGATATGCCAGATGAAAATTCCATTCTGACAGTGCGTCTACAAGGACCGCTCCGGGATCCTTTGTTCTCAATCCGTACTTCGGAACTTTGTTGTTTAGACGAGACGCCATGAGATCTATCTCTGGTAGACCCCATCTGTTCACTATTATCTGAAACACTTCTGGGTGTAATGCCCATTCGGTTTCCTGAATGGTATGTCGACTGAGAAAATCCGCTTCCCAGTTCAGTACACCTGGGAAAAATACTGCTGACAATTCTGGGAGATGGAGTTCTGCCCATCTTAGAATGGGAGTTACTTCCTCCATCAGTCTCTTGCTGTGAGTTCCTCTTTCATGATTGAGGTACGCTACAGCTGTCGCATTGTCCAAGCGAATCTGGACCGGTCTTCCTTGCAGACTGTCCTTTGCCTGAACTAGAGCCATATAAATGGTCCTTATTTCCAACAGATTTATTGGCAGAAGACTTTCCCTTGCGGTCCATTTTCCCTGGAACCAAAGGCTTCCGAGTACCGCGCCCCAGCCTTGCAGGCTGGCATCTGTTGTCAGGATTTGCCATTCTTTTATCCAAAAGGGTCTCCCCTTGTTTAAATGGTCTGTCTGTAGCCACCACGCTAGAGACCTTTTTACGTTAACTGGAAACTTTATCATCTGCTTTTTTATTGTCTGATTATTTCCGTTCCATTTGGTCAGAATAAGGTGCTGTAATGGTCTGGAGTGGAATTGCGCATATTCCACCATGTCGAAGGTTGATACCATCAGACCCAACAGTCGCATTGCTGCATGGACTGACATTGTCTGGGCGTGCAACGCTTCCTGAGTCATGACCTGCACCTTGACCATCTTTTTCTCTGGTAAGAAAACTCTCTGTAGGTCTGAATCCAATATGGCCCCCAAATGGACCATCCGCTGTGACGGATTCAGAGACGACTTTTCCCAATTTATGAGCCACCCGTGTCTCTGTAAACAAACTATTGTCTGTTGAAGATGGCTCAGAAGTAACTCCTGCGAATGTGCTAGGATTAACAGATCGTCGAGGTATTGGAATATTCTTATCCCTTGCTTGCGGAGATAAGATGCCATAACCACCATAATCTTGGTAAACACCCTGGGTGCTGTTGCTAGCCCGAAGGGCAAGGCTTGGAACTGAAAATGTTCCTGGAGGATGGCAAACCTGAGATAACACTGATGAGACAGTGCTATAGGCACATGTAGGTAAGCATCCTGTACATCCAGAGATACCATGTAATCTCCCGGTTCCATAGCCAACATTATGGAGCGTAATGTCTCTACGTGGAACCTTGGAATCCAAATGTATTTGTTTAACATTTTCAGATTGAGAATTGGTCGAAATTACCCATTTGGCTTCTGGATCAGAAATAGATTGGAGTAAAACCACTGTCCCCTTTGTGATGGAGGTACTGGGACAATCACACCTGACTGCAGTAATTTTTGGACTGCTTCTTGCAGGGCATTGGCCTTCGACTCTATACGAGACAGGCTGGTGCAAAAAAATCTTTGAGGAGGCTGCCTCCTGAATGGGAACCCATACCCCTGAGATACCACCTTCTGCACCCAAGCATCTGTCGTCGACTGTTGCCAAATGTGTGCAAAATGAAGGAGTCGGCCCCCAACCCTGGAATCCTCCAGGCGGAGGCCCGTCTCTTCAGGCTGATGGTTTCTGTTCAGGCTTGGAAGCTGGCTTTCTGGTAGCCCATTGCTTCCTACCCCTGGCCGATCTATTGGACTGAGGCTGCTTAGACTCTTCTTTAGCTTTCGCTTTGCCACCGAAATGAGCGAAACTTTGAACCCCTAGTCTTAGGATTATAAGTAGCCGGAAATCTGACCTTTTTTGATTCAGCCTCTGATTCTAGGATATCAGATAATGGTTTCCCAAACAATATATTACCAATGAAAGGCAATGCTTCCAATTCTTTCCTGGATTCCGCATCTGCTTTCCAGGTACGTAGCCAAACTGCTCTGCGAGCGGCTACTGTCAAGGCTGAAGCTCTAGAAGCAACTGTACCCATATCAATTGCTGCTTCTTCCAAATATTGGGCAGATTGTCTTAAACGGCTTAAAAGATCCTCTTGCTCCCTATTAGAAGAGAGGCCAATCTCTAGTTTCTCTAACCATTCGCCCATTGCCTTTGCTACCCAGGCCGAAGCCATAGCAGGTCTTACCACTGCTCCTACTAGAGAAAATATATTTTTCAAGAAGCTATCTACCCTTCTGTCTGTGACATCATTTAGTGAGGTAGATGACAGTGGTAAAGCAGACTTATGCACAAGTCGCAGCACATGTGCATCTACTATTGGAGGAACTTCTCTTTTCGAACAATCCACAGCTGGAAATGGATAATAAGAATTCCATCTTTTCGGAATCTTGTACTTTTTACTGGGCATTGCCCAAGACTCTTCCATCATTTCCGTCAGCTCATCTGATGCTGGGAATTCAGTTTTAACTGTCTTTGTTTGTTTAAATACAGGTGCTTTAGATTTTGACACTGTCTTAGCTGGCTCTTCCAAAGAGAGAATAGCCTTCACAGCGTCAATAAGTTCAGCTACATCTTCTGAACTAAAACTCTGCGACTGATCATCATACGGAGTATTTGAATATACTGTATCATCATCTGTTGTATCATCTTGTGTAGTCTGCCACATAGACGCATCTATCTTAGTCTTACCTGTCCCTTGGTTACTTGTAGAGGCTACTGGAACCAAGCCGTAGGAAGGGAGCTGCATGTATGGGTTAATAGTGTAACCTAATCCTTGAGGTGGTGCTACCGGAGTTAACCTGTCCGCTATTGAAGACAAAGTCTTTGCGAACATATTCCATGGTGGCTCTGTTGGTTGTTGAACCAAATCCTGTTTCTTACTTTGCTGAAAAGCAAAACAGTTCGCACACAACCCCTCATAAGTGACCAGCTGGTTCATACCAATTAACCCTGTCTTACAAGATAAGCATGTTAGAGATGTAGGAGTGCCTGATAAATTCTCCTCACTTTTGCCGCTCACAGACATGGTAATAATCTGTTAATGACTACACAATTTGTGACTGAAAATCACCTATATATGGATATATAGAAGTGAGATCAATCTGACCACAACCGTGCACCTGATTTGAAGGTCAGAACAGGACTGACGACATAGAAAAGTCAGTACACATACTAGCAGTCAGTCACATGTTAAGGCATTAGACATTGTCATATGAGAATACAACCCCTATAACAACTTACAAGTAAGTAGGAAAATTGTACTTGTTTTAAATGGTTCTTTTTCAAACATAACATGCAGAAAACACAGTAATATACAGATCTCATATGCAATATGTACTAAAAATTAACAATTCATACTAACAAGTAGAGAGAATTTTTAGTACTGTATACCCTTCCTCCGTAGAGCGGGATACAGGGAGACTCACCACACATCCATATCCAAGCAAATGCGCTCGTAAGACGCTGAGTGGATTCAGACGCTACTGATGTACACTACCGCTTCAGATAACTGATGAAGGACACAGTCGCTCACTGACGGACACGGACGCTCAGCGACTTCCACGTGTATGCAGACGCTAAGGCCTGCAACTCTGTCTAGGCGGGATCTCTAGTGTACACAACCACAGCATCTAAGCTGCGACCGAGTACCCTCATGGTAGTGAGGTCATTCAGTTCATGGACGGTTGACGCGCGGAAACTGGTCATGAACTCGGAGGGGCGGCCAGGAGAGCGTCTGAATCCCCCTGTTGACTTAAACTCTAAGGATCGTGGCCTCTACCTAGTCCTGGCGCCTATGATTCCTAGAGCGTAGCGCTGTCGCACCCGAGATGTTCAGCGCATCAACACACTGTAGTCTCCACCAATACAGTGTAGCTGTGTCCGGACCCTAGTAAGAGGAAATCCAGACTTACCTTCCCCCCATGCTCCGGCCACAGCCTGGTTACATCTGCTGGACCTTCTAGAACATCCGACACAGACGCCCATCGAGACAGCACTATATCGCGAAGGTAAGCATTGTTGCGACCCGGTGGGGAGTTGTTGGAGCGACTCTTTCCCGTATGCGTTTAAGACGCTGTTAAGAAAAGTCGCTCAAAAAAAAAAACATAGTAAGTCTATAAAAATAAAATAATAAAAGCTTCAGACTGCTTTATCTACAGCAGCCCTGTGACCATGGTCCGGCTTCCTGCCGCACCAAGCAAAAAACTGATTTGATTGAGTCAGTGGGCGGGATTATATGGTGAAGCCCCGATGCATCCTGGGAGGCCAGAAAGCTCGTGAGCGTGTTGGTACCATTTCCGCTGTCGCTCAACCATATCCCAATGTTATCCTGTGGACCCAGCCAGAGAAAAAGCTTTACCTGCACATCAGCTCTCTGTAAACCATGCTTGTAGGTCAGCAACAATCCGCCTATATGTAACATCACAATGTATGACATCACCTAAGGGTGGAGCAGTGGGGCAAAAACCTTTATTTGGGAGGGAGGCCCCTGTCTATTTTGTCAGTCCTGGGCCCCACAATTTCTGATGTCATCCATGTGCCCCCCCCCCCCTCCTCTTATCCAGCGTTCCTTCCTTTATGTGCCCCCTCCCCTCATCCAGCGTGTCTTCTGTCCTTACTGTCTTTCACACCTGCAGCTCCTCTTTGCACGGCAACACACTTCGTGAGTCGCCGTTGTCTCAGTCCCGCTGTTTCAGAGAGGGACTGGCTGGGGGAGGCACTGTCTATAACCGCCCGCACCCTCTGTCAATGTAGGAGGTGCGGCGCAGCATACAGCAGGAACAGTGGGAGTAAGCAGGCAGAACTGCCTGTACAAAGTCCCGTGGCCGAGTAAGGTGGGCTGGCGGAGGCGGAACGCGTTCTGTCCCGTATATAACTGAATGAACGCTGTTCCACCCCACTTTAACCCCTGATCCCACAACCACACCATCCTTTTATCTCAAGGATGCTGGTGTTTCCAGTTGCAAGCTGCAGGGACCAGGGTAAGGTAAGAAGTGGGGGAGGTGTATGTGGAGTCTATCACTGGGACTGGGAGTATGTTTGTGAAGCTGATGCTGCTCCTAGAGCCTGTCAGCCCTGCACGTGCAGCTGCCTGTGCTCTGTCACTCACTACAGGGAGACGTTACAGTCTCCTAACCCACTGCTGTTGCTCCAGGACATAGGGAGCATCACGGTGATAGCTGCTAGTGTTACTACTAATAATGTAATCCATTATTTGATGCAACCCTAAACTGAGTCATTGGGAATGCCAATCACTTCATTGATTTAAAAAAAACTCCTCAATTACATATGCAGAACAGTGCACAGACCACCTAAGCCAGCCAGAAATAGTGCTTGAACAAGACGAAGACCACTGTAGATAGCCACAATGTCCTGTAGTTCTCCAGCACCCTGTCACCATATACCATCCTATAGTCCTCAGTTATACCCCTCTTCCATCAACGTTGCGGGTCGCAGCCGGCTGCCTGACACGAGTGCTACCCGGCTGTGACCCGCATCAGCCCCTTTCTCATCAGCAGTCACCATCCCAGATCATTCCCGTGTCCTACCCACGTAGCTACCTGGGTAGGATTCCCGCATCACTTGATCCGGGTTTTTCCTGAGGAAGCCGTTTCCACTAGCAAAAAACACGGGTAAATGCCCCCGTGCATTTACCCATGTTTTTTGAGCTAGTGGAAAAGGGGTATTACACTGTCACCACACACTGTCTTGTAGTTCTCACTCACACTGTCACCACACATCGTTCTGTAGTTTTCCTTCACATGGTCACCACTCACCATCCTGTAGTTCTCACTCACACAAATGTCCCCCTCAGCAGCTGACCTGGGCTCCCACCATGACCCTCCAACAAGCCCAGGCTCGGGTTAACTACTATCTGCCACCACAATGTGTTTCCAAAGAGCTCACAACTTAAATTAATCAGATCTATCATAAACAAAACAATCACTTGTATTTTATCTATAGTATTTAGTAACCAACATTATAGCTTTATTTAGTAAGTAACATTATAGCATTATAGTAACCAACCTATCAAGCAAGATGATTGTAGAACAGACAGAATGTTATTAAATGTAATATGACAAAAAATATACTTAGTATACAAAAGGTAGCAAAAATTACACAAAAATATAAATGCAAACAATTTTCTTTAAATAAAAAGCTCATGTATTTTCTTATATCTGCTGCTGTGGTAAGTGAAAATATGGATCAGATCTTCAAGAGCGCATTAATCCCCAGAAGATTAACACTTCTGACATAAAATAGGATTTCAATTACCTACCAGTAAATCCTTTTCTCGTAGTCCATAAGGGATACCGGGGTCACTTAGTACGATGGGTTATATATGGGGTCCAAAGGAGCCGGTGCACTTTAAATTTCTCCCCCTCCCACAGCCAGTCTACTTGAGAGAAGAAACACAAAAAACAACAACTGGAGAGATTCACGCACCAGCACACCACAACATAACCCGACCAGCAACGGCTGGCAACAAAACAGCAACAGCTGAACAGGTAAACTTGTACATAAGAAAAACCTGCAGAAAAGTCAACACACTGAGCGGGCGCCCAGTATCCCTAATGGACTACGAGAAAAGGATTTACCGGTAAGTAATTAAAATCCTATTTTCTCTAGCATCCATAAGGGATACAGGGGTCACTTAGTATGATGAGGACGTCCCAAAGCTTCCAGAACGGGCGGAGACGTCTGCAGCACCGCCTGCCCAAACTGAGTATCCTCTTTGGCCAGGGTATCAAACTTGTAGAACTTCACAATGGTGTTCTTCCCCGATCAGGTAGCAGCTTGGCATAGTTGCAAGGCCGAGACCCCAAGGCAGCCACCCAGGAAGACCCCACCGATCTCGTAGAGTGGGCTTTCATAGACTGTGAAACAGGTAAGGCTGCTGACACACAGGCCTGTTGGATAGTCAGTCTAATCCAATGAGCAATGGTTTGCTTAGAAGAAGGGCAACCCTTCTTCTGCACATCATAGAGCACAATAAGGGAATCAGTCTTTCTGATCCAAGCCGTCCTCTTAATATAGATCTTCAAGGCTCGCACAGCATCCAATGCGTCCGGAGGAGCAAAAGTGCCAGAACTCGACGGGACCACTACAGGTTGGTTCAAGTGGAATGCAGAGACAACCTTCGGCAGGAACTGCTGCTTAGTCCGGAGCTCTGCTCTGTCTTCATAAAAGACCAAGTATGGACTTTTACACGACAAGGCCCTCTATTCAGAGACACGCCTAGCAGAAGCCAGGGCCACTAACATCACTGTCTTCCACGTAAGGTACTTGTCTTCTACCGTCAACAACGGTTCAGACCAGGAGGACTGTAGAAACTCCAATACCACATTCAAATCCCAGGGTGCCGTTGGTGGCAGAAAGGGAGGCTGTATGTGAAGTACCCCTTGCAAGAAGGTCTGAACTTCTGGTAACACTGTCAACTTCATTTGGAAGAAAATATAGAGGGTCGAAATTTGGACCTTAAGGGAGCCCAGACGTAGGCGCATATAAACTCCAGCCTGCAGGAAATGCAAGAAGCGTCCCAGGTGAAAATCCACAGAAGGGTATGTGCGCTCCTCGCACCAAGAGACATATCTCCTCCAGATATGATGGTAGCGTCTTGACGTCACAGGCTTCCTGGCCTGAACCATGATTGTAATAACATTTCGTGAAAGGCCTTTGCGAGCTAGGATGTTCCGCTCAACCGCCATGCCATAAAATGAAGCCGCAGTAAGTCCTGGAAGTTGAACGGGCCTTGCTGAAGGTCTTTTCTCATTGGTAGATGCCAAGGATCTTCGACGGACATGTCTCGAAGATCCGCGTACCACGCCCTCCAAGGCCAGTCTGGGGCAATCAGAACTGCCTGAACTCTTTGACGCCTTATTCTCTTTAGCATCCTCGGGAGCAACGGAATCAGAGGAAACAGGTAAACACACCAGTAAGGCCATGGCATTGTCAGTGCATCCCACTGCTATCGCATGAGGGTCCCTGGTTCTTGAACAATACCAGCGAATCTTCGTGCCATCAAGTCGATCCGTGGGCAGCCCCACAACTCGGTGATCTGTTGAAACACCTGTGGGTGGAGGCTCTACTCTCCCAGGTGGAGGTCGTGACAACTTAGGAAGTCTGCTTCTCAGTTGTCTACCCCCGGAATAGATTGCCGACATTGCTCTTGCATTTCTTTCTGCCCAGAGAAGTATGCGGGACACTTCTCTCATGCAGGCTCAGCTCTTCGTTCCTTCCTGCCGATTGATGTATGCCACCACGTGGAGTTGTCCGACTGAACTTGAATGGCCTGATCCAGGAGGAGAGGCCTGAAGCAGAGCTTTGTAGATCATCCGAAGGTCCATAATGTTGATCGGAAGTAGGGCTTCATAGGCTGACCACCTGCCCTAGAACTGAGCCCCTTGGGTAACAGCTCCCCATCCTCTCAGACTCACGTCCAGTGTGAGGAGGATCCAATCCTGAGTCCCGAAACTTTGACCTTCCAGCAGGTTTGAGGACTGTAGCCACCACAAGATTGAAATCCTGGCCTGAGGTGAGAGGCGTATGATCCGATGCATCTGAAGATGTGAGCCGGACCACTTTCTCAGGAGATCCAATTGAAATGCTCTGGCATGGAACCTTCCGTACTGGTTCGCCTCGTAGGAGGCTACCATCTTTCCCAACAACCGTATGCAAAGATGAATGGAGATCCGATTCGGCCTTAGGACTGCACGGACCATCTGCTGGAGTGTCCTTGCCTTGTCCTCTGGGAGGAATACCTTCTGAGCCACAGTATCCAGAAACATCCCCAGGAACAGGAGACGCTGAGTAGGTTCCAGGTGAGACTTCTGCAAATTGAGAATCCAGCCATGTTGTGACAAGCTGAATAGTGCGTTGATAATGAGCAATAGAAGCTTCCTGGATCTTGCTTTTATCAAGAGATTGTCCAAGTAAGGGATGATGTTGACCCCCTGGACTCGGAGCTGAAACTTCATTTCCGCCATCATCTTCAGAGACGTGGACAGGCCGAAGGGGAGCACCTGGAACTGGTAATGGTCGTTCAACAGGGCAAACCGTAGGTAAGCCTGGTGAGGTGGCCAAATCGGGATATGAAGATAAGCATCCTTTATATCCAGCGAAACCATAAACTACCATTCTTCCAGACCCGCAATCACTGCTCGCAAGGATTCCATCTTGAACTTGAAGACCTTTAGGTAAGGGTTCAAGGATTTTAGATTCAAAATGGGCCTTCCGGTTTTGGTACTACAAACAGATTGTAGTAACCCTCCCCTTGTTGTTGTAGTGGCACTGGCACAATGACTAAGGGACTGGACAAACTTCAGGATGGCCTGTTGCAGTGTAACTCGCGTATCCTTCAAAACTGGTAAGCTTGATTTGAAAAATCGGTGGGGAGGAGCATTGTCGAACTCCAGCTTGGAGCCCTGAGAAATTAGATCCCTTACCCAGGCATCCTGGCAGGAGCTTTCCCAGATGTGGCTGAAGTGACGCAACCAAGCTCCCACCTCGAGATTCCCTCGGGGTGGGGGGACACTGTCATGCCGAGCCCTTGGTGAAGCAGCGCTGGTGCTTTGTTTCTGAGAACCGTCAGCGGCTGGTTTTCTTGTCTTGCCTCTGGTGCCTCTTGCAGCATTTGAGGTGCCTCTGGCTCTTGACCTAAATCTAGTGGTTCGAAAGGACTGTAAAGATAGCCCCGGGTAGGAGCGCCTGGCCGGTGGGGCCCCAGAGGGGAGAAAATAAGAATTTACTCACCGGTAATTCTATTTCTCGTAGTCCATAGTGGATGCTGGGGACTCCGTAAGGACCATGGGGAATAGACGGGCTCCGCAGGAGACTGGGCACATCTAAGAAAGATTTAGGACTATCTGGTGTGCACTGGCTCCTCCCCCTATGACCCTCCTCCAAGCCTCAGTTAGGAACTGTGCCCGGAAGAGCTGACACAATAAGGAAGGATTTTTGAATCCCGGGTAAGACTCATACCAGCCACACCAATCACACCATATAACACGTGATAGGAACCCCGGTTAACAGTATGATAACAAATGGAGCCTCTGAAGAGATGGCTCACAACAAAACCCGATTTTTGTAACAATAACTATGTACAGGTATTGCAGACAATCCGCACTTGGGATGGGCGCCCAGCATCCACTACGGACTACGAGAAATAGAATTACCGGTGAGTAAATTCTTATTTTCTCTGACGTCCTAGTGGATGCTGGGGACTCCGTAAGGACCATGGGGATTATACCAAAGCTCCCAAACGGGCGGGAGAGTGCGGATGACTCTGCAGCACCGAATGAGAGAATTCCAGGTCCTCCTCAGCCAGGGTATCAAATTTGTAGAATTTTGCAAACGTGTTTGCCCCCGACCAAGTTGCTGCTCGGTAAAGTTGTAAAGCCGAGACCCCTCGGGCAGCCGCCCAAGATGAGCCCACCTTCCGTGTGGAATGGGCTTTTACAGATTTAGGCTGCGGTAAGCCTACCGCAGAATGCGCCAGCTGAATAGTGCTACAAATCCAGCGCGCAATAGACTGCTTAGAAGCAGGAGCACCCAGCTTAGCGGGTGCATACAGGATAAACAGCGAGTCAGTCTTTCTGACTCCAGCCGTCCTGGAAATATAAATTTTTAGGGCCCTGACTACGTCCAGCAACTTGGAATCCTCCAAGTCCCTAGTAGCCGCAGGCACCACAATAGGTTGGTTCAAGTGAAAAGCTGAGACCACCTTTGGGAGAAACTGAGGACGAGTCCTCAATTCTGCCCTATCCATATGGAAAATCAGATAAGGGCTTTTACAAGACAAAGCCGCCAATTCTGAAACCCGCCTGGATGATGCCAAGGCCAACAGCATGACCACTTTCCACGTGAGATATTTTAAATCCACAGTCTTAAGTGGTTCGAACCAATGTGATTTCAGGAATGCCAAAACCACATTGAGATCCCAAGGTGCCACTGGGGGCACAAAAGGAGGCTGAATATGCAGTACTCCTTTGACAAAATTCTGAACTTCGGGTAGTGAAGCCAGTTCTTTTTGGAAGAAAATCGACAGAGCCGAAATCTGGACCTTTATGGACCCCAATTTGAGGCCCAACGTCACCCCTGCTTGCAGGAAGTGCAGGAATCGACCCAGTTGAAATTCCTCCGTCGGGGTCTTCATGGCCTCACACCAAGCAACATATTTTCGCCAAATGCGGTGATAATGTCTTGCGGTGACATCCTTCCTGGCTTTGATCAGGGTAGGGATGACTTCCTCCGGAGTACCCTTTTCCTTCAGGATCCGGTGTTCAACCGCCATGCCGTCAAACGCAGCCGCGGTAAGTCTTGGAACAGACAGGGTCCCTGCTGCAGCAGGTCTTGTCTGAGCGGCAGAGGCCAAGGGTCCTCTGTAAGCATCTCTTGAAGTTCCGGGTACCAAGCTCTTCTTGGCCAATCCGGAACCACGAGTATGGTTTTCACTCCTCGCCTTCTTATTATTCTCAGTACCTTGGGTATGAGAGGTAGAGGAGTAAACACATAAACCGACTGGTACACCCATGGTGTCACTAGAGCGTCCACCGCTATCGCCTGAGGGTCTCTTGACCGGGCGCAATATCTTTTCAACTTCTTGTTGAGGCGGGACGCCATCATGTCTACCTGTGGTTTTTCCCACCGGTTGACCAGCATTTGGAAGACTTCTGGATGAAGTCCCCATTCTCCCGGGTGGAGGTCGTGCCTGCTGAGGAAGTCTGCTTCCCAGTTGTCCACTCCCGGAATGAACACTGCCGTCAGTGCTAACACATGATTCTCTGCCCATCTGAGAATCCTTGTGGCTTCTGCCATCGCCATCCTGCTTCTCGTGCCGCCCTGTCTGTTTACATGGGCGACCGCCGTGATGTTGTCTGACTGGATCAGTACCGGCTGGTTTTGAAGCAGGGGTCTTGCCTGGCTTAGGGCATTGTAAATGGCCCTTAGCTCCAGGATATTTATGTGAAGAGAAATCTCCTGATTTGACCACAGTCCTTGGAAATTTCTTCCCTTTGTGACTGCCCCCCAGCCCCGAAGGCTGGCATCCGTGGTCACCAGGACCCAGTCCTGTATTCCGAATCTGCGGCCCTCTAGTAGATGAGCCCTCTGCAGCCACCACAGCAGCGACACCCTGGTTCTGGCCGATAGGGTTATCCGCTGTTGCATCTGGAGATGGGACCCGGACCATTTGTCCAACAGGTCCCACTGGAACGTCCTTGCGTGGAACCTTCCAATTGTAATTGCTTTGTACGAAGCTACCATTTTTCCCAGGACTCGTGTGCATTGATGTACCGACACTTTTCCTGGTTTTAGGATGTCTCTGACCAGAGATGACAATTCCTCGGCTTTTTCCAGTGGAAGAAACACTCTTTTCTGGTCTGTGTCCAGAATCATTCCCAGGAACAGAAGACGTGTCGTCGGGACCAGCTGTGACTTTGGAATGTTTAGAATCCAGCCGTGCTGTTGTAGCACTTCCTGAGAAAGTGCCACCCCCACTATCAACTGTTCTTTGGACCTCGCCTTTATCAGGAGATCGTCCAAGTACGGGATAATTAAAACTCCCTTCTTGCGAAGGAGTATCATCATTTCGGCCATTACCTTGGTAAAGACCCTCGGTGCCGTGGATAACCCGAACGGCAGCGTCTGGAACTGATAGTGACAGTCCTGTACCACAAATCTGAGGTACTCCTGGTGCGGAGGGTAAATGGGGACATGCAGGTACGCATCCTTGATGTCCAGGGATACCATGTAATCCCCCTCCTCCAGGCTCGCAATAACCGCCCTGAGCGATTCCATCTTGAACTTGAACCTCTTGATATAAGTGTTCAAGGTTTTTAAATTTAAGATGGGTCTCACCGAACCGTCCGGTTTCGGTACCACAAACATTGTGGAGTAGTAACCCTTTCCTTGCTGAAGGAGGGGTACCTTGACGATCACTTTCTGTGAATACAGTTTTTGAATAGCCACCAACACTGCCTCCCTGGCAGAGGGAGTTGCCGGCAAGGCAGATTTTAGGAAACGGCGGGGGGGAGACGTCTCGAATTCCAGCCTGTACCCCTGAGATACTACTTGAAGGACCCAGGGATCCACTTGTGAGAGAGCCCACTGTGCGCTGAAAAACCTGAGACGTGCCCCCACCGTTCCCGATTCCGCCTGAGCAGCCCCAGCGTCATGCTGTGGACTTACCGGACGCAGGGGAGGACTTCTGCTCCTGGGAACTAGCTGTGTGCTGCAGCTTTTTCCCCCTTCCTCTGCCCCTCGGCAGAAAGGATGAGCCTCTAGCCCGCTTATTTTTCTGGGGCCGAAAGGACTGTACCTGATAATACGGTGCTTTCTTTTGCTGTGGGGTAGCCTGTGGCAAAAAAGTCGATTTCCCAGCAGTAGCTGTGGAAACGAGGTCTGAAAGACCTTCCCCAAAAAGTTCCACCCCTTTATAGGGTAAAACTTCCATGTGCCGCTTGGAGTCGGCATCACCTGACCATTGCCTAGTCCATAACCCCCGTCTGGCGGCAATGGACATAGCGCTTATTTTTGATGCCAGCCGGCAAATATCCCTCTGTGCATCACGCATGTATAAGACCGCGTCTTTTATATGGTCAATCGTTAGCAAAATATTGTCCCTATCCATGGTATTAATGTTTTCCGACAGGGAGTCTGACCACGCAGCAGCAGCACTGCACATCCAAGCTGATGCAATAGCGGGTCTCAATATAATGCCAGTGTGTGTGTATATAGCTTTTAGGGTACTTTCCAGCTTTCTATCAGCAGGTTCTTTTAGGGCGGCCGTATCCGGAGACGGTAGTGCCACCTTCTTTGATAAGCGTGTCAATGCTTTATCTACCCTAGGGGGTGTTTCCCAGCGTGACCTATCCTCTGGCGGGAAAGGGTACGCAGCCATTAACCGTTTAGAAATGATCAATTTCTTATCTGGGGAAGTCCACGCTTCCTCACACACCTCATTTAATTTGTCAGATGCAGGAAAAACTACTGGTGGTTTTTTCTCACCAAACATAATACCCTTTTTTGTGGTACCTGGGGTATCATCAGAAATGTGTAAAACATTTTTCATAGCCTCAATCATATAACGGGTGGATCTATTGGAGGGTACACTCGTCTCATCATCGTCGACACTGGAGTCGGTATCCGTGTCGACATCTGTATCTGTCATCTGAGGTAGCGGGCGTTTTATAGCCCCTGATGACATTTGAGACGCTTGGACAGGCACAAGCTGAGTAGCCGGCTGTCCTATGTCGTCAAACCTTTTATGTAAGGAGCTGACACTGTCACGTAATTCCTTCCATCCACACTGGTGTCGACCCCGCAGGGGGTGACATCACATTCACAGGCATTTGCTCCGCCTCCACATCATTATCCTCATCATACATGTCGACACAGCAGTACCGACACACAGCAGACACACAGGGAATGCTCTTACAGAGGACAGGACCCCACAAAGCCCTTTGGGGAGACAGAGGGAGAGTATGCCAGCACACACCAGGGCGCTATATAACACAGGGATATCACTATACAGAGTGTTTTCCCCTATAGCTGCCTATAATATATATATATACTGCGCCTAAATTGTGCCCCCCCTCTCTTTTTTACCCTTTCTGTAGTGCAGGACTGCAGGGGAGAGCCAGGGAGCTTCCTTCCAGCGAAGCTGTGAGGGAATAATGGCGCCAGTGTGCTGAGGGAGTTGGCTCCGCCCCTTTTTCGACGGGCTTTCTCCCGCTATTTTATCGTTTCTGGCAGGGGTTAATATACACCTATATAGCCTCTGGGGCTATATATGGTGTTAGTTTTGCCAGCCAAGGTGTTATTATTGCTGCTCAGGGCGCCCCCCCCCCAGCGCCCTGCACCCATCAGTGACCGCAGTGTGTGGTGTGCATGAGAAGCAATGGTGCGCAGCTGCAGTGCTGTGCGCTACCTTGGAGAAGACAGAAGTCTTCAGCCGCCGATTTTCCGGACCACCTTCTTGTTTCTGGCTCTGTAAGGGGGACGGCGGCGCGGCTCCGGGAACGGACGACGAGGTCGGGTCCTGTGTTCGATCCCTCTGGAGCTAATGGTGTCCAGTAGCCTAAGAAGCCCAAGCTACCACCACTTAGATAGGTTCGCTTCTTCTCCCCTTAGTCCCTCGTTGCAGTGAGCCTGTTGCCAGCAGGTCTCACTGAAAATAAAAAACCTAAACTATACTTTCTTCTAGGAGCTCAGGAGAGCCCCTAGTGTGCATCCAGCTCAGCCGGGCACAGAAATCTAACTGGGGCTTGGAGGAGGGTCATAGGGGGAGGAGCCAGTGCACACCAGATAGTCCTAAATCTTTCTTAGATGTGCCCAGTCTCCTGCGGAGCCGTCTATTCCCCATGGTCCTTACGGAGTCCCCAGCATCCACTAGGACGTCAGAGAAACGTGGATTACCCCGCAGTAGCCTTTGAAATCCATGTATCCAGCTCAACTCCGAATAACCACTCACCTGAGAAAGGAAGAGCCTCCACACTGTGCTTAGAATCTGCGTCCGCTATCCACTGACGCAGCCAAAGCTCTGCAGACAATGCCATGGCAGTAGTCCCTGCATTAATAGCGCTTATCTCTTTGATAGAGTCACACAGGATGCGTGCAGTATCCTGAATGTGTTTTACCAGTGTAACCATATTCACCAGACATATCCCCCGCAAGGCCCTCTTGAATCTGGCCCGCCCAGTTGTGAATGGCATGTGTCATCCAGCTAACCACTATCACAGATCTTTGTGATACACCAGCTGCTGTGTAAATAGATTTTAATGTAGTCTCTATTTTCCTATCCCCAGGGTCCTTTAAGGTAGAGGTGCCAGTGACCACTTTTTTAGATAGTCGTGAGACAGATACATCCACGTCTTCCCAATGTTTCCTGCCTTCAGGGATAAATGGGAAGGTGCTTAGAAAGTGTCTTGTTCCCTGGAATATTTTATCAGGGTTTTTCCAGGCTGACTTAAACATATCATCAAGTTCCTTAGAATCAGGGAAGGTGACGCTAACTTTTTTGTGACTGTTGTACTGCAGTCTCTTCCCTGATAGCAAGAATGAGGGGTTCAATCACCTGTGCCGGAGATGGATCCTCTGAAACAGGTTCCAGCTCTTCCCCCTCCTGCAGACCCTCTTCATCAGACCGTCCCCCACCCTAACTCCAACGGTGCAGGTATGCCCAAACAGCATACTGAAAAAAAAAAAAACAACTTATAAAAGAAACTGAAGAAAAATCCTCTGGAGCTCAAGAGTGTGCTTCCTCTCCTGAAGGTATACTTTTCTAAACTGGTTCTGGGAGGTGGCACAGAGGGGAGGAGCCAGCACACCCAGTTGAAGAAATTTAAAGTGCACCGGGTCCAAAGGACCCCATCTATACCCCATCGTACTAAGTGACCCCAGTATTCCTTATGGATGCTATAGAAAATCCATTTTTGATAAAGCTTATTTCCACCTATCCATCTGAGGTCACCACAAAAATATATGATAATAACATCTTTTATGGCTTTTGAACATGTCTTCACACAGGATTTCTTAAAATGAAATATATTTTCTTTGGTGCATAATATAAATCCAATTTTAAATGTTAGAAACAGGTCATACATTTATACATAGCTATATACTAAACATGCATACAGTGCTCCAAGAGGGGGTAATTGAGTACTAATTTCCCAGGCCAGTTGGAGAGATCCTGTGAAAAGCAGCAGCAGAATCTCTAATCAGCCCAGCACACACACTGCTGTATGCTGAGCAGTGCTGTAACTAGACATTTTAGCGCTGTGTGCAAAAAACAGCAACAGCACCCCCCACATATTTTAAATAGGTCCAGTGCGTGCCATAGGCGAGCATAAAAATATTGGGGCGTGGCCATGAAATAATACCAATTCATATTATGCTGTACAGTAGTCTCCATTATTCAAATTACGACGCACAGTAGCGCCACTGACACACATCACACCAGGCAGAGCCCTTTTTACACATTACACCAGTTAGAGCACTTGTCGCACATTACTCCAGGTAGGGCCCCTATCACACATTACACCAGGTAGAGCCCCCTTTTATACATTACGGCGGGTAGTGTCCTCTTTTACACATTACGGCGGGTAGTGTCCTCTTTTACACATCACGGCAGGTAGATCTCCCATTTACACATTACCGCAAGTAGAGTCCCCTTTTTACACATTACAGCAGCAGAGTCCCCCTTTTTACACATTACCGCAGCAGAGTCCCCCTTTTTACACATTAGGCAGGCAGAGTCCCCTTTTTACCCATTACGGCAGACCGAGTCCCCTTTTACAAAGGGAGAGAGAAAGTGTTATACTCACGTTTGCTCCAGGGCAGCAGCATCCACCGGCCAGCAGTCCTCTTACCCTTCTTGCCCTATGCTGTGACTCTTTGCAGCGCAGGGCACTATGGGTGGGCTGGGAGAGACGTAATCTCTCCCAGAAGACAGGGGCAGAAGAGGGGAAGCAGGGAGGTGAGGCAGACAAGCTGCAGCGCTACCCGGCTTTATGTGAAAGAGGTAGCTGCAGCTGAGTGGCGGTGTGGTGTGGGTGATATACACGGCGGGCGGGTGGCCGGGCGGACCCCACACAGTGCGGCGACACAAGCCAGCGGGTGTTGCCAGTGGTGTGCGCTCACAGTGCATATACATTGTGTGCCAGGCACCACTGGCAAACTCCTAGTTTCGGCCCTGCCCAGTCCCTACACACACACAGCTTGTCCCCTCCAGTGACTACACACAGCCTGTCACCTACACACACAGCCTGTTCCCTCGTCACTACACACACAGCTTGTGCCCTCCAGTGACTACACACACAGCCTGTCACCTACACACACACAGCTTGTCCCCTCCAGTGACTACACACAGCCTGTCACCTACACACAGCCTGTTCCCTCGTCACTACACACACACCTTGTCCCCTCCAGTGACTACACACAGCCTGTCACTTACACACGCACAGCCGGTCCCCTCCAGTCACTACACACATACGCAAACAGCTTGTCCCCTAGTCACTACACACACACAGCTTGTCCCCTCTAGTGACTACACACACAGCCTGTCACCTACACACACACAGCTTGTCCCCTCCAGTCACTACACACACACAAAGCCTGTTCCCTCCAGTCACTACACACACAGCCTGTCACCCCCACACACACAGCTTGTCTACCAGTCCACACACACCCACTCTCCCCACCCATCCCCGGTCCCCACTGTGTTACCTCCAGGAGAGCAGAGATGGACGCAGACAGACCAAACAGCAAAGTCGGGGCGTGGCCTAATCGCATGTGGCCATGCACCCTTTCAGGAAAGCCCCTGATACAACAAGCACCGATAGGCGGCGTGGGAGAGGAGGAGGCACAGGACCGGACATACGGCACTCATCCAGCGTCCTGATCCGCCACTGCAGCTACAGTAACTTCTGCAGACAAATACTGAGCAGCGCGGACCTGCAGGTGTTGCCGGCAGTCCTGCGCCCTCAGTGCACATGCGTTGTGTGCCAGGCATCGCCGGCACACACCCAGTTACGGCACTGGTGCTGAGCTGCAGTGGGTCCAGGGAGGCTGCTGCCACTGAGCAGCGGCCGACTCCCCTGCTTGTGGGCGGGAGGAGCAATTGCACTGATCGTGCACCCCCTTCCCCACACACACACCCTTGGATTTGCTCTGGCTGAGGAGCCCATGGCGTCCTCCTGTGTAGCCAGCGCTGAGCATACACTTTTTTCATATATATATATATATATATATATATATATTTGGGGTTGTGGCCATACGTCTGTGATTAGACTCATCTCCCTCAATTACCCGAGTCTGGCACCGCTCTCTACAGCACTGCATGCATATTAGTGATGTGCACCGGAAATTTTTCGGGTTTTGTGTTTTGGATTCGCTTCCGCGGCCGTGTTTTGGATTCGGATGCGTTTTGGCAAAACCTCCCTGAAAATGTATTGTTGGGTTCGGGTGGGTTTTTTTTACAAAAAAACATCAAAAACAGATTAAATCATAGAATTTGGGGGTCATTTTGATCCCATAGTATTATTAACCTCAATAACCATAATTTCCACTCATTTTCAATCTATTCTGAACACCTCACAATATTATTTTTAGTCCTAAAATTTGCACCGAGGTCGCTGGATGACTAAGCTAAGCGACCCAAGTGGCCGACACAAACACCTGGCCCATCTAGGAGTGGCACTGCAGTGTCAGACAGGATGGCACTTCCAAAAAATAGTCCCCAACAGCACATGATGCAAAGAAAAAAAGAGGCGCAATGAGGTAGCTGTGTGACTAAGCTAAGCGACCCAAGTGGCCGACACAAACACCTGGCCCATCTAGGAGTGGCACTGCAGTGTCAGACAGGATGGCACTTCAAAAAAATAGTCCCCAAACAGCACATGATGCAAAGAAAAAAAGAGGCGCAATGAGGTAGCTGTGTGACTAAGCTAAGCGACCCAAGTGGCCGACACAAACACCTGGCCCATCTAGGAGTGGCACTGCAGTGTCAGACAGGATGGTAGATTAAAAAAATAGTCCCCAAACAGCACATGATGCAAAGAAAGAGGTGCAAGATGGAAGCTGTGTGACTAAGCTAAGCGGCCGACACAAACACCTGGCCCATCTAGGAGTGGCATTGCAGTGTCAGACAGGATGGCACTTCAAAAAAAATAGTCCCCAAACAGCACATGATGCAAAGAAAAAAAGAGGCGCAATGAGGTAGCTGTGTGACTAAGCTAAGCGACCCAAGTGGCCGACACAAACACCTGGCCCATCTAGGAGTGGCACTGCAGTGTCAGACAGGATGGTAGATTAAAAAAATAGTCCCCAAACAGCACATGATGCAAAGAAAGAGGTGCAAGATGGAAGCTGTGTGACTAAGCTAAGCGGCCGACACAAACACCTGGCCCATCTAGGAGTGGCATTGCAGTGTCAGACAGGATGGCACTTCAAAAAAAATAGTCCCCAAACAGCACATGATGCAAAGAAAAAGAGGCGCAATGAGGTAGCTGTGTGACCAAGCTAAGCGACACAAGTGGCCGACACAAACACCTGGCCCATCTAGGAGTGGCACTGCAGTGTCAGACAGGATGGCACTTCCAAAAATAGTCCCCAAACAGCACATGATGCAAAGAAAAATGAAAGAAAAAAGAGGTGCAGGCATCGCAACCAACACAATTGGACTCTCCTTGGGGATTTGTGATTTAGAAGAACGCACAGTTCTTTGCTGTGCTTTTACCATCTTAACTCATTTAAGTTTTCTAGCAGGAGGATGAGTGCTTCCATCCTCATGTGAAGCTGAACCACTAGCCTTGAACATAGGCCAGGGCCTCAGCCGTTCCTTGTCGTAAATGGCACATTGGCAAGTTTACGCTTCTCCTCAGACGATTTTGATTTAGATTTTTGGGTCATTTTACTGAGCTTTATTTTTTTGGATTTTACATGCTCTCTACTATGACATTGGGCATCGGCATTGGCAGACGACGTTGATGGCATTTCATCATCTCGGCCATGACTAGTGGCAGCAGCTTCAGCACGAGTTGGAAGTGGATCTTGATCTTTCCCTATTTTACCCTCCACATTTTTGTTCTCCATTTTTTAATGTGTGGAATTATATGCCAGTAATATATCAATAGCAATGGCCTACTATATATACTGCGCACAACTGAAATGCACCACAGGTATGGATGGATAGTATACTTGACGACACAGACGTAGGTAGAGCAGTGGCCTACTATACCGTACTGCAATATATTATATACTGGTGGTCAGCAAACTGTGCAAAACTGAAATGCACCACAGGTATGGATGGATAGTATACTTGACGACACAGAGGTAGGTAGAGCAGTGGCCAACTGTAGCGTACTGCTATATAGTATATACTGGTGGTCAGCAAACTGTGCAAAACTGAAATGCACCACAGGTATGGATGGATAGTATACTTGACGACACAGAGGTAGGTAGAGCAGTGGACTACTGTACCGTACTGCTATATATATAATTATACTGGTGGTCAGCAAAATTCTGCACTGTCCTCCTACTATATACTACAATGCAGCACAGATATGGAGCGTTTTTCAGGCAGAGAACGTATAATACTGGTGGTCACTGGTCAGCAAAACTCTGCACTGTCCTCCTACTATATAATACTGCTGGTCCCCAGTCCCCACAATAAAGCAATTAGCACACTGAGCAGATATTTGCAGCACACTGAGCACAGTCAGATATGGAGCGTTTTTCAGGCAGAGAACGTATAATACTGGTGGTCACTGGTCAGCAAAACTCTGCACTGTCCTCCTACTATATAATACTGCTGGTCCCCAGTCCCCACAATAAAGCAATTAGCACACTGAGCACAGATATTTGCAGCACACTGAGCACAGTCAGATATGGAGCGTTTTTCAGGCAGAGAACGTAGATACTGTATTTGCACTTGCAGCACACTGAGCACAGATATATGCAGCACACTGAGCACAGATATTTGCAGCACAATTTGCAGCCCACTGAACATAGAAACTGAGAGGACGCCAGCCACATCCTCTCACGACCATCTCCAATGCACGAGTGAAAAATGGCGGCGACGCGCGGCTCCTTATATAGAATACGAATCTCGCGAGAATCCGACCGCGGGATGATGAAGTTCGGGCGCGCTCGGGTTAACCAAGCAAGGCGGGAGGATCCGAGTCTGCCTCGGACCTGTGTAAAATGGGTGAAGTTCGGGGGGGTTCGGATCCCGAGGATCCGAACCCGCTCATCACTAATGCATATACATTAGTAATCATTTTGGTCAATAATTACTTATGCAGGTCCTTCACGAGTATGGCACTCCTCCTTGGCATATTTAATGCATCTGGAATTATCCAGCGTAGTACTCAAGTTTTTTTCAAGTTTTTAAAAAGGCAAGAGAGTGCAGTGCTTTAGTATCTTATTCCCTGTCTCATATGGAAATTATCTCTTCCAAAGTAGTCAAATGTTAATATACATTTATTGTTCTAAAATATATCAAATGTAAAAAATAAATAAGTACATAAATTGATTAAAAAAAAGTATATAAAATGAAAATGTTAGCTCACAAACCTTCACAGACATGCATTCTGAAAATTAATACTTTATATCTTAAAAGTCTTTAGCTTGCATCATAAAACTATTGACTTGGGAACTCATAATGATTGCAATCACAGGAATTAATCAATTATATTAATATAGATGCTCCTTGGGAACTTTCAGCTCCAACACAGTTCAATGAGATCCAGCCAGCTATAATAACTCAAAGCATGCATGAATCAATTCCTATGTACAAGCACTACTCCTTAGGAACTATTTAGTCTAGACAAGATATAATGTACAGTGTTATATCGCATCACTCAAATATCCATTATGTGTAATTACGGCAGACTGTAGGGGTATGGGTTGACCCAACTTAGGTCGACACTCATAAGGTCGACCACTGAAGGTCGACATTGCCATTAGGTCAACAGGTCAAAAGGTCGACATGAGTTTTTTTTTAATTAAACTTTTTGGTGTCGTTTTCTCCGTTAAGTGATGGGGAACCCAAATTAGTGCACCGTGTCCCCTCGCATGGCTCGCGGCTTCAGGCAGATTACAGTTCCAATCGTAGTCCACGTGGATCGTTAAGTATGAAAAAAACTAAAAATTTTAAAAAATCATGTCGACCCTTTGACCTGTCGACCTAGTACATGTCGACCTAACGGCATTGTTGACCTTCTGTGGTCGACCTAATGAGTGTCGACCTAACAACCGTAACCCGACTGTAGATGTCTGGGTTTCAGTTAATGATCTATAGTTCTCTGTGGGTATTACTAATACTCTGTTATGCACACCAGTGCCAGCAGGAATGTACTGGTGTCTGAACGGTGAGGGATGCAAAACAAATGAACTCACAGACTGGGGAATATGACATTACATACACAGAAGGTGATAGGGTAACAAAATAAACACAAAGTGAACAGAGAAGCCCAAAGGCTAAGAAACTGGGTGTCTCCCTAGTATTAGGGATGCTCAGATGGAAAGAAGCGAGATGTAGTGATTTAATACGTAGAGAACCCGAAATGCTGTTGCTAAGGGCAACAGCAAAACCCTAAAGGGTTACCAACGGGTGTGGCAGTAAACTCCTTGGTCAGAGATGGAATAATAGACACAAGGAGAGTCTCCACAATCCTAGTCCTCACTTGCAGTGCACTGGTTCAGCTTACTGCCACTAAACTGACACCTGAACACCTTGCACAGTGAGAAAGGATTTTGGCAGGCAAGTCTGAGAATACAGCCGCAAACTTGCTAGGTTCACAGAGTAGCAAAAGAACCCCAGCAGGTTAAACGACTGACTCCAGTCTTACTGCTAGGTTTGGATTGGCAGAGTGTAATACCAAATCCCAAGGCCTATTTGCAGTAAGCAACAAACAAATACAAAGTTTACACAGTACTAGCTAGCTTTCAGGAACTGACTAACCAACAAAGATTCAGCAGCATCTGCCTAACCTGAGAAGAGGGTTTATATAGCAGGTGCTGTCCACGCCCCACTCAGACCTCACAGACTGTGAGCACAAAAACCAGCACCGGATCCCCTGCCGTGCACAGAGCCTGTAACTACTGCACAGCAAAAGACCCGAACCGGAGTATCAGCTACGCTCAGGTTACTCCGCTAGCACTTGTCTCCCGGTTGCCATGATGACGTGGCAGCACAGAGCAGGAGACCCCAACAGTACCCCCCCTCTGACGAGGGGTCAAAGAACCCCTACCACCGGGTTTATCGGGGAACTGCGAGAAGAGCGTAACAGTCTGGGGGCATGAAGATCACAACTGCGCACCCACGACCGCTCCTCCGGGCCATACCCCTTCCAGTGCACCAAAAATGACAGCCGACCCCGAACCATCTTGGGAGTCAAGAATCCTTTCAACAACAAACTCCCTGGAAACTCACTGGAAGAAGGATTACTAATCGCCCGTTTTAAAAGGGAACAATTAAATGTTTTATTGATACCCAAAGAACGGGGTAGATCTAACTGAAATGCCACCGGATTGATAACCCTAGTGATCTTATAAGGACCGATGAACCGGGGGCCTAACTTATGAGATGGCTGTCTCAACTTCAAATTCTTGGTAGACAACCAGACGAAGTCTCCTAATTTGAAGCTGCAGGGTCTTTTCCGCTTATCAAAAACCCTTTTGGTCACTAATGACACAGACACAAGGGCTTTCTTCACTTTCCTCCAAATACCTCTAAGGACCGAAACCACAGAGGAACCACCAGGCGTGGAGTCCAGGGGGTCAAAAGAATTGGCCTTAGGATGATGCCCATACACACAAAGGAAGGGAGAGATCCCTGTAGCAGAGTGAGCCGCGTTGTTATAGGCAAACTCCGCCATGGACAGATGAGCAACCCAGTCAGTCTGACACTTGGAGACATAACACCTGAGGAACTGCTCCAAGGACTGGTTCACCCTTTCAGTCTGCCCATTAGACTGCGGATGGTAGCCTGACGACAAGCTGACAGAAATCTGGAGATCGGAATAAAATGCCCTCCAGAATTTGGCCACAAACTGGGATCCGCGGTCAGAGACCACATCAAGTGGCAACCCGTGGAGGCGCACAACATGCAGCATAAATAACTCAGACAGGCGTCTGGCCGATGGCAGCCCAACCAATGGAACGAAGTGCGCCATCTTCGAAAACTTGTCAACGACAACCCAGATGGCTGTCATCCCCGAGGATTTGGGCAAGTCCACCACAAAATCCATTGAAATGTGGGTCCATGGCTTAGATGGAATAGAGAGTGGATGTAATGGGCCAACAGGAACCCCTCTAGGAGTCTTATTTCGGGCACAGATGTCACATGCCCGAACCCACTGATCCACATCCCTAGCCACCGAGGGCCACCACACCGCCCTAGATAGCAACTCCCGAGTTCTGGCAATACCCGGGTGACCTGCCGACTTCTTGGCATGGAATTCCAGGAACACTCGCTGTCTTAACCTAGGAGGCACAAACAAAAGACCTACCGGAAGGTCTGGAGGAGCCTGCTCCTGTGCTCTAAGGACTAATGACAAGAGGTCCTGGGTAATGCCCACTTTAATACATGATGGGGACACAATGGGCAATGGCTCCTCGGTGGTCTCCTGGATTGGAGCAAAACTCAGCGAGAGCGCATCAGCCTTGATGTTTTTTGACCCAGGGCGATATGTTATCAAAAAATTAAAGCGAGCAAAAAACAAAGCCCATCGTGCCTGCCTGGCATTGAGGCGCTTCGCTGACTCTAAATATGCCAAATTCTTATGGTCGGTGAGAATTGAGACCACAAACTTAGCCCCCTCAAGCCAGTGTCTCCACTCCTCGAGTGCATCCTTAATAGCCAACAATTCCCGGTTACCCACGTCATAATTCATCTCGGCAGGCGAAAATTTACGGGAAAAGTAAGCACAGGGATGAAGGCGATTATCAGACACCCCCATCTGAGAGAGCAGTGCCCCAATACCCATCTCAGAGGCATCCACCTCCACCACAAAAGGACGCTCTGGATCTGGGTGTCGCAGCACCTTGGCCGAGACAAATGCCCTTTCGAGACGGGCAAAAGCCGCTTTGGCCTCACAAGACCAGTGAGCAACATTCGCCCCTTAGTGAGTGCCACCAAGGGTGCCACTATAGACGAAAATCCAGCGATAAATCGTCTATAAAAATTCGCAAAGCCCAGAAAATGCTGAAGCGCCTTCAAACTAGTGGGCTGCACCCAATCCAGGACTGCTTGTACCTTGGAACCCTCCATTTGGAAACCTTCTGGGGAGATAATATATCCTAGAAATGCGATTTGCTGAACTTCAAATTCGCACTTCTCCAGCTTCGCCCCAAGCCGGTGGTCTCTGAGTTTCTGGAGGACTAAGCGTACATGCTTCCGATGTTCCTCCAGGGAATGGGAGAAGATTAGGATGTCATCTAAGTATACAACTAGGAATCTATCCAAATATTCCCTGAGCACATCGTTCATGAAGTCCTGGAAGACTGCCGGGGCATTACAGAGCCCAAAAGGCATCACCAAATATTCATAATGCCCTGAGTGGGTATTAAAGGCAGTCTTCCATTCATCCCCCTCTCTTATTCGGATTAGATGCGTAGGTCAATCGTAGAAAAAATGGTGGCAGTACGAAGATGGTCAAACAAGACCGAAATGAGAGGCAGTGGGTATGAGTTTTTAATCGTGATACGGTTCAATTCCCTGAAGTCGATGCAGGGTCGCAACGAACTGTCCTTTTTACCCACGAAGAAGAACCCCGACCCAACTGGAGACTGTGAAGGTCTGATAAATCCCTTAGCCAAGTTCTCCTGAATGTACTCTGCCATAGCCTGAGTCTCAGGACGTGACAGGGAGTACAACCTGCTCTTGGGAAGCTTAGCATTCGGCAACAAATCAATGGCACAGTCATAGGGGCGATGGGGAGGTAGTACCTCTGCAACTCTTTTGGAGAACACGTCCGCAAAATCTGCATAACATCCTGGCAAACTTAGGTGCGAAAGCCTGACTGGAAGGCTCAAGCAACTCCTGAAACAATCAGTACCCCAACTAAGAATCTCCCCAGAGACCCAGTCAAATTGAGGATTGTGGGCCCTTAACCAGGGTAACCCCAACACCAATGGGGCAAAAGTACAGACAGTCACATAAAAGGACAATTTTTCAGAATGTGTGGCTCCAATAAACAAAGAAATCTGGCTAGTGCAAGAGGTAATTTTACCCTGGGATAATGGTTCCCCGTTTAACCCACAAATCTCAATTTCCGATGCCAAGGGTACTAAGGGAACAGAGTGTTTCAGGGCGAATTGGCGGTCCATAAAAACCCCGTCGGCCCCACTGTCCACAAAGGCCTCAGTCTTGACAGTTTGACCGAGGATCTTCAAGGTCACCGGAATGATAAAAGTCTTCTTGGGAAATTCTGACTTCTGGCCTGACAGGATATTTCCCATCACCCTCAGGCCCTGAAGTTTTCCGGCTTTTCTGGGCATGATACTACCACATGACCTTTATTCCCACAGTACAAACATAACCCCTGCTGTCTCCTCCGCGTCTTCTCACGCGAGGAGAGGCGGGTAGCCCCAATCTGCATAGGCTCCTCGGAAAATTCCTCAGAGTCTGAGGTTCCCTTGGGAAAGAAGGAAACCTCGGTCTCCCTTTCAAGCCTGCGCTCTCTCAGCCGTCTATCCACCCGAATGGATAACTGCATGATCTGATCCAAGCTATCAGGCAAGGGATATTGTACCAGTTGGTCTTTTAACTGGTTAGAAAGACCTCTTCGGTACTGGTGTCTCAGGGCTGGGTCATTCCACTGGGTATCATGGGCCAACCTCCGAAACTCCGTACAATAAACCTCAACTGGCCTTCGCCCTTGCTTAAGGATCGAAATCTGAGCCTCGGCTGAGGCCGTCTTGTCAGGGTCATCATACAACATGCCCAGTGCCGTAAAAAAAGCATCAACACTTTTAAGCGACGGACAGTCAGGCTGCAACCCATATGCCCAGACCTGTGGGTCTCCTTGTAGCAAGGAAATCACTATGCCCACCCGCTGAATCTCCGACCCAGAAGACTGAGGCCTAAGCTGGAAATATAGCTTGCAGCTCTCCTTGAAACAAAAGAACTGCGAGCGATCTCCAGAAAAACGATCCGGGAGATTTACTTTCGGCTCCTTAACCCCAGAAGGTACTGCTGCTGCGGGAGCTCCGCCAGCGGCCTGCGAGGTGTGCATTTTAATGGACAAATCATTAAATTGTCGAGTCAGGACCTGCACCTGATCGACCACCTGTTGCAAAGTATTTTGAGGGGTATGCTCCATATTCCCACAAAATTTCAACAGGAGTATTAGGCTGCTGAATATGTTATGCACACCAGTGCCAGCAGGAATGTACTGGTGTCTGAACGGTGAGGGATGCAAAACAAATGAACTCACAGACAGACTGGGGAATATGACATTACATACACAGGTGATAGGGTAACAAAATAAACACAAAGTGAACAGAGAAGCCCAAAAGCTAAGAAACAGGGTGTCTCCCTAGTATTAGGAATGCTCAGATGGAAAGCGAGATGTAGTGATTTAATACGTAGAGAACCCGAAATGCTGTTGCTAAGGGCAACAGCAAAACCCTAAAGGGTTACCAACGGGTGTGGCAGTAAACTCCTTGGTCAAAGATGGAATAATAGACACAAGGAGAGTCTCCACAATCCTAGTCCTCACTTGCAGTGCACTGGTTCAGCTTACTGCCACTAAACTGACACCTGAACACCTTGCATAGTGAGAAAGGATTTTGGCAGGCAAGTCTGAGAATACAGCCGCAAACTTGCTAGGTTCACAGAGTAGCAAAAGAACCCCAGCAGGTTAAACGACTGACTCCAGTCTTACTGCTAGGTCTGGATTGGCAGAGTGTAATACCAAATCCCAAGGCCTATTTGCAGTAAGCAACAAATACAAAGTTTACACAGTACTAGCTAGCTTTCAGGAACTGACTAACCAACAAAGATTCAGCAGCATCTGCCTAACCTGAGAAGAGGGTTTATATAGCAGGTGCTGTCCACGCCCCACTCAGACCTCACAGACTGTGAGCACAAAAACCAGCACCGGATCCCCTGCCGTGCACAGAGCCTGTAACCACTGCACAGCAAAAGACCCAAACCGGAGTATCAGCTACGCTCAGGTTACTCCGCTAGCACTTGTCTCCCGGTTGCCATGACGACGTGGCAGCACAGAGCAGGAGACCCTAACATACTCTGTGTAGAGTAAACTCACTAATAGCAAAGAGCAGTAAATGAGAATTGCATATCCTCTACCTAACTCGTTTCTTGGCTCTAAACAAATTCTTTCAATTTCCTATATTGATAAAGTAGGGACCACAATTAATGTCCTCGAAAACACAATTTGAGCATTGTACTATAAACCTTAACTGGAAATCCTGATTTTATCTTTGAATCAAGTTTTTCTTACTATAACATCCACTGCTTGTAGATCAGGAACAGTCCAAAGCAAAGATTCTGCCCTGAGGAAGAGTTAAGGATAACTCTAAACGCGTTGGGTCATACTTTGGTCCATCTACCTGCATCCACAGAGGGACTTACCAAATCCAGTGGCCAGCGGATAGCGTGGAGGGAAAAGGGAGGAATTCCGGAACCTTCCACTTACACTCTTTTCATTGCTCCTTGCTGGGAGCTGGGCACGGTACGGTTCCAATTTTTACTTGAGAGTGAAGCTATCACTTTTAATTGGACAAAATAATGTTCTTATCTCTTATATGTTATATATGAAAATAAATTGTAAACTTTTAAAAAATCACTACACTATATACGATATTATCTTCTTACTTAAATATTGTCTCCGTTTACCCATGAGGAAGATTTAAAGCGTGGAGAACTGTGAGAAATCCTGAAGAAGCGTGACAATTATTGAAAGACTTTTTTGGGACATTTCATCAGTAATGTTATGTGATATCTGTCTACATGGTGGTAGCGCCTAAGGCAGGCTTTCCCAACCACGGTCCTCAAGGCACACTAACAGTACAGGTTTTAGTGATATCCAGGCTGCAGCACAGGTGACTTAATTAGTAGCTCAGTTATTTTGATTTAACCATCTGTGCTGCAGCCTGGATATCACTAAAACCTGCACTGTTGGTGTGCCTTGAAGACCGTGGTTGGGAATGCCTTGCCTAAGGTGTATTCAAAATCTCTTGCTTTATATCAGTCCAAAGCAGGGTGCCTGGATATAATGATAAGACAGGTGATATGTTAATACTATTTTTTTAATCCATTATACACTTTTAGTTTACATATTATAACAATTCATATTTTATAATGTAACCCCTGATCGTGTCATAGTGAGAACAATTGTATAGATAGAGTCAGAGAGCTAAGTAGCTGTCACAACTGAGGGCCTGAGCTGACGGAAGGCAGCCTCAGTTGTAGGGGCTGAGATGTACCGGAACCTGGGAGGTTGTATCAGACCCCTGGACATGTAAGTAACATGAAGAGAAACCGCCCGAAGGCGTGACCACGACAACTTGAGTAAAAGTCAATGATATTTATTTATGACAAACTCCATGCATCACAGAAGCAGTAAAAAGTAACATAAAAATCAGCAGAGAAATAATAATACAGTTCCTGGGTACTACAGGGTGGCAGGGGCCACAGAGCTCTGGTGGTATGAGACAGTTCTTATTATCTGCAAGTTGGAAAGTCCTTACCAGGCTCAACTGTAGCAATGAGGAAAGCCCAGGGTCGTACCAGCTGGTGTTCCAGGGAAAGCTGGACTGCTGTAGATAAAATGCTGCTGTGGGTACTGGTTAGAACCAGACAGGTGTTGGCACGGAGTGGATACTGGCTGGAACCAGTTAAATAATAAATAAAGCTTGAGAGCGATGCAATGTAGATGAAATGTAGAATTTGAGAGCGGAGAAATAATAATACCGGTGGAGAGTGGTAAACTGCAGAAAGGACACCGGCCCTTTAAGAGAAGCTGTACACTGCTGGAAGCTAAGCTGGAAGCAGGTGATGTTGTAGCTGGAAACAGGTGAGTCCAGAATGGATCGGAGAGTCAGGCTACACCGCAGATGGAATGCTGGTGCGGGTCTCTATAGCAGAAGTCTGGAGACAGGAGCTGGAACCTGGAAGACATTCACAGAAGAGAGACAAACTGGAACTAGGTTTGACAACCAAAGCACTGACGCCTTCCTTGCTCAGGCACAACCTATTTATACCTGCAGCAAGTAAGGCATTGGCTAGGCAATTATGCAAATTAATAATACTGACAACGGATTGGTAGGAATGATCAGCTGACAGAATCCAAGATGGCTGCGCCCATGCAGACACTTGGAGGGAAGTTTGGATTGTAATCCATGTGGTCTGGAAAACAGTAATGGCGGCGCCGGCAACCGGAGACAGGAGACGCCAGGCTGACAGATGCACATCCGACCACGCGGACACAGCGGAGGCCGCGGCTGACGTAATCGCCACTCTGAATGCAGAAGCTCAGGGACAGCGGCGGAGGCCGCGGGAGACGCCATGCCAGATGTATAAGGCGTTACTGTGACTGCGTCCAAAGAGACAGGAGAGGATGCGGGAATGTGCACATCAGGATAACAGATGGAGTCCGGTCCTGGAGCGCTGAGCCAGCCTTAGGAGGCATCTGATAGGTAAGAAATGGCGTCCAGATACCCGGATCGTGACAGCACCCCCCCCTTTAGGAGTGGCCCCAGGACACTTCTTTGGCTTTTGAGGAAACTTGGAATGGAATCTCCGGACCAAGGCAGGAGCATGGACATCAGAAGCATTGGTCCATGAACGTTCCTCAGGGCCATAACCCTTCCAGTCAATAAGATACTGAAGTTGACCGTAACGGTGACGTGAGTCCAGGATCTTGGCTACTTCATTCTCAACGCCTCGTTGAGTTTGGACTTTCGGAGTTGGAGGAAGTGAGGAATGAAACCGATTCAAGATTAGCGGTTTCAACAGGGAAACATGGAATGTCCTGGGTATCTTTAAGAAGGGAGGCAACTGGAGTCTGTAAGCAACAGGATTGATGACTTGATCAATTTTAAAAGGACCGATGTAGCGAGGTGCAAACTTCATACTGGGAACTCTTAACCTCAAATTCTTCGTGGATAACCATACCCGATTACCCACCTTGAGAGCAGGAACTGCTCGACGCTTCTTATCCGCAAACTTCTTGTACCTGAACGATGCCTTGAGCAGAGCTGATCGTACGCTCTTCCAGATATTGGCAAACTGATGCAAGGTGATATCCACTGCGGGAACAGAAGTTGCTGGAAGCGGTTGGAACTCAGGGACTATAGGGTGGAATCCAAAGTTGGTGAAGAATGGTGTTGAAGAAGATGAAGAATGATACTGGTTGTTATGACAGAACTCGGCCCAGGGAAGTAATTGAACCCAGTCATCTTGAGAGGAGGACACATAGATGCGGAGGAAGGACTCCAAGTCCTGATTCACCCTCTCAGTTTGACCATTGGTCTGAGGATGGTAAGCCGTGGAAAACTTTAGCTTGACTTGGAGGGCTTGACATAAACTTCGCCAGAATTTGGCTGTGAATTGAACTCCTCGATCTGAGATAATTTCTTCTGGAAGACCGTGGAGTCGAAAGATCTCTTGTATGAATACTTGAGCCAACTTGGAAGCTGACGGAAGACCGGTGAGAGGAATGAAGTGTGCCATCTTGGTGAACCGGTCAACTACCACCCAGATGGTATTAAACTTGTTGCACATGGGCAAATCTGTAATAAAATCCATCGACAAATGGGTCCATGGTCGACGGGGAACAGATAGTGGAACCAGTTGCCCCGCAGGCGACTGGCGGGATACTTTATGTTGAGCACACTTTGGGCAAGATGCAATAAACTCCAAAACGTCCTTTTTCAGAGTTGGCCACCAATAAGACCTAGAGATAAACTCCAGGGTTTTTTGGATACCTGTATGTCCGGCAAAGCGGGAAGCATGGGCCCAATGCATGAGCTTCTTCCTTAGTGTCGGTTTCACAAAACTTTTCCCTGATGGGGGCGTAGAGTCCATCCCTACCGTGGAGAATGCCAACGGATTTATAATAGGATGCTTGTCTGAAGACTCTGACTCATTTTCTTGCTCCCATGAGCGGGAAAGGGCATCGGCCTTGCGATTCTGAGAGCCCGGACAGAACTGGAGTTTAAAGTCGAACCTGGAAAAGAAAAGTGCCCATCTGGCCTGACGAGGGTTGAGACATTGTGCGCCTTTCAGATATAGAAGGTTCTTGTGGTCTGTAAGGATGGTGATTGAATGAGAAGCTCCCTCCAACAGATATCTCCACTCCTCTAGAGCGAGCTTGATGGCTAGCAACTCCTGGTCGCCAATGGCATAGTTGCGCTACGCTGGGGAGAACTTCCGTGAGAAGAAACTACAAGGATGTAAATGGCCATCTTTAGCCCTCTGAGATAACACCGCTCCTACTCCAACGGAGGAGGCATCCACCTCTAGGATGAAAGGAGAGTCGATGTCAGGCTGTTTCAGGACAGGCGCAGAGATGAACCTCTGTTTTAAAAGATGAAAGGCTTGCATGGCTTCTTCAGACCACTTGGACGGGTTAGCACCCTTCTTGGTGAAAGCAGTAATAGGCGCCACAATGGTGGAAAAGTCTCGTATAAACTTTCGGTAATAATTGGCGAACCCTAAGAACCTCTGGACCCCTTTGAGGGTTAAGGGTACCGGCCAATTCTGGATTGCTTGTAGTTTCTCAGGATCCATCTCTAGTCCGGAACCGGACACAATGTACCCTAGAAACGGAATGGACTTGACTTCAAAGACGCATTTCTCTAATTTGCAATAGAGATGATTGACACGGAGACGGGACAGAACCTCCTTTACCCAAAAACGATGTTCCTCTAAATTGTTGGCAAAAATGAGGATATCGTCTAGATAGACCACGACATGACGGTATAGAATGTCTCTGAAGATCTCATTGACGAAATGCTGGAAGACAGCTGGAGCATTGCTCAATCCGAAGGGCATGACGAGGTACTCATAATGACCGTCACGGGTGTTAAATGCGGTCTTCCACTCGTCACCCTCACGGATCCGGATGAGATTGTATGCACCTCTCAAGTCCAGCTTTGTAAAGATGGTAGCTCCGCTAACTCTGTCAAAGAGCTCAGTAATCAGGGGTAAAGGATAGCGGTTCTTAATGGTAATGTCGTTCAAACCTCTGTAGTCGATGCACGGCCGCAGACCACCATCTTTCTTTTTTACAAAAAAGAAGCCTGCGCCGGCTGGAGAAGAAGAAGGTCGAATGAACCCCTTTGCTAGGTTCTCTTTAATGTATTCCTCCATAGAATGCGTCTCGGGCAGAGACAACGGATAAGTTCGGCCTCGAGGTGGAACCTTCCCTGGAGCGAGATCAATCGGGCAGTCCCATTCTCTATGAGGAGGAAGGATATCAGCAGAAGCTTTACTGAACACATCCGTGAAATCTTGATATGGAGGAGGTGGAACATCAGACGACCTGGGGGAGGAAGAACAGACAGGCAACACTTTAAACAAACATGTCTCAGCACAGGAGGGACCCCATGCCAGGATTTGCGTAGTCGTCCAATCAATTGTAGGATTGTGAAGACGGAGCCATGGAAGGCCCAGGACCACAGGATGTGTGGCTCTTGGAATCACTAAAAGTGAAATAAGTTCGGAATGAAGAACTCCCACTCTCAGACGAACTGGTAGAGTCCTTAGAGCAATAACTGTATCAAAAATTTTACTGCCATCCACGGCAGTTAAGGAAAAGAAGGAAGGAAGTCTCTCGGTGGGTAGGGATCACCGTTTAACATAGGCTTCGGTAATAAAGTTCCCAGCTGCTCCGGAATCCAGGAGGGCAATGACGTTCTGATAACGTTGAGCAACTTGAAGCGAGACTGGGAGATTACAATCTTGAGGAGATGGAGAGGAGATCATTACTCCTAGCCGGCCCTCTCCTTGACGAGCTAGGACTTGGAGTCCCGGACGTTTGGGACAGGCATTAATGGTGTGAGACGGAGCTGCACAATAAAGACAGAGAGACTCGGAGAGACGTCTTCGGCGCTCAGCAGGAGTTAAACGGGAACGGCCAATTTGCATGGGTTCATCTTTAGTTGATGACAGTTGGCGAGGAGGAGGAGCAGAAGATTTTGGAGCAGATGATCTTCCACGCTCAGTTGCTCTCTCTCTGAAACGTAAGTCAACTTTTGTACAAAGTGAGATTAGCTCATCTAACTTGGAGGGTAAGTCTCTGGTAGCTAACTCATCTTTAATACACTCGGATAAACCATGCCAGAATGCAGCATACAGGGCCTCGTCGTTCCATGCCAGTTCAGATGCCAGGATCTGGAACTGTATAAGATATTGTCCTACAGTATGTGATCCCTGGCGTAAACGGAGAATCTCAGACGAAGCTGAAGTTACCCGGCCTGGCTCGTCGAAGATGCGCCTGAATGTTGACACGAATGCAGTGTAAGAAGATAGCAGGGTGTCGGACCTCTCCCATAACGGTGATGCCCAGTCAAGGGCTGAGCCACTGAGAAGTGAGATGATGTAGGCAATTTTTGTACGGTCACTGGGAAAATTGCCAGGTTGTAGCTCAAACTGAATCTCACACTGGTTGAGAAATCCCCTGCAGAATCTTGGAGATCCGTCAAATTTTGCTGGCGTTGGAAGATGAAGACGTGGAGCAGAAATGGGTAAGGTGGGTGGGGTTATAACTGGAGTCACTGTGGTTGACGCACCAGAAGCGCCTGATCCACGGAGAGTTGTCTGAATCCCATCCAGCCGAGTAGAGAGATCCTGGAGACAGCGGATGATGTGGCCCTGTGCAGCCTCCTGATGTTCTAGTCGGGCTGCCAGTTCTTGCATCGGCCTGGCCGCTTGATCCTGGTCTCCGGCTGGATTCATTAAGTCAGTGCTTACTGTCACAACTGAGGGCCTGAGCTGACGGAAGGCAGCCTCAGTTGTAGGGGCTGAGATGTACCGGAACCTGGGAGGTTGTATCAGACCCCTGGACATGTAAGTAACATGAAGAGAAACCGCCCGAAGGCGTGACCACGACAACTTGAGTAAAAGTCAATGATATTTATTTATGACAAACTCCATGCATCACAGAAGCAGTAAAAAGTAACATAAAAATCAGCAGAGAAATAATAATACAGTTCCTGGGTACTACAGGGTGGCAGGGGCCACAGAGCTCTGGTGGTATGAGACAGTTCTTATTATCTGCAAGTTGGAAAGTCCTTACCAGGCTCAACTGTAGCAATGAGGAAAGCCCAGGGTCGTACCAGCTGGTGTTCCAGGGAAAGCTGGACTGCTGTAGATAAAATGCTGCTGTGGGTACTGGTTAGAACCAGACAGGTGTTGGCACGGAGTGGATACTGGCTGGAACCAGTTAAATAATAAATAAAGCTTGAGAGCGATGCAATGTAGATGAAATGTAGAATTTGAGAGCGGAGAAATAATAATACCGGTGGAGAGTGGTAAACTGCAGAAAGGACACCGGCCCTTTAAGAGAAGCTGTACACTGCTGGAAGCTAAGCTGGAAGCAGGTGATGTTGTAGCTGGAAACAGGTGAGTCCAGAATGGATCGGAGAGTCAGGCTACACCGCAGATGGAATGCTGGTGCGGGTCTCTATAGCAGAAGTCTGGAGACAGGAGCTGGAACCTGGAAGACATTCACAGAAGAGAGACAAACTGGAACTAGGTTTGACAACCAAAGCACTGACGCCTTCCTTGCTCAGGCACAACCTATTTATACCTGCAGCAAGGAAGGCATTGGCTAGGCAATTATGCAAATTAATAATACTGACAACGGATTGGTAGGAATGATCAGCTGACAGAATCCAAGATGGCTGCGCCCATGCAGACACTTGGAGGGAAGTTTGGATTGTAATCCATGTGGTCTGGAAAACAGTAATGGCGGCGCCGGCCACCGGAGACGCCAGGCTGACAGATGCACATCCGACCACGCGGACACAGCGGAGGCCGCGGCTGACGTAATCGCCACTCTGAATGCAGAAGCTCAGGGACGGCGGCGGAGGCCGCGGGAGACGCCATGCCAGATGTATAAGGCGTTACTGTGACTGCGTCCAGAGAGATAGGAGAGGATGCGGGAATGTGCACATCAGGATAACAGATGGGGTCCGGTCCTGGAGCGCTGAGCCAGCCTTAGGAGGCATCTGATAGGTAAGAAATGGCGTCCAGATACCCGGATCGTGACAGTAGCATATTAAAGCACATTCATTGTTTGTTACGTTGAAAAAACGGAAGCTGTTTGTGGTTCATTTCAGTTCGGCGCTCTAAGAGGTAATTAGCTCCCAGTAACATACAGTGGGCTGTTGTGATTCATGATGTTGGCACATGGAATACAATCCCACTTTGCATTTGTCTCTATTGTTAAGTCCAAGGCTTATCATGTTACAATAAAGTATAACATGATAGTGTTATTTAATTGAGAGATTATCTAACAAATAAAAGAATTATTGCCCACAATTAAATTGCAAAGAAACAATGCAAGCAAAAGCTCATGCAGGATAAATATAATTTTGTGACTATGCGCCTGCTGCTGAGGTAGGAATAAAGTAACAAAGAGCATATGGTAAAACTATGCTGCACTGCATATGGGCCCTCATTCCGAGTTGTTCGCTCATTGCCGATTTTCGCAATGCTGCGATTTGTCGCAAATTGCGCATGCGCAAGGCACGCAGGGCGCATGCGCTTAGTTATTTAACTAAAAACTTAGCAGTTTTGCTGTGGATCCTGCGGCGCTTTTCAGTCGCTCGGCTGATCGGTGAGTGACAGGAAAGGGGCGTTTCTGGGTGGTAACTGAGCGTTTTCCGGGAGTGTGCTAAAAACGCAGGCGTGTCAGGGAAAAACGCGGGAGTGTCTGGAGAAACGGGGTAGTGGCTGGCCGAATGCAGGGTGTGTTTGTGTCAAACCAGGAACTAAACGGACCGAGCTGATCGCAATCTGTGAGTAGGTCTGGAGCTACTCAGAAACTGCAAGGAATTATTTATTAGCAGTTCTGCTAATCTTTCGTTCGCTATTCTGCTAAGATACACTCCCAGAGGGCGGTGGCCTAGCGTGTGCAATGCTGCTAAAAGCAGCTAGCGAGCGAACAACTCGGAATGAGGGCCATGGGCTAGACTTGAAATGTGCGATTTTCACTGCAAAGTGTTGGAATGCTTGCTGACCTCCTTGAGCTGTTGAGCCTCAAAAAATTAACAAAGTTAAGACCCCTGATCACTGCACTAAAAGAGTAAACAAATAATTACATACAAGTTTGATTTAATAAAACACTTTCTGAACCCCTTTGCAACCATTTTGTAAAAAAGGAAATCAGTTTTTTAGTTCTTGATCAGGGCTCGAAGTGTGCCGGTATGCAACAGTATGACATACCAGCACTGATTTTTTTTTTACAGTGTATCAGAGGGACCTCCCAGGCCACCTGCACCCATGGCTCCGCCCCTAGTGTGTCCTGATCACTGCTGGTCACAGCCCTCAGCACATCTCCCCACCCCGTGACTACTACAATGGAAACAGTAGCTATGGCATCTCTCTCCTCACTGTGGCCAGCACGCAGCAGCCCCTCCCGGTGGCTCTAAGTGCGCACGCTGTCTACCTTTCTCCAGCGCCTCCTGGTCATGGTGCTCTCCTGCTGGCTAGTGATTGGAAATCTAGTTCAATTTGGTGAGTAGTTCATTATGATCTAGTTCACTGAAAAGATTAGTTCACGTAGTTCATTTAATTCATAATTTCACTCACTGATAGAAGTGAATGGAATTAGAACTAGTCTAGACTATTACACAGAGTAGGCATTTCTAATACATGCTGATTGTATGAGTTATAGTCTTGTTCGAATGATCAGATATGTTTAATATATCAGATTTTTTTATATTTCAGAAAAGCAATAACTAATACAACAACCTTATATAGTGACATGTTTAGCTCTGCAATATTAATCCCATTGTTGTCACTAATTTTTACTTCCATAATATGCAAGTGAAAGACCCAAATTCAGAGTAATGTAATAAGTCACTTTTTATGCTTTTAAAATACAGTAATTAGAAGAAAAAAATGTCCCTTTACCACAATCTAACAGACCTCATGGTGTGTACACACGGTGAGATCCTTGCTCTGCCCAATTCAGACTATGCGATTTCCCTTGAACTCCCCCAGAGCCCAGATAGTACAGATTTTGACTATCTGTGCTTGAGATTTTGTCTACGGGGGTCATCAAAATCCAGGTCAAAACACCGACATTTAAAATATCGACAAGGTCAAACCACCGACATTTAAAATGTCAACAGGTCAAAGAGTTGACAAGAGATTTTCATTGTTTTTCGGTGTGTATGTTGACATAGGTTGACATGGACACTGTATAGGTGTACTGCATCCCCTCGCATTCGTGCTTTGTGCGCGGTGCCTCACTGCACAGCACACTATTATATTCCCCCTCCAGGTCCACTGGGATGATAAGGTATGAACAAGCCGGTTTCAATGAAAAAATCATGAAAACTCATGTCGACTTCTTGACATTTTAAATGTCGGCATTATGACCTTGCCGGTATTTTAAATGTCGGTATTTTGACCTTGTCCAGAGTCCACACCATGGTTGAAATTTACTAAGGTCCCGATTTGATTCGCGATTGCATTTTCGGCCGAAAATGCATCATGGAAATTTACTAAACACAAATCATGGCAGCGTTGGGGCAATTCGTAGATACATTGCACACAAATACGAATCAATAGACCATCGGTCAAATACGGTTGTTTGTTCACATACACCTCATACAATACAGGAATTTACTAAGAATTCGTATTCTCAGTCACTGCCGACAATTCAGGGCTGCCACCAGAAATTGTGGGGCCCGGGACTGAAAAAATAGGCAGGCAACCCCTCTCTCCGAATCTGCCTATGCAGGTAGATATATATATAAAACTCTATACTAGTGGGGCAGCTCTATATGTTTAGACACAGACACACACATATATACAGGATCAACATTTTTAATTATGAAATAACATACTTTTTTTCTGGATGGCAGCGGTCAGGCTCCTCAGTAGTCAGTCCTCAAGCAACGCAGTCGCAGACTGCTCACACATCCGCAGGCAGCTCCCTGTGTCCCGTCCCTCCTCCTTCCTCCCTCTTCCCATCCCAGCATGCAGTGCATGGCTAGCCCCAGCCGCAGACGTGAAGGGTGATGATTGAGCT